>NW_023416286.1:40860812-41460812 GCF_014176215.1 Rousettus aegyptiacus
TTGGTTAAAAGTCAGAGAATGAATATGCTTATGAAGAATTCGATCTTTGAGTTATAGAGATTTTAAAAATTATCAGCAGTTTTAATAGCATTCACATCTATAGAAAAATTATTTAATTTTTATACCAGTGGATTAAAATGCAAAATATGGTTTCTAAAGATGTCCAAAAGTCAGTAATTTCTTAGGTAGAAGAAACACAAATTTAGCAATATTGATAAGTTTGAATTAGGTAACGGGGATTGGTTATGTAACATGTCATATCTCTAACTAAATGTTGTGCTTTCTGGGAAGCTTAGAGAGGTAAGAAAAGAGAAATGAATTGTTTTCCTACGAACTATGGTGTTAAAACATTCTACCACTAAAAGTAGTTTAGCCTTACAGCATTGTTAGTTTCCTTGAGGTCTGGAATTCTATTATGATGTTATGATGCTGTGTTCTATTATGACTGTAGCTTTTAAAATAATAAATGAGTTCTTACAGCAGTACCTTACAATTAATATTATCCTCAGTACCTCACAGATAAGGAGAAACTAAGCCTTAGAAAGGTTCATAAAGCCGATATGTGGCAGAGCTTAGATATGAAGCCAGCACATCATTCCATTCTGCTGCAGTGAGTGAGCTTACTGATCATCCAGCACACTGTGGCGAGACTCATCTGCATATCTTCATTGCTCTTGTGATTCTGTCTGGAGTCAAAAAAAAAAAAAAAAAAAAAAAAAAGAGGATATGCTCTATTGCAAATATGAGGAGAAGGAAAAGATCCAGAGGACAGACATTCCTTGGCAACTTGCAAAACTGCTAATTATGCAGAATATCAGTCCATGATTATCCAAGACCGACAAAGAGATGATTAACAATTGAATGGGAAAGATTAGTCCAGTTTTTGAGGCAATAGATTGCTGTTGGATGATTTGTGGGTGCAGGGTGGAGCATCAACTCTCCCAATATAGTTCCACTGAAAAAGAATATTGTTCTTTTAGTTCTTTGGTTGGATAAGGTTCTAGGGCCAGAGAGCAATAAAAAGTATCTCTGGAGTAAGTTACATATTTTCAGAAGAAAGCAAGGAACTAGGATGGGCTTTAGGCCCCATAATATTTCCATCGGGGGTATTAGAGAGACCAGGAAGATCTAAGGAGGGAAGTGGAAGTAAAGGGATTTCAGATACAAACTAACTTTGAGTTATATTCTTTGTTAAAATAGGCTACTAGATTATTTTAGAGAACAAAACAAATGTGTTTGAAAGTTATTGCCTTTCTCAGTTGATTTAGTGTGTTATGAGCATATTTTTCCAGATCTCTGGTCTGACAAGAGTGAACAAATAAATGAACAAATATTACCTTGTCATTATGATAAAATTCTCTGAGCATGAGAAATTTTTACTGAAACCTACAAAAGAGTGAGGTCCATCCCCCTTTTTAAGGTGGTATTGTAAAGAGTAGATGAAAGATTTAAAAATGAGTGGTAGGTGACAGACTCTTTCTGTTTAGGAGGAAAGGAGATAGTGCTGTTATCATGTTATAGATCATGTCTGACATTGAGAACACAGTCCTGCAACACAGCCATCAAGTGCTAGGATCAGAGGCAAGATTCATATGTTCTGCGAAATGGCTTAGTTCAGTCATTCAGTGAGTCAATACATTCCCTTAAGACACAGAACAGCTGGCAGATGAAGTAAGCTCTTTGCTGCTATCTTTGCCTGTAGTGCTCATGGTAATCTTGTCAACAATGTGAATATAACAAATTGCATCTGCTTATTTTTGCTTTCTTGTAAAGGTGAGAGAAGATATTTAACTTGAGGTCCATCCTCAGTTCCTTCTCAGCCTGAAGACTTTTTCTGTGTAGTTGTCAGATCAAGGCACTTATAGACAGTCTTAGGCATTGCAAAATGTGCTGGACTAAGAAACTGGGTCTCTCAGAAGAGAGCAGTGGTGAAAGACAAACATATGAGCAAACAAAATATGAATTTAGTTTCCTTCAGATAGGCAAAGCAATTTGTTTTCAAATTTTTGCCTTTATATTACCTTTCCCTTTAATTGTGTGTATGCATGTGCATGTGTGTATCTGTGAGAGAGAGAGAGGGGGAGAGAGAATGAAAGGCCTTGAAAGGATATTTCAGAATGCCTGTGGTTTGGAGCTATGTGACCTGGAAATATTCCCCAGGTACCAATTGATTTTCTTTCTCAACCCCTTAGAAATAATGATAAGTAGTTTTCAGTCTAGCACATCAGAATCATGAGGATGGTTGGCTAACACACAGGTGGCTGGCCTCAATTCCTAGAGTCTCTGATTCAGTAAGTCTGAGGCAGAACCCAGGAATCGATGTTTCTATCACGTTCACAGGGAATGCTGATGTTGCAGGGTGAAAAGCCACAGATTTAGTCCAATTGGATCATTACATTATATGTATTTATTTTCTCTCTAATTTTTGTAGATGAGGAAACAAAAGTTCAACACAATAAATGGCTCCAGGAATTCTGATACCAATTCCAGGCTGCCTGAGGTGGTGGTGTTTAGAAAGAAGATCTTTTATAGGACTGGCCCTAGCAAGTTTGTCAGTCATTCACAGCTAACCAGAAGTTGGGTCAAGTGTAATCCTGTCCTGAGACACTGTCACCCCAGGATTGGATTAATAGGTCTTTTATACTGATTTTTTTTTAAATCATAAATAGCTCTCTTTACCATGCAAAGAAACTTGTTATATTAACCAGGATTTTCCCCCTTCATTTTAATCATTTAGAATAAAAGTTTATTTTTTTCCATTTTAAAAATAGTATTTGGACATGTTGAAAATACAGTAGCAGTATAAAGAAAAAAAATAATTAACCTTTAATTTTATCGCCCAGAAATAATCATGCTCAATATTTTAAAGCTTTTGAAATTGTTTTCATTTAATAGAGTTGAAGGCATTTTTTTTTCTGAAGTCTGTTTAATGGCTTTTTATGTGGAAGAATCACTATAATCAGTTTCAGAACATTTTCATCACCTAAAAAGAAGCCACACTGGGGATGGGACCTGATACCTATACTTTAATAAGCCCCACCTCCAGGCAATTCCGATAGACAGTAAAGTTACACACTGAGCTAGAATAATAAAAGAGACTTAACGTGGAAGTGGCTCTTAGTGGCCAACTGTGTTCTAACTAGAGTAATGGTTCTTAACACAGTCTGTACGTCAGAACTACCTAGGGGAAAAAAATATCAAATACCGAAATCTGGCTTCAGCTCCAGAAATTCTGACTTGAGATGAGCCCCCAAAATCAGCATCTTTAAGAACACCCCAAGTGATTCCTATTGAGACCCACATTGTTAAACAATTTTTTTTATGCAAATAGAAAAGGGAACTCTCTGAGAAATTAAATTGCTTACCAAGTTCACAGAGCTAATTTAAACTCTAACCCAGAGGTCTTTAGAACTTAAGCCAGTTCTAAATCATGTTTATTTTGTTGTATTTTATTAAGTTTTACAATCATCCTTCACATCCATTTTGGAAAAAAAAATCACAAAATGAAAATAATTCAAGTATTTAGTTGTCTAATATGTTTGCCCAAAGAATATCCATATTTTTCCAAATTAGAATGTGATCAATGTTTTGCTTTTTATTTTATCAGTTGCTGTCCAAATGTCTCCTTACATACACACACACCACCCAGAGTTCCAGTTTCCTATATAAACATGGGTATAGTAGCCCTCTATTATCTGTTGGAGATATGTTCCAAGACCCCTAGTGAATGCCTAAAACCATAAATAGTACCAACCTTATATACACAATGTTTGCCTACACATACAGACCTAGGATAAAGTTTAATTTATAAATTAGGCACAGTAAGAGAATATCAACAAGAACTAATAGTACAACTGTAATAATATACTGTAATAAAAGTTATGTAAGTGTAGTCTTTGTCTCTCTCTCTCTCTTTTAAAATATCTTAGCTTGTTTTACAGATAGAAGAAGATTCATTCTTACGATATATCTTAGCAACTTCATCATAAGATTTTATTTTTTTTTCCTTATTAAGTCAAGAACCTTCACTTTTTCATTTAAAGGCAGCGCTTTACGACTTCTCTTGGTGTGTCTGAATTGCCAGCATCACTACTCATGCTTTGGGGCCATTATTAAGTAAAACAAGGGTGATTTGAACACAAGCACTGTGATGCCATGATAGTTGATATGAAAACCAAGATGGTTTAGTCACTACATGACTAATGGGTAGGGAACACCTACAGAGTGGGCAAAGGGATGAGTCATGTTCCAGGTGGGATGGTGTGAAATTTCATCATGCTACTCTGAACAGCACGCAATTTAAAACTTATTTTTTTATTTCTAGAATTTTCTATTTAATATTTTTGGACTTTGGTTGACTGGGGGAACTGAAACCACAAAAAGTGAAAATGCAGATAAGGGGGACTACCATATGCAGGCTTCTTCATGTAGAATATCAAATATACTCCATTATAAATTAACATTTTCAATGGAAAATTGAAAATGGTCATCTCCGTGTTGGCAAATTTCCAAGAAGGAAATAGATAGAACCTATGGACTATGTTTCCTGGGCATCTACTAGACACATAACTCATTGATGGCTTTCGGAGTTACATACCAAACCAGGATAATTTTTTAAAAGTGAATTAATAGCTCTGAAGGCACTTTGCTATTAAAGAAACTACAGGAAGATTTTTTTAATACTTTAAACAAGTTAAAATGATACAGAAGTTTTAAGTGAAAATGACTATGTTTATCAAATTATTCTCATTTCTCAGCAGTATTTATGTTTCACAAATGACTTATATCTCCTTTTTCACTTTATTTCAAACTATTTTAAAAAGTGAATTAAAAAGGAAATACACATATTCAGATATTATATGAACATTTAACACATTGCAAATAACCAGCACGTTACCTTGACTACATACTGATTAGCTTTACCGGTATGTATACACTATATATTTTTAGCATTTGCACATGTAAAGTATACTAATAAGTATGCTTTTGTTTTATTTATTGGGAAGGTTTTATATTTCATTAAAAAATATGTTTCTATGTCTACAAATTTTGAAAATCACAGGACTGGAGAAAAATAAATAGGAGTGCTTAAGAAGTATTAGAGCTACTGGTTACCATCTAAATAAAATAGCCACCTGGAAAGAAAATATTTTTAAGTGACTGAGGCATACTGACATCTACATTTTTATTTAGATTAACTTTACATATATGATGTATGCATGTATATGTGTGCATATGTGTGTTTATGTGTGTATCAGATTTTATAAAACTTATGCAGGATCTCTATTAGAATCCAATTCTGTAGGTCATTTTCTCTTTTTCATTTTATAGGATTCTGAGTTGGTGATACTTTCTCTGTCCCCCAAGTGGTCTATAAATAAAGTCTCCAGTAAACTTGTTTAGATAAGAAAATGATCCCTTTACAAAATTTCTTTTCTTTACCAGGTATAATCTATACCCAAAGACTGAAAGAAATATGTTTATAAATAGTAAATTCAAAATGGCAAATTTATGAACATTTAAGACATGTTTCTACTCTCTCATGTATTGCATCACAGATTTCAACAGCTCTGATCTCCCAAGACTGTAAAGAGAAATAGCCATTAACCAGATGAATTGAGGTTTTCTTTAACAGGACTGTGTCCCATGTCAGAAGTATATTAAACATAGATGATATCTTTTCTCCCTTCTTATGCTTACCACTGGCTCAGCCAAGACCACATTTTAAGGCTAACTTTCATCTTTCAAGCCACATCTGGGTTTCCATAATTGTGCCAACAAAAAAGGTCTGCTAAAGCGAAATGGCCCCTAACCGAATATTCCTTTTCAGTGCCCTTCTTAGCCTTCAAGGATAATAGACAGAGAAATACTTCCAAAGAACACAACCAAGGGTGGCCAGGTTACTTCAACAACAAGTCTGTGCTTTTCCAGAAAACAAGGTATGCTACTAGGTACTGCTTTCCACATTCCCTTTTTCTACACTGGTGTTTTTAATGTGATGATCCTACTTTTTCCATATTTTGTAAATTGGAAGTATTAAGGATGGTTTCAATTTTATCTTAAAGATTGCAAAATCATGAGGAATAATTATGGATCTAATTACATTTAAAAATGAACTATACAAGGTGAACATGATTTTGTTTTTCCTCCACCGGGTAAGATCGGTTTGTTTATGCTTATATATAAAGCAGCATATTACGATAAGCAAAGACATTTCTCAAATTGTATGCATAGGAAAGTGTGTGTGTGTATGTGCATGTGCTCGTGCATGCATGGGCATGTATATACACATATACCGAGAAGCTTAGAGATATAATTTAATAGATACAAATTGGATTGGCTACTTCCCCAGAGGCACATCCCCAGAGGCTATTTCCATACCTCCTCCTCTTCTTCAGATAAGATCTTATTCCCTGGCCACAATAATTGGTTTAGTGATAAGCACATGGACCAAATCAATCCACTAGGTCTCCTATTTCAGTATTTTTCAGGCAAGAACTAGTGAGGAGACATTTGATTTTTGGTCAAAGACCTATGAAAATGTTAATTCAAACCTGTTGTTTTTATTGTTTACATTCTTATTCAGGACATTCGTACTTGGTATTCCCTCTGGAATTCTCTTCCCTTGATTTTTACATGGCTTACTATACTAATCATTCAGTCCTCAGCTCAAATGCTCTCTTCAGAGGGAGCCTTTTTAATTTATACCTATCTCATGCTGTCTGCCTTGTTATATCCCTCTCATGGCCTCATAACTGTTACCTGATCTCTAGTTACTATTTCAGCTTCAGCTTTATCTTCTACTGCCATAATTACATAGTTTCAATTACTCAGATAATTTGACTGGTCATATTTTTTTCTGAAGCCATGTCAGATGGAAGTAATAAGTGTGATATAATCTAACCTGGGGTCAGGTACTTTCTCCCATGTTATGAGGCTAAGTTTTTCTTCTTGTTTTATTTTCTCAAGTGCCTAGTTTTGCACCAGAAAAGTGATTTTCAATGTGTGGCTCCTAGACCAGCAATGTGGAACATCACCTGGGAATTTTTTAAAAACACAAATTCTCAGGCTTCACCCAGACCTTTTGAATCAGAAACTCTAGGAGTACTTTAATAATCAGTATTTTAATCTATGTTTTAATGAATCCTCTAGGATTTCCAGGTACCTGGAGATAATGGTGATTGCCTAGCTCCCCCCTCTGCCCACCACCAATATTCCTCTAGAAAACAAGAGAGAATAATAAAAAGAGAAAGATAAATCTACACACAAAAAAACCCCATAACTTTAGCCTAACTTAAAGACAGAGAACGTCAAATTTCAAAATAACTGTAAATAAAATAAAAAAAAAAAGAAAAATGACCAAATCTTAGTGTACTATTTCTAAAGTTCTGGGAACCTCGCTTCTCTACAGCAGGGGTTTTGGTATGCAAAGACAGACAGATACAGAAAAGAGAAGTAGTGAAGAAGCCATGGGTCAATCTCAATATATCACTGGAGAGACTAAGTCGACCTTATGTCTAAAATTACTAAAAATGTATATAGGTAGATCAGAGCACAGACTACAGGGAAAGGACTTAAAAGTATGTGCAGTCTGAAGGTTCAGTCTTCAAGCATATAGATTCTGGGAGCGAGGAAAAAAAAAGAAGAAAGAAGCATCTTTTGACAATAGGAAAAAGAAGCAATGAGGAAAAATGTACAGTCATGAAATATAAAAGGTAACCATGGACAATAAGAAAACAAACAACCTGATAAAAAAAAATGGGTCAAAGACCTTAACAGACGCCTTACCAAACATATACAGATGGCAAATAAGCACATAAAAAGATACTCTACATCTTATGTCATAAAGCAAATGTAAATTAAAACAACAATGAGATACCACTATACACCTATTAGTATGACCAATATCTGGAACACTGACAATAAAAAATGTTAGGATGTGGAGCAATAAGAACTCTCATTCATTGCTGGGAATACAAAATGGTACAGCCATTTTGGAAGACACTTTGGTGATTTCTTACAGAACTAAACAATCTGCTATTTAATATTTACCTAAAGAAGCTGAAAACTATGTCTACACAGACACCTGCACACAGAAATTTAGAGCAGCTTTATCCATAATTGCCAAAACTTGGAAGGAAGCAAGATGTCCTTCAGTAGGTAAATGGATAAAATAAACTGTGATACATCCAGAGAATGGAATATTACTCATCAGTAAAAAAATAATGAACTACCAGGGCATGAAAGGACATGCAGGAATCTTAAAGGCATATTACTGCATGAAAGAAGCCAAACCGAAAAGGTTACATACTGAATGATTCAAATTATGTGACATTCTGGAGATGGTAAATACATGGAGACAATAAAAAAGTCAGCAAAGCACAGTGGATTTTTAGGGGAGTGAAAATCCTCTGTATGGTATTATAATAATGGATATATGTCATTATACATTTGTCCAAACCTGTAGAATGTACCATGCTAGAATGAAACTTAAGTTAAACTCTGAACTTTGGGTATTATGATGTGTCAGTGTAGGTTCATTGTTGGTTAAAAAATGTAACATTCTGATGAACGATGTTGACAATGGAGGAGGCTATGCATGTGTTGGGGTAAAGGGTATATGAGAAATCTCTGTATCTGTCACTCAATTTTGATGTAAACTTAAAAGGGCTCTAAAAATGTAAAGTCTTTTTAAAAAATTAAACACACGCATACACAACACACACACACATACCTTTTACAATCCCTCCTTTACCACCGAACAAACAAAACTCCACTAAATTATCTGACAGAAGAGGAGTGGTTAAACTAGAACTCTTGAAAAATACCAAAAACCACAAAATCACTTGGTTCGGCACTAAAAAGCTCTACTGGAGAAACTCACAAGAAAAAAAAATCAACAAAGTGGTATGCATGGGCCCATGTCTTGTTACTATTCTGTGGAGAGGCGTGCTTGGTGTTTTTACAATAAGAGCTTAGGAAGGATCCCAAAAGCCGGAGAAAAAAACTGAACTTTAGCAGTCACTGCTTGTTGAGAGGCGATTTTTTATGGGCCTCACATATTTGTCTGCACATTTTGCTAAGTGACACGTGGTTTAGCTTTTGTTCAAGTTATCTTTTTAAAGATGCTGTTATAGTGAGCAGGCTTAGGAAATAGTGTCTCCCTCTGGAGCAAAAGGCAGGTTTGATTAAAGCCTGGAAGGTAAAGAGACTGTTTTCTTTCAGAACAAAAAATAAATATGCTTATGCCCACTATAGAAGATTGGGTTCCCAAAGCTCTGGCATTCTCTCCTGGACTGCAGCTCATTGCATGTAAGGATATCATATGTCCCTCTTCATATCACCATGTAGAAATACAGGATGGAGTAACTAGTAAATGCGCTATTCTGACTAGTGATATTGCCGTAAGTAACAAATTGTTCTTTGTCTTTGATTTAGTGGTCTCATGTCTTCTGCCGGCATCCATGAAAATGCAGCAGGTTACCTTGTTAGCTTGTAAGTAAAGTAAAATTTCAGACCTTTCACAGTTATAGGGATATACATCTAAACTATCATGAAATTTAGAGTCATTAGGGTCAGAATCCAGGCCAAATGTATTAGAACACTGGCTGATTCATTTGAAAGAAGCAGCGCAGGCCATGTGATACCTGTGAAGGAAGAAAGGTAGCAGCAGGATCATCTTATGGTGTAGCCCTTCCTGAAGCCTCTTATGCAAACCTTCAATCTACTTGAAGATGACAGTTAAAGGTGTTAGAGTTTTTTTTTTTTTTTTTCAGTAGGACTGGGAGGCTACATGAATGTTTAGCCTCCTTAGGGAGATTTCCCTGAGAGAAAAAATATCCTGTGGAAAACCATAGATAAGGCAGTGAGTAATACTTGAGCATTTTTTTTCTCCCCCAGAATGAATTTCTCCAATGATGAAGGTCACCCATTGGAGAATCAGAAATTGTCCCAAAGAATTCATTCTTGTGACCAGCCTCATTGTCCTAGAAAACTCCCTTATTCCTGTTTTGAAATCAGGCAAGAATTTACAAAGACTCATTATGACAACGAGGCAGCAAATACTTGGGATTAAGATGGACTCCTCAAAAATAAGGTGCTACTGTGGCATAAGAATAGACATATAGATCAATGGAATAGAATAAAAAAGCCAGAAATAAACCTAAACATTTATAGCCAATTGATTTTCAAAATTGATATTGAGATAATTTACTAAAGGAAAGAATAATCTTTTTAAAAAGTCCTGAGACAACCAGTGTCCATGTGTAAAAATAATGGACTTAGACCCTTTCCTTATACCTAAACAAAAATGAACTCAAAATGGATCATAGACCTATATGTAAGAGCTACAATTTTGAAACTCTTAGAATAAATCATATAGTAAATCTTTATGACTTTAGCTTAGGCAAAGATTTCTTTGATATGATATCATGAGAACAAGGAAAGAAGGACAAATTAGACTTCATCAAAATTAAAGTTAAAACTTTTCATGCTTTAAAAGACACCATCAAGAAAATGAAAAGATAACTCATAGAATGGAATAAAATGATTGCAAATCATATATCACATAAGGGATTTACTTCTTGAATACATAAAGAATGTCTACAGCTTAATAAAAAGGATAAATACTCCAATTTAAAACTGGGCAAAGAATATAAATTCACAAATCCCTTATATAAGAGATTTAAAGAATACTACAGCTTAATAATAAATGAATAAATACTTCAGTTTAAAAAATTGGCAAAGGATACAATGAACATCTCTCCAAAGAAGATGTATAAGCATATGGATAAGCAAATGAAAAACTGCTCATATCATTAGTCATTCAGAAAATACAAATCAAAACCACAATGAAATATAATTTCATACCTACTAGGATGGTTACAATAAAAAAGACAGATAATAACAAGGAGTGGTGAAGATACGGAAAAATTAGAACCTTCATACATTGTTGGTGCAATGGTAAAATGGTACAGCTGATTTGGAAAACAGTTTGGCATTTCCTTCAAGAGTTAAACCTTGTTACCAGATGACTCAACAATTCCACACCTAGCTATACATCCAAGAAAATTAAAAACGTGTCTATATGAAAACTGGTACATGAATGTTAAGAGCAGTCATATTCATAATAGCTAAAAAGTAGAAATAATGGAAATATCCATCAGCTGATGAATGGATAAATAAAACATGGTGTTTGTGTAATGGAACATTTGGCCACAAAAAGGAATGAAGTATCGAGACATAGTATAACAGATGCATCTTGCCAGGGGACAGAAGAGAGAGGAAATGGGAGTCACTGTTAGCAAGTACAGAGTTTCCCTTGGGGGCAATGGAAATATTCTTCTGGAATTAGTAATGGTGGGTGCACAACACTGTGGATATACGAAAAGTCACTGAATCTTATGCTGTAAAATGATAAATTTTTTGTTGGGCGGGTTATATCTCAATAATAAAAAAAATATAAAATATTAAAAATACACAGCTAGACCTTAACAGCGCTATGCTGAGTGAAAGAAACCAGACACAAAAGGCCACACATTGTACGATTTTGTACATATAAAATGTTCAAAACAGGCATATCCATAAAAAGAGCAAATGTACTAGCAGTTGCCAGGTGCTGAGAGTGATGGTGGTGAACAGTTAGTGACCGTAATGGCTGTGAGGATTCTTTTGGGGGTGAACAAAATATTTTAAAATTGATTGTGGTGATGGTTGCCCAACTCTATAAATGTATTAAAAAATCTGAATTGTATACTTTATAAAGGTAAATTTTACTGCACATTAATTATATTTCAATAAAACTTATAAAAAGGAATGTTTTATCTAAGAAGTAGAAAGTTATGTAGTACCCATACATAATGAAATTGTTTAATAAATCTTTTAATCTTATTATCTAAGCAAAAAGAGTGGCTACTATGCAAACCAAGTCCAAGTCCACAAAAAATGTAAACCCTGTAGTACTATGGTTGCTGAGTCCAAGGGTTTCCAAAATAGAACTGGATGGGCTTTGGGTGGACAGAACAAACAAACAAACGACAATGAAATTTCATTTGGTTGAGCCACAAACAGCCACCATATTACTCAAAACTGAAAGTAAACATACCTTGTGATTAGTGCCACCAGATCTCTCCTTCCTCTACTCCAACCTCAGCTGCTTTAAGGAGGAGACATTGAGAGGTAAAGTTGAGGTCTTTCTGTTTCCAAAGACTACCAAGGGCCATATATAATAGTCTAAGCAAGTGAGGGAGCTTTTGGGAGGGGCAGAACTTACATTACCATCTTGCCCAATCTTGTGAAAGGAGAGGGCACCTTAATTCAACTCATGGAATTTGGGCAAGCTTAGTGGGAAAAGAAAGCTAACATGACCTTGTGGGTGAGGCTTTGGGCAGATTCACTGTACCGATGCAATGTACTTATGTTTCTACACCTAAATGTACAGGAAGAATTGATATTATACACTTTGACATAAATACCAGAGAGGACTATTCTGATCAGAAGTTGTTGCATGTAGAGAGATACTCATACCTTCGGTGTCCCTTAGCTGTAAAGACTACTTTGCCATACAAGTCTCTGTGATTTGGGATTTTACCAAGCAGAGCCTCAGGTAAAGCGATCCAGCCTCTACCTGGGAATGTTCCATGAGATTTTGGTTGTTGCCTCCCTTTTGAAAAGAAGCTATTAGCTTGTTATTGGGCTTTTGTTAAAAGCAAACCTGTAATTCAGGGAGGATTTAATACTCTGCAGCTTGGTATTTCTGTTTTGGGGTGGATCAGTTTGTACTTACTGATAAAGTGGGAGGGGCCCATCAAGACTTGCTTTTCAATTGAAAATGGTATATTCAAGAATGTAGAGGGCCTGGCTCCTGCAGTACCTCATTTTTCCAAGAAAAGGTGACAGCTATTCTATTTGGGAGAACCTTACTCCCAACTCCACTGCCTGTAGCAAAGTCACTGGCTCAATGGAACTCTCAATTTTCAAAGTTTCTCCTGAATGCTTGGGCCTGGTCAACAGACAGTTTGGCTAAACTGGCATTTGATGGTGTCCACTGTGCTACTACACCAGCTACACATCAGTAAAATGGATGTGGTTGTTCCACAAGGTGGATAGAATACAGGGTTCTTCTCACAGCTCTGGCCAATACCTGCTTTCATGTCCATTGTGTTATATTTTTACTGATTCTTAAGCTTTTGCCAATGGTCTCGCTCTTTGGTCTGCTGCTTAGAAAACCAGAGACAGGCAGATTAAAGACACGCTTTGGGGCAAATTAAAGGCATCCATCAGAACAGATTAAAGGCACTTTTGGGACTGCTGATTGAACCATCTGTGTTACTCACAAAAATGCCCATGGTGAAGGTCCGTTCTCTGATGAGACCAACTTTAATCAAGCAGCTCCTGGAGCCTGAACTATATAAATTGCCACATCTGCCTGGGTATCATTATACTATATACAGTAACACATCAACCACCATAGACTGGGCACAAAGGACTACACTGCTGGCGTAAGTAACTGTGTGGCTGCACCAGTCCAATCAGCCAACTCTGGCTATACTCTGTGGCTTTTGAAATCAATTGTACCATGTTTTCAGCTTTACAGATCATTTTCAGACTGAAAATGTGGTGCAGTTGTATACCACTCAACAGTGGGCTAATAGTAAAGATGTTTGATGGACTTCCTACATTCCTTGTCACACATAAGCATCTGCCTTTATTGAGGTTGAAATGGCCTCCTCAAAAATAGACTACAAAAGAGTTCTGACTTTATCTCTTTTACCTGCTGTAAGGTGGTTTGGTCATGAAATGAGTTCCCCCAGAGAGGGTTTATTTTCTCTTAGCTGCTTCCTGGGTAATGATCAGGATGAAAGACATAGGAAATAATATCTGCCTATTTTGAAAAATTGAGACTTCTCTATGACTGTTCTTGGGCATTATGCTTTTTTTCTTTTTCCCTAATGATAACTCTGGGTCATCCCAGTTGGCTCATCCTTTGAATGACAGCCCAGCTCAAAGGGGACATAGAGATTGAAACTTAATTCTAGGTTCTCTTGTTTGATTCATAGAGTCCAAGATCATACAGATAATAACCAGTAGGTTGAGTACACTGCTTGTAGAATCCCCCTTTGGAGGTCATGTGGGCCAAAATTAGGGACATAATGGGTCTCCATAAGATTTATAAAAGTTTACTTTCCCTCTTGCACTTGATCTTCCTAGACAAAAGTTCTGAGTGTACATAGAAAACAGGCCACATTTTTGGGCAGTGGAATGGAAACAAGATCTGGGTACCCAGTGAGAGAACACCGTGGACTCTGAAAGATACTAATGATTTCTGTCTTTCAGAGTTGACTGCAAAGATTTCTTCATAAAGGAAAACTTCATGGTGTGCTCTTTTCAAACCATTGTGAGTGCCTTGAATTTAACTGAGTGTTGCGTCTACCATTCCCAACAAGACAGTCCTGACGGTGATTTGATCACATTTTCTCTTAAACTTGCTGAAAGATCTACCAGAAACAACAGGGGAGGGCCCCTGTTTCTGCCTGCCATCCCCTTTTGATGTCTTCCCCACCTCGTTCCCAGTTATGCCATAGGGCCGACTAATGCTACACTGTGTGTGGTGTGGATAAACATGACAGATTGGACTGACTGCTCTTTGGAAAGTCCTCCAAAAAACAATTATTCAAATTGAACTGGAAAACCTAAAACCTGCCATCTGATTAGGAGGCCATACTGGAGGTACTGTCAACCTCTGCTCTCAGACTGATGTAGAGTCTACTTGGCAGTCCCTAATAATTATAAACTCTTCTAAGATATACCATGTGTGCCCTCTGGATTATACTTCTTATGAGAAATTCAGACATGTAACTTCTCTCTCTCCAAAAATACGGTGACCTGTACCTTACAGGTAGTCAGTCATAAGAGACCTTCAAAAGTTTAACAAAACATCAACAATTGATCATGCAGTCATCAGATGGCTGCAAGATCTCTCTAAAGTAAAGCTACCTTTATATGTTTGGGGGAATTTCTTGAAGGCATAACTAACTCATTATTTATATTCACCCTGTAAATAGTTATACAGATGATGGACAGTTATCCATATGATAAGTGACATTCAATTAAACAAGCTGGCAATAAATTTGTGTTACATGAGCTGTTGTCATCAGTAACTCAGATTTTACCTTAGAAAGCATTTGGTTTAGACCTAGTTCTTTGACAAGGGTTATCATGGATGATAAAATTGCTCTAAATTTACTCCTTATGGGCCAAGGAGAATCCTGCTGTATCTGGATTAATGTCTCAGGTTAAGTAGAAAAGTGAATACAGAAACTTAGAGAGAAAGCCACTTGACTTTCTAAGGAAGAACCTGATGATTTATGTGGTTTATTCAGTTGGCTAGCTCTGGTATCCTGGGAAGCATGGTTAGGGTTACTACTGTAGGTGGCCTTATCCTGAGGCTTGGAGTCTTGTTCATAGTAGCTTTTATTAAATGCTGTATAAGACAAATTAAATGGACTTAGTCCCAGCCTCTATTTGTTAGATTAATCAGAGTAGGCGTTGAGTGGGATACTCATGGGAAGATTTGCCAAAACAGGGATGACATAGAAATGAGGGGTGAGTATTATTGGGAGACAATTCTCCATTGGTTTCTTGCATATCTGCACAACTTGTGAAGCAAGACATTGAATTGACAGCCTCTCATTTTAGACTTGTACACCAAACAACTTCGAAAGGTAGAAGTTGTGTCTTCCTCCACAGCAAATGACAGATTAACTTAGAGTCTTAGAAGGCAGAGACAGTGTCTCCCTCTGGAGCAAAGGGTATTCATACTTTCTGACCTTTATAAAAGATTATATTTCCATACGCTCAGGATTCCTATTTTATAATGGAACCTACTTCATGTGATGGTTTCATTCGGCCCTCTTTGTATCACTGTATCAGAGAACCAAATTAAATGCTAATAGTCTAGCACTTGCTGTTACTGAGAGTAATAAATATCCTTTGTCTCTGACACAGGACTGTTATGTTTTCTACTAGCAAATCCACAAAACTGTGGCAGGCTAACTTGTTAACTTGCAAGTAGAGTAAAATTCATAGTTCTTGATATTGTTCAGAGGAGTTAAATGACAGAACTGGAAATACCACTAATTATACTAAAGACTGATCATTCTAAAGGTGCTGAAAATTTATCAGGTATCTCTCCTTCTGGGGTGGGGAAAAGAGACAATTTTAGGGCAAAATAGAGCTAATCCACAGGGCAAAAAGAAAGTCTATTGTCTGCATTAAACTAGCACTAAAGAAACTGACATCAGGTGACAATAGACAGCTCACGAAGATCATTATGCCAGAAAAAGTATGATGAAAGCAGTTTGTTAAGGTACATTAATTGTTAGCATTCTGTAAATGGACTGTGAATCAATGAAACAAATTCAATTCAAGTAACATATTGAATATATTGAACAGCTACCAGGTACACAGTTACTGTGCTGAGCTCTACGAATGATGCAGAGATGAATAAGAGAAGTAAAAGGTAGCTTATAATTTGGGTGAGAAAAATTTGTATAAATCATATTATAAGTTTGAATAAAGTAAGTTAAAGAAATTGTATAAGTTATAAAAAAATAAGAAGTGGCAGTAATAAGGGATTAGAAATTTTAAAGGAAGGAAGTTAGGTGAGCTTCCTTTGTTTTAGCATGGCTATATATGTGTGAATTTTAGCTCTCTGGTTAGTCTGTATGTTCCAGTGGAAAGTTAATGGACTTGCCTCTCCTTGAAGAAGGTCGGAGCAGGGACCTTGAGAAAACATTCATTATAAGATCTGCTAAATATGCCTTAGTGGCACTAATCTGGATTTACCCAACTTAGATCTTAGAGCTGGGATCACTCATCATTCATTGAGCAAAACATTATTTGAGACAGCAGACAGCAGATGGTGATGGATTTGAAGAAAAGAGGAGGTATGTGAAGAAAAAAGCATCCTTCATCTTCTTATGTTGGGATCTACTTCTGAGCTTAAATTTATAGACATGGAAAGGCCCAGAACCTAGATTCCTGCTTTCATCTCTATGATTGCTGATAGTAACGCAAGGGCACCTCAGAATTATTCCTTCACTGGCGCCACCATGGTGGTGTTTCTCCTCAAGCACCTGTACACATAGATTGTGCAAAGTAAGCCTATGATAAAGTGACTTTTCTTAAGTTTATACATTTGAGTAAAACACTCGAAAAGGTAGCTTTACCTGCCAAACAAATTTTAAACTCACAATGTATAGTCCGTACTAGCAATAAACTCCTTTGGGATCACCAACTAACATATGTGAAAAACACTTCACAAATAGTAAAATGGTAAAAATATTTAAGAATTAATTTATTCATTCCAAGTCTTGCTCCAGAAATACATTAAGGCTTATTATTTATATTTCAATTAATAGCTGGCCATCTACATTTTGGCTAGGAGCAAAGCAACTGAGATGCTATTTTAAAGATTTATTCTGACTCTACCATCTTTCCCTAGAGTTCCCATGCTGGAAAAGACCTTTCCTCAAAGGAAAGATGTACTTTTGGAGAGAGTAAAATATATTTTACATAGATATATCATATATTTTACTATATATACATTTTATATATTTATATATAATATATACTTACTTTTTCTCTGTAAATATATTCCTGTCTCAGAATATTTAGAAAGGAAAGGCAGCTGGAAAAAAATGAAAATTACCCAGAGATATAACCTTTTTTGACATTATTGTTCATACTTCATTTTCTAAACAGCATATACATTGTTTGAGAGCCCGCCCGCTTTAATTTTTTTTTCACCTAACAATGTATTATGAACATTTTCTAATGTTCATAATGTTCCTCACAATCATAATTTTAAAATTATAAATTATTCCATAGTATTTTATTTGGAGATAACATCATTAATTTGCTTAATTATTGTTTGATTTTGTTTAGGTACTGTAAAAATTTGTACTTAATGTGTTAAACATACACCTATCACATGATACAGCCATCCTACTGCTAGATATTTACCCAAGAAAAGAAACATCTATTCATACAAAGGCTTATATATGAATATCCATAGCAGCTTTATTTATTATCCCTAAACTGAAAATGACCCAAATGTACATCAAGAAGTGGAGGAATAAATAAAATGTGCTATATACATATAATGCAGTGTTACTTAGCAATAAAAAGGAAAAACTAGTAATACATAGAACAATATGGATGAATCTCAAAATCATTGTGTAGACTGAAAAAAATCTAAACATATAATACATGTTGTATGGTTCCATTTTTGCACATCCTATAGACTATAAAGTACCCTATAGTGAAAGCAGTTGCCTGAGGATTAGAGTAAAGGGAGAGATGAATTGCAAAGGGGCATGAGAAGACTTTTGGAGGTTAGGAAAATGCTCACTATTTGAGTTTTCTGATTGTTTCGTGGATGGAAATATAAATCAAAATTTATGGAGTTATACACTTGAATTATGTGTTGTTTAGTATACATAGATGGAACCTCCATAAAGTAATTAAAAACTCCACAAGTGGGACTACAAAAGAAATCATCAACAAGGGAAAATATATTTGCAAGCAATGCCTCCGATAAGGGACTAATATCCAAATTATACAAAGAACTCGTACAACTCAATAACAACAACAAAAAACAAATGATACGATTAAAAAATGGGCAGAGGACCTGAACCGATAATTGTTCCTAGAGGACATAGGAATGGCCAACAAATATATGAAAATATGGTCAACATTGCTAGCTAATAGAGAAACGCAAATCAAAAACACAATGAGACACCATCTCACACCTGTTAGAATAGTAATAATCAACAGGACAAGTAATAACAAATGTTGGAGAGGATGCCAAGAAAAAGGAACCCTCATACACTGCTGGTGGGACTGCAAATTAGTACAGCCACTATGGAAAACAGTATGGAGGTTCCTCAAAAAACTAAGAATTGATCTACCATATGATCCAGCAATCCCATTACTGGGTATTTACCCCAAAGACTTGAAAACTCATATCCAAAAAGATATTCATACACCAATATTCATAGCAGTATTATTCACAGTGGCCAGAACATGGAAGCAACCAAAGTGTCCTACAATGGATGACTGGCTAAAAAAGCTGTGTTACATATATACGATGGAATATTACTCAGCCATAAGAAGAGATAAAATAATGCCATTTGTGACACCCTGGGTGGACCTCGAGATAATCATGCTAAGCAAAATAAGCCAGACAGTAAAAGTTGAAAATCACATGATATCACTTATATGTGGGATATAAACTTAAAAGCAATAAATGAGCAGGACAAACAAACAGAGACTCAGGGACATGGACAATAGACTAGTGGTTACCAAAGGGTAGGGGGTGGGGGAGGAGGGGAGAGGTAAATGGGATAAAGGGGGTCAAATATAAGAGGATAGGGGGAGGGCGAAGTGGGTAAAGGGGATTAAATATATGGTAGCTGAAAGAAACTAGACTTTGGGCAGTAATCACACAATAGAATATATAGATGTCAAATTATAATGTATTCCTGAAAATTATATGATTGTATTAACCAGTGTTACCCCAATAAAATTAATTAAAAAAAAAAAACTCCACAACTTGGTATGAAAGCAGTATGTTGACATGTGATGGCCAACTGAGTTTTTAAATTTATTTTTACAAAACTTTGCTTCTTGTAACATATTCCTAGAGGTTATTTTCCTGGGGAAAAATGGGGTGCACTTTTTAGAGCTTAGGGCACATATTGTACAACCGCCCTTCAAATACATCTTAATATTCAGAGTTCTACTAGAAGTATAAATGTATGCTTCTTTTCTGACAATTGAGAAGCTACTTTTATTTGTGCATCCTTTTATAGAAGTATAAATTAAACACATCTTGTTGTCTATACAATTCTTTTCTGGGTCAGTTAGTAAATAGAGCAGAACAAATTGATTCCCAAATCAGACAGTGTCTTGTTCTAGGAATTAGTGCTTATGGACCTGAAGACAAGAGAAGAAGTTATGTGCAGGACTATTATTCACCATTGGTCAGAACCTACCAAACAGAATCTTCTTGGTGTTATCTAACTCAGACTGCTCAGACCTATGCGTAGAACAAGAACTTGAAAACTTCCACATGGCCCAGGAAGCTGGCTATGGAGATCAAAACAGGAATTCCATTTGCGCTTAGTCATGCAATGAGGCTGAGAAGCAGCCTGGGCTAAGAGCCCCATGGTCCATGAAATCCCACCTGGCTCTCTCCATTGCTGACCTCACTAACATCATGAAAGTATGAGGAACACTTAAATACATATATCCTGTGGCTTCTCAGAAGCAATCCTTTAAAAAAAAATTCCTACAGAAAATATTTATTACAGATATTCGTCTGTGTGATTTAGTAGAAGCAGCAGGTACTGAAACTGGCTTCAAATATGTGACTTAGGACATTATTTCATTTTGCTGAGGCTGATCTAGACAGTGACAATTTTTTTATAAGGCTGTTGTAAGGAAAATGAGATAGATAATATATGTAAAAGCTTACCACAATACCTAGTGGAATGTTAGGTAAATATTAGCTTCCTTCCTAATTAAACAAAAAGTAGACATATGTAAGTCCTATCTCCCTAAATAGAATGTTACTGTATCTTATACTATTTAATCTGTTATTGGAAGAAAAACAAGACATCTATGAAAATGTTTTATAAACTGTAGAATGCTATACCCATGTAAAATGCCATCATTATCTTTCCTTTTGCATTCCACAACACCTGATCAAAGTTAGCTCTTCAGAAACAAAGTCTGTAATGATTGATAAAAAAAAAAAAAGAGAGCAAATACTCAAACACTTCAAGTGATGCCAGGATGCCGAACTATTCTTTTTTTATTAAAAAAAAAAAGAAAAGAAAAGAAAAAAGAAAAGAAAAAAAGAAAAGCCCTGTGCTGACTATGTCTAATGAATAATTACGTTGAGGGTGCCAGTGCCTGCTGTTGGCAATGGTTTAGAGTCATTGTGAAAAACATGGAATGGGGCCAGATAATTTATTTAAGGAAGGAAGGTTGTTGGATAAAATATATTCACAAAAGCAGTAATGGCTATGGTTTCTAACAAAGGAAGAGACTTCAAGAAAACCAGACTCGAAAAAAGCACTTTCTTACCCTTAATAACAAGGTCTATGTTGATAACGACTGTAAATTCAAACAGCTGGCCTGCTGTTAACAAAATGCTTACATGAACTGCAAAACTGGGAAGAAAACCAGAGAGCCTTGTTTCCTAAGGGGCCATAAGGATGCTGACATGCTCTCTCCAAACCACATGACAGCTTGGGAAATCTCTGAAGTTACCTTGTATTTTTGGAAAGTGGGAAGACACACACACACACACACACACACACACACACACACGAGCACACACACGAGCACACACGTCCTGGGAAACCATCCAAGTTTTAAAAACATCTTTTCTTTTTGTGGCCCTCTGCTGTGATTTCAACTCTCTGAAAAGAAGGACAATCAATAGTTATTTTTAGATATTTAACACACCATGAGCTTGGTAATTAAGGCAGTGTTTCTGAGAATAGTTTCCTTCTATATATGAAAGTAATATTTGCATAAGGGTTTTTCTCCCCTATAGAAAATGTTTCTTAGCTCACTGAAGACTTTAATTCCTGTCAGCCATGTATAAAGATCTTGATTATTTGTATTGCTTTAAATTGTTTCTCTACCTTGTACCCAACCCAATATGACACAATGAAAGGGAAATGACCAGAAAACCTGACCAAGTGGAGTGGCTAACAGAAGGTATCCAGAAGCACCAGATCATTGCCTTTCTCTTTTGGAATAGAAAAAAAAAAAATGAAGTAAAACTTAAAAGACTGAGAAATACAGAGGAAAAAAAGAGATAACAGTTGGTAAGCTGTTCTGACAGCAGGTAAAAAAGAAAAATAAGATAATGTCATGGACCATTACATTAAGAACAATACAAAAGAGGGAGTCTCAAGCAAGAAAATCATGCTTATTCTAAACAATTATACAGGAAATAATAAAGATACTTTTCCCAAATTTAATAAGCAGCAAGTGGATTCCTTGTTTCCATCCTCTTTGAAGACACAGTCTCTTAAAATATTTATTTTTCCCCAGTGAGAGTGGGAGGTAGGCTCTCCACAACTCTCTACATTCTCTGTCAAAGCTATGCCATCTTCTTATAATTGAAAGGTCTGCTTCAGAGGCATGAAATCCATGGGAGAGAGATGCCAGGACATTAGCACATTGTGAACATCTGACCTCTGATTTGGGGAAATGATGAAAAATTAATGGGTGCAGATGTGCCCATTCTGCAGTAGACAGATGTTCACTTTACATACCATTTAGAATTCCCTGGGGGTTTGACTACGGGATGATAAATACAACAGATAAATGATGTGGGGATAGCAAAAGTACTAGAAAAACAAAAGTTTATGCAACAGGATGATCATATTGTTCCATCAACTGGCATTGGTATAACTATGAATGTGCTGTTGGGATGAAGATGGCTTCATCTTGGGCAGGTGTCACACACCCAAACTGACTTGGAATACTGTGACCTTTGCACTGGTCTTATCAGAGGATGAGTCACTTTTAAATGTTTAGCTGGAGTTCAGTCTTTAGGTAGCTACATATGACATGTTATGAGAGAGAATTTTGGATAATAATTTTAATAAGTTTTTGGAAAAATAGAGAACACGATTGTCTAACATAAACAAGAGTGGTTTTGTGGAAGGGGAAAGGTAGAATAGGATACAGGATTATAAAGAGTGAGAGAAACCAATAAAGTCTGTGCAGACACAGCCTGAAGAAAGCGCTATCATTAAAGCTTTCATGCCTGTTTGGGGGTCAGGGGGACAGTATGTTAATCAGAGAGGCCACCGGACATTTTTGAGCAGTGAGGTAAAATAAAAAAGCCAGTTTAAAGGAATCACTTTCCCAAATAAAACTTCAATAATTAGTGCCATATCAAGAAAGGCAAACAGATTAAATGAAACCTGGAGAATAATTCTGTTCTAAGCAGTCCTGGATATGATCTGTATCTTTGTATGAGGCAATGACTGGAGTCTGTCTCTAAGTAGCTAAGCTTTGCATGCTGAGTTTGAATCAAGAGCTACATGTCTTTACATAAATGGAGCACCCTTCATATAGCAGGGTAGAATACTTCAGATGTCTCAGAAGAGGTCAGTTTAGAAAAACCAAAGCTTGGAAATTGATAACTATGTTTAAAGGTTAAATAATATATATATATATATGAATAACAGAAGGCTGCTGGTGAGATAATAAGTTTTTAGATCCTCTAGTAAAACTAGAAAAAGTGGATAGGTGCTTAAATTAAGCAAGACAGGAAATTGGATGAAAGTAGAAACATCATGACTAAAGACACTTGGAACACTAGAATGATGTAAAAACAATATTTGGAATCCACTTTCTTTAAAATAGAACATATCTATGAACTAATTACTCTAAAGAGAGTGAAGTGGAATGAAATAAAATTAAAAGACTGGAGATTCCTTCCAGAAATGGGATCTTATAAGAAAAAAAGACATCCAGTAAAGCTCACATTATTGTTATTTCCTACATTTCTTCTCAATCACATAATCTAAAGATTCCTCCCCCCTCACTCCTCTTATCAATATCTTGTAACATGCCCATTTTTTTCTTTCATAGCTCTTAATGCTAATCTGAAATTATCTAGCTAATTTTGTTTAGTTACTAGTATAGTGCCTCTTCTCTCATAGAATGTGTGATCCATGAGGGCAGGAAATAGCCATTATCTCTCTTCTATATAATGCCTTGTTTTGTACATGCTCAATAAATATTTGTGGGAAAATAAAACAACACGTAGTTGCTAACGCGATGGGGTAAATGAGGTAGGATGAAATGAGAAACAGGATCCTCTCTTAGTGTCTAAACTATTTACTTCAGAAAAGTCGTTTTGGAATTATTTCAATTTCCTGCTTTCTTTCTTTTTCTTTTCTTTTTTTTTTTTTTTTTTTGCAAAGAAATGCAGGGCAGAGTGGCAGTGACTATCCCTCTGATAAAAAACTCAGGCACTGTTTAGGCTCGCCCTTTCTCAGGCTTCTCGAAGATCATTAGGTACCTTCTGCTCTGATCCTTTTTGCTCGAGGAGTTGGCTGTCTTTCCTGAAATTATTTTTTTCTCTTCTATGATGCTTGTCTGATGTGGCACTTATACTTTAATGCCTTATAGATAAAATGGTCTCTATCAGTCTGCACTTCTCATGCCTGGAGAAAGTTTTACTGCTTCATAAAATCCTGTAATGCCCCAGTGTTTAAAACAGATCTATCACTCTATCAGTGGGTCTTTACAGGCTCTGTGTACATTTCTTTTGCAATGCAAGGTTGGTTCTTGAAGCAAAAAAGGGACAGAGATGAATGGATTTGTGTGTACTAACAAATGTCAAGAATTCAACTCAATTTATACTGAGGTGGTATTAAATAGCTAAGGCAAACTGTAGATTATCTCAGACACAATAGCATCAAGCGCCACAAAGCAACTGTAGCATGAGATTTCCTCTTCATAAGTAGTTACAGGAAGATGACTATTTTATTCACCAGTTTGGGCTAGAGAGACTTGATAGTTACTGTTTCAGTTTTTCCTCTCCTAACAGATGTTCAGAGGCATGATGCCTGTTGAGTTTAGTTGGTGGACAGGGTACAATGGCCATGACCTGCTTCCTGTCACCTGTTCTACCAATCATCTGTATGAACCATAAAATCTTTTAAAGGTGTAAGTTGAATGAAGATCTGTTAAATTTAGGCTTTAATAATAATTTAATAATAAAACATATTACTAATCTCTACTGCTTTAGGACTGGGTAGTTGCAGGCTGACAGGTTTCTGCCAAAGATATGTGTGTGTATATGTGTGCGTGTGTGTGTGTGATCCAGCACGGAGACAAGGGGCACCGGGGCTGCGTCAATATGTGTGCAGGTGACTCAGAACAGCCTGGTGTAAAGGTATACTATCCAGAATGTGAGGAGCTCTCGAGCTGCTTCTTCTCTCTGAAGTATTGCTCAGTTGCTGCCTGTTATGTCATGGGTATGTACAGTAAATCAGTCTCCCAACACCTCAGGCATCTGCAGTGAGAAGATGAAGACAGCATATCGGCCCTGTGGCCAGTAGGTGAGAATAACATGATTATTTGGTGGTGGGTACTTGGGTCAATTAGGCATCTCACTCCACTGCCCAACCCTCTGCCAAATAGCTACTCCACTCCCCATCCCTCTGCCATTATGCACTGAACCTCATGTTCAGAAGCTCTTGGGAAGTAAATGAGCATCTGTTTCTGCACTGCTGAACAATTCCTTGTTCTAGATTCAGAAAGTATTTACTAAGTAGTTTATTTACGCTCTGTACTTTGATAGCAACTATGATAAATAAACATACAGCAATAGTAACTGGAAATGGGAGCTGATGCAGGAGTACTTGGGTAATTTAAACCAAATAATGTAAACAAATAACACAGAAACCTGGCAAACAGGAAGGAGTTAGCATCTCTAGGAATATGCCTTGAAATCTGATCCATTACACAAACTTTCTGCATCTCTGCCGCTGGTCAATAGTATTTTAAGAAAATGCATATAGAGTACCAACTTCTTCTTTTACCCAGGAAAGAGATTTAAAACACACACACACACACACACACACACACACACACACACACACACACACACAAAGCATAAGAAAAACCTCCCACCCAAGAGTTTATTTTTGACCTACAAAGATGTGATTTTAAAAAGGCAAGAGAAGGAATGGTCTTTGGTATTGAAATGGTCAGAAACTCCCCTCCCATGTTTGCTGCAATCCACTAGAGAATGCCCTCTTAAAAGGGCAGATGCCTCAGAAGGAGAAAGCAACAGCAAGGAGGAGGAGAGGGCAAGTACAAGGAAAGACAGATTCCATTTGCACAGCTTCTGCACTCATTGTGTTGTATACCCTTACTCTTTAAGTCTGAGCAATACTGCAGAGGGAAGAAGCAACTCAAGAGCGCCTCACACTCTGGATAACAGACTTTTACACCAGGCTACTCTTTACATTTCTTCTTTTGGAAGGAGAGTGTGTGGATGTAGCCAGGTGGGGGTGGGGAGATAAGAAAAATTTATCTACTTCTCAGTGTTGTTGTATCAAGAAAGATGCTGCCTATGCAAGGGCTTTGTGAACTGTATATTTTGTCACAAGTTAGTCATTAATTGTCAGGCATGAGGAATGCCAACTCAAACAGCAGGTGGGAATTCGACTCAGGTGGAGGCAATGCTTAGAGGAGAGTGCTGAAGAGGAAAATCTTCCCATGAGCATGTATGAGGAACTGCCTGATCTCGATACTCTTTGCCTAGTGCTCTCCCTACTCCCCAAAGTACAGATCCAATAAAAGGTAACTATCTTTAATATTATTAGCATTGAAATTGCAAGAAATACCTTATAACCTCTCAAAGGCAGTATCAGACTCCTGGCTGAGGGTCACTCTGAGATGTCACAAAACCATTAACTTTGGGGGGGAAAAAAGTATTGATTTATAGGCCACTATAAGTACAATCTAACCATGGAGGAGGCTGAAAACCAAAAAGCAAATACTGGTCTCTTGATACCATACTATCTAGGTATAAGGAAGGTTTTTCCTCACCTGTGCTAATGAGTTCAATTCTGGTTGCTATATGTCAGAAGAGATGACACCACCTGAGGACCAGCTATCATAGAGGAAGATCAGAAATCTGCAATCATGAGTGTGAGTCAATAAGTTGTGTTCGGGTCTGATTGACTTGCGGCATGAGTAGAGCCTTTCCAGGGATGGCTCTTCCCTGTATTCCTCATGGGAAGAGTCCAGTCCATGTGCCTGGGTTTCTGTCCTAGCTCTAGGCTTGTACATTAGGTCCTTAGAGTCTCTGTAAAATGTAGATCCTTCTCTCAGTAACTTTAGCTCAGTTCAAATAATTGGACTTTCAGAATTCATTCAAAGAGTTCTCTATGGTGATTTTCTCCAATATCACCCTGTCCTGAATTCTGATTTTTTTTCTCCAATTCTTGATGCATTGATGTTGAAAATTTTTTTGCTTAAAAGCTGCAAGATAATGTTCCACTTTTTCAAATATGGAGGTTTGAATTTTTTTTCCTGCATAACTAGAAGGCTCATTTATTATAGGTTTTCCCCAAACATAGACTCTGCTAAAATAGTGATATTAAGAATCCTGATTCTAAAGGAGAAACAGAAAATTAGTATCTGGGAGAGATCACGTTCTTTGGGGAGAAGCTTCTTAATGTAAGCTGGAGGGTGAGGAGAGTCACGTAATCTAGAAGGTAAGGGTTAACTCCAATTCTCTTGTCCAATGGACTGGGTTGTGAGCCTATGATTAAGAGATGAGGTCAGTTAATTGTGAAACTATTTATGAGAAAATTTATCAGCCTCTATTCTTAAGCAAAGATGCTCTCTCTGCTTTCTTCACAGAACTAAGCTCTGCTTTGGCTCCCTGGGAAATGTCAACTTTGTGACCATCAGAGGGAGTACCCCTGTCTTATGTGTTGCAATTCTCCTGGTAGTCTGAGCAGTGGCAGCAGTGAGACTCCACGGATGTGACAAGTGGGAGCTAGAGCAGAAGAGGGCATGTTATGTGGGTCTTATAGCCGAATGATTATTCTTTGGGCACATGTGAGCTACATCTTTGGAAATCACCAGAAAAAAAAAATACAAATGACACTTACCAGAGAGGGCAGATGTTGTGCTATTATGCATTTGGAGGATATTGGGCCAAGAGGGCTTGGGTTGCACTAGAACCACAATTCTGCCACCTACTTGATGTAGGATTACTGCTGTTTGGTGAATCCTGCTGCTCATTAAATAGGGCATTTAGATTGTCGGCACCAATTTTTCTCTACTAGAAGCCTGCCTTGGACATTAGTTGGGTCTGCTGACAAGCACTTCTACGAATTAATTCCTTGAATCCTAGGACAAACTTAGTCCCTTTTCTGTGGTCAAAGACTGCAGATTCATAATAAGAAAAAAATTGATAAGAGAATCTGAAATGCTCAAGAGATTGTAGTTTTGGTGGCTGCCATGTGAAGGAAAATAAATGGTAAAGAGTCTTAAGTATAGGGACAATAGACAAAAGTTGATACAATAACATATCTATGAAAAAGCAAAGTGTATGGATAAAATGGACATCTATTGACAAAGTAGAAGTTAAAAGAATTAGGGGGCTCTATTTAAAAGTTACAAAAAAGCAAATAAGAGAAAATAGTATACATTTCATTAGCATCTTGAGATAGGAAGCAATAAATTGCCCAAGTTTTTATAAAGCTTTTAGTCATTATTATTATTATTATTTTGTTGCCAGTTTTAAAAACATATTCTCATTTTTTAGGGATAATAATTTAGTGTAAAAGTTTATGACCTGGGAAGATTCTTAACTTCTAAGGTTGATGCCATAGAAGATAATCATTTCCAAACTGTGCTTGAGACCAACATCTTAGACATAATCTTAGTTGCTTGAACCATAAACAGAATCAAAGTTGTTGTTTACAATTGTTTTAACTTTCTTTCCAGGGCTGTACTGAACTTAGCCAAGAAAGAAAGAAGGTAAATTTCTGTAGTTAACATTGTACTCATAGTTTGGAAAGAAATAGGATTGCCCTAGAAAGTATTTTCTAGATAGATTGAATGGAGGGGAGTTCATATTGTTACCTCTATGAGTAATTCCTAGAGCCTTCACCAGCTCTAAAATTCTACGTGGCAATCTATGATATTATCCTTTTGAACACTGAAGAAGTTAATGAAAGAGTGGCTTTGCACCAGTTCAGTGCCTTTTCCACTCTACCTTGCTTACCACCCCACCCCTACAGCCTGGGTGCACAAGGGTTTACCCATATATGTTTAAAAATATTTATTGAGAATCAGCTTAAAATCCAGTTACGGCTAGTTGAAAAATCATTTTGGGGCTGGGTATGACTCAGTAAAAGGACATATCACATATATATCCCATTTCATCTGTTTCAGAAGAAGGGTGGAGATTCTGTGCAAACCAGGAGAGTCAGGGTGTCCTATTTTGATGTAAAGTCTGATCGATCTTATTCCTTCTTCCCATGGCTACATCAGATGGAATGTGGTGACAGCCAGGACAAATATGTGAATACCTAAGGTTTTGATTTTTGATTTCCACAAACCTCCATGTGTTCATACTCCAAACTTAGTGTTAGTGTGGGAGTGTCTCTGAGTGATCTGCCTAGCTTACTAAGACTTCAGCTTAGTATAAATGAGGTTCATAATACCCATCTTATAGTAATACTGTGATGATTAAATAAAATAGCTTATATGATACACTAGGATAAATGACTGACTCATTGAGTAAACATTCAATAAATGATAGCTCCCATATCTTGTTTCCTAATGTGAAGCAAATATTAATTGCCTGGAGAATATACGCACACACACACACATATATGTACACACACATATACATATATATAGTATATATGTATACACATATACATATATATTTTTAAATTAATGAGCTATTTTTAGTGTGCAAAGTTTGTCATAGGAAGAAATCTTTTAACACAAATATTCTTATACACAATTGTTGGTAGTATATGCTAATTTTATGGGGGGAAAAAAGATGTTGAAGGGCCCCAGAGGATGCGTTTAGCAGCTTTGTCACTAAATATATTGTGGGTACAAACATGCCTCACCCAGCAGGGGCCCAGTACTCATGCCAGAAATCACCTAACAAGTGCCTGTGCTGGCTGAAAGGGTGCAATCAACATTAATCCTTGAATATTACTTACAGAGTTTATGGAGAAGAAAATGTGATTAATTCATACAAAAAGGAAAAAAAATAATCCCATTTCTCAACTGAGGGGGAAAATACCTTTGAGCATCAACAGATTGCACTATTTATACATGAAATATTTTCTGCATCTATAAACTTACCATACTCAAGTATTCTAATTAATCGTGCTGGTTGCCAGGGAAACCAAACTAACTCAATTATAGGTCTGCAGGAAGGTGCAGTGTATTTATTTCTGTGAAGCAGGTACTTTTCTGTGCAAAGACTAAAACTTAGCAGATGCCCAAAGAATTTATACGTTTGAGAGAACAGTGTTATCTGGATGGGTTTACTGAAACAGTGTCTTGATTTTCTTCCTGTATAACATCTTGGTTTGGTGACATGGACCATGAATATGATAGATTAAGATGAAGCAATTAGAAACAGGATCAGCAATAAAACCATAGGGAATGACTGAATTAAGAGGCTGTGATTCCCATTGAAAGAGAGTCTTAATTCTTCTATATATCATTTGTGTTTTGCTATCTTCTTATCTAAATACCTGAGATCTAAGTAATATAAGAAAGAAGAGGAAAGCAGCTGGCAGTGAAAAAAATAATAAAAACACCCACAGAACCACCAGTAAGTTTAGCTGCACTGTTAGAGAAAATTGTGAAAAACTGATATTTGGCCAGAGGACCCAGGAATGTCCATATTTTCCCTTCCAGCAACCTGTTTGATCATGAAAATCCTAAGAAGTAATATACAAAGCATTAGTAGCAAATTAAATAAATGGAGGGAGGGGGCAAGTTTAATCAGGTTTGAGAAAGTTTCTAACATGCCATACTCATTAAGTAAAGCTATTATAATTATTAAAATCTACTGTTTTATTTTCATAATTCAGATGTCCCTAGTATTTTCTCACTACATTATAAAAATCTATAATTAGAGTTTTAAAAAAATCTGCAATTTATATAATAATTGTCCAGAAACAATATAATCTTATTTTCACATAAATAAAATACTATGCTTTTCTGAGGCTCAGAGTATTTATCCATCCATCCATCCATCCATCTATCCATCCATCCATCCATCCGATCACTGATTCAATTAAAAATTATTAAGTTTATACTTATGCTTGGCTCTAATAATTTTTGACTCAATGTCAGATATTATAATGAAAAATTGTATAAATATTTCAAGACTCTGGCTCAGGTTGTCATTCACCAGAAGATTTACTTTGTTTTGGGACTGGCAGTTAGAGTTTAGGACTGTGCTGTTTCACTAGGGTTTTAAAATTTGTGGGTCTATTTTATTGTTGGTTTTACTCCTAGTATGTAGCCCTTTGGGGTCTTAACAGCCTGAGATGCTTACCAGAGCCCGTACAGCTTGGTGGGCCCTGAAATATTTTTTTGTTACTCCATTCCCATGAGACTTTGAAAGTTCTGGTAAGTTTTCCAATCTCTTAGACACTGATTTCTACTTGGCCTCTTTGCCCTTTTGTCCTGCATCCTTGATAAACACCTGAAGGGAAAAACTTGTTTCAATAGTCTTTTCTCTGGAATCTTAAGTCTTCAAGTTCTAGCTGCTATGGCAATGCCATCATGTCTTCAAACACAATTTTAAAAAATTGCCCAGCTTTTCTAGTTTTTATTAGAGGGACAGATGTTTTGCAATAAACTCTTCTACTATCAGAAGGGAAAACTTATTTTATTATTTTTATTTTTATAAATTCCAACATTTATTTAAGCATCACTGACAGGTCAGGACTATATACATTTTTCCCCCCTAAATTTTTCCTCCACTTGTGCTATTTTCTTTAAGAGAAGCCATAACTTGTGCTATACTTTTATTTTCATCAAGATTCATCACTCATTAATATATTGGCAAAAATATTTTTGTCAGTCTTTATTCATGAAGCCCATACTTTGGTGGCTTTTCAGTAGTTTCCACAGTGAACTAGTTCATTGAAATGAAAAACAACTTTGGTTCTAGCTTTTTCAAAGACAGCTCTTATTCAAAGTTATTTGATATCTACATTTCTCTTGACTCTTTAAGGTACCTTTATTCTAGAACACATTAACTCTACTTCTGCTCTCGCCCAAGCAGATCATTGCAGACTGTGGAAGGCCATCCTTGACAAATGCATGAATCCACCTATCTGCGGGACAATTTTCCTTTGTGGATTTTCCTCACATAAAACAAACAACCACACAAACAAAAAAAAAAAACCCAAAACAAACAACAATGACAAAAAAACCCAAAAAACAGGTGAATTGCTCCATAGGAAAAATAAATAATGAGTTTTTGCTATTTCTGTGGCGCTTGACTCTCTGGATGCTCCAGAAGCATTTCTTTGCTGAATTATCTTAAAGGAAGAGAGATAAAAATGAATCCTAGACATGGCTGGTATGCTGTGAGACAAGTAGAGTGCCTGTGAAATGCTCCATATTCCAAGAGTAGTATCTTGAAAAAAAGGACTATTCTGTGCAGCTTGACCAACCTGGCTTGACAGCACATCGCACAGTGCCTTTGACAGCACCAAGAATTGGAAAATGAAATTGCACTATCAGGCATCAAGTTATGTTTTAACATTTAGTTAAAGGCCATGTCATGCCCTCAGAGATGCAGCAGGAGTATTAGGCCTGACATTTTGAATTTCAAATGCAAATTGGAAAATCCAACCCAAACTAAGAAAGGACAATGTGTATAAATGGTCGAAGTTCGGTATTCTGAAATGGCTTCTGGGTCAGTCTAATCGAGTCTCCCAAAGGCTCTTGTTTTATTCTATCACCCACATAACTCAAGAAAAATTTCAATTAATATATTTGAATAATATCTGAAGAGTATCACCTTAGTATCTTATTTGCCAAAGAGATTTTTTGATAAGGTATATACATGATACAAGTAAATTATGTCACAATTACCTAGTTTGTTCCACAACTAGATTATATATAGCAAAGATTTTTTTTCCTTTTTTTTTTTTTACTAATGATGTTCAAAACTGCCAAATAATGGTACCCATAGGAAATAGATTTATATTTTTCAAAGTCCTTAAGTTAACCTGTAATCACCATTTATGTTTAGAGTAGTTAAGTGACTTGCCTAAAAGCACATTTTGAGGAGTAATAGAATTGGGACTAGTGCCTGCATGTCCAGTTTCCATTTCACTGCATTTGCTCTTACTTTAGCACACTGTACAACTGCATGACACATACAACATAGTGATGACGAGAAATGAAGACAACACATAGTGTCATAGAAACATGAGTCCATTCTTTTTTGTTTATAAGCACAAGTGTGTAGGTTGGATGCAAGCACTGGCTAATAAATAAATGAATTTAACAGTGGGCCACGGGCCATAGAAATTTACGATGTTCTCAGTGCTCTTTCTAAAACACAAATTTGATAATGTTCTTTTCCTACTTAAAACCCTTTAATGGCTATTCATTGCCTAGAATAAAGTTTGGCTTCCATAGCGTAGCTTTCAAATACTTGCCCTACTTTTCTTCCTTCTTGCAGTTCCTTGCATGTTCCATGTTCTTTTTATATCTGGGTCTGTAACTTTGCTGGGACCTCTATCTTTAAAGCTCCCCTTCTTTCTTGTCCTTTGCCTGGCTAATTGCTTATTTGTCTGGTTTCAGCTGTTGCCACTTTCTCTAAGAAACATTTTGTGTGTCCCAGATCTAAACTAGATTTACGTTCTATGTTTTCAGGCACCCCAGTATTTGTTTTATTATGAGAATCATAATAGGCATTGAAATTGCCTGTTTGTTGGTTTATATGACCCATTATTTTCTATGCACCATGTGTGTAGGATCAGTGTCTATTCTGTTTTTCATTTTATTTCTGGCATTTAGCACCCTGCCTGGCATAAACCAGACACTCTATATATCTGAAGAATGAATGAATAAAAGACATTCTAATACTTTGAGGAAGGCTTTCAATGGGCAAAGAACTCCATAAGGACAAATGTCATACTGATTTATTATCTATTATGTACCAGCCATTTTCTATACATTATTGCTCATTTAGTGCTATTTTTATGAAAAGTAAAAGAAAGAAAGACAAAAAAGATCTTGTGATATATTGTTATATTGGCCAGTAATTAGCACCCCTCCATGAGGGTACACTTTCCTGCCCTGTTAAAATCAGGTATGGTCATGTGAAATGGGAGCAGAAATGACAAGTGTGACTTTTATGCCCTAGTTTGGTGAAGCAGATCATGGTGGTTTGCCATGTAATTGGTCATTGATTTATTTCAAAAAGACAGTTCCTTTAACCTAAACCTCAAATTCTGTGGAACAGAGCCCCATCTAACTTGAGCTGAGTGAGAAATAGAAATGTTTGTTATTGCAAACTACGAGTAAGATGCATGAGAAGTAGAAATATTTGTTATTGTAAACACTGAGATATTTGTGTGTGTTACAGCAGCATTCCTAACTGATAGAGATCCATTCAATCTCTATGAATGGGAGTTTGGTGAAAAAGTCAATAGTTAATTGATCTTAAGTACATCATAAACCAGAGCAAAGAACATTTTCTTTGAAACAAAAAACTAAAAACTCAGGAAATACATATCTTAGAAGCTGCAAAGCCTCTTACATTTTTGCTTCTCTCTGTTTATTGGCTACAATTATTTCCTCCCTCAATTCTTTACTTTTTATACCTACTAATCATAAATATGACCCAAATGGGGATGATCTCCAGCCCTTGTCACTATATGATCTTCTAGCTCAGAACCTACTACCAACTGCCACTTACCTATGAATCTCTTGGTTTATTATTGAAAAATATTATTTGTGGGTTTAGTGTATTTTTTTGGACCAAGTCACAAGCCTATGTCACTGGCTAGTCAATGCTACTGGTTACTAGTTTAAAGTTTGTCCAATCGGCTGTTCCTCCGTGTAAGTACACTGAGGAGGGTGATGGTAGTTCAGTAACAAGTCATGTGGTACAAAACATGGTTGTTTGGGACAGAAAATACTATGTGACAGGGTTCAGTGTCTTTAAACAGTGTATAAAAAGAAGAGGTATCTTAAAGTATGTTAATTTTCCACATTGATTTTTATAAGGAAAGTATTATTATTCCTATTATCATTATTACCAAATTTCAGATTATGATACTAAAAGCAACAAGGTAACTTGGCTAAAATTGCATACTAATAAGTGAAGAGAAGAGTGGATTTAAAATGTAAGTGTTGGTATGTTTAGCTGACCCCAAATTTCAATCACTGTAATATACTAAATCATTTCAAAGATTTAAACTGTCTCCATCAGTGAAATAAATGTAAATAATTCCATAGCAAAAATAAAATTAAAAAAATTATTTAAAGGTGCAATGGATGGGGTTATTGTAAAGGAGATGAGTGGAATAGCATTAGGTATTGAAGGAGAAGAAAGGTTTCAGAGCCCCCAAAAGACTTTCCAATCCATTTTTTCAATATTTTATTGTAAAATATTTAAAATATACAGAATATTAGAGTGAACAACCTTATATCCACCACCTAACTTCTAAATTTTATATTTTGCTACATTCTTGCTTAATTACATATCTATCTATGTATCCATCCATCAATTCATCCTATTTTTGAGTTATTTCTGAGTGAGTTGCTTGGTCTTCCATCTGCAAACATTTCATTAGTTTGGTGGGGTCTGGTGAAAATATTTTCTTAAATGCACTCTAAGTTCTTGCTACTCAAAGTGTGTCCCATGACTAAAAGGAGCATTGACAGTGCCTGAGACTTTGTTAGAAGTGTAGAATCTTAGGCTCTATTCTAGATCTACTAAATTATAATCTGCATTATATCAAGATACTCAGGTGATCTGTGTGTGCAATAAATATTGACAAAGACTGAAATGAATGATTCCAATTAACAACGAAAGTTGAGAAGTACTAGATATGTGTTTTTTCCACTTACTGACACTACGATCTTGGGCAATAACTTAACTGAATCTTAGGATTTTTGTCTGTGGTATGGAAGAACAATAACTACTTTGCAGAACAGTTATAAAGGCCAGATGTGATTATTAATGGGCTAGGATCTTGGCAGAGGTACATGTGGGCACAAAAGCAGTAATATCCAACTCAATAGCTTCCCAAACAAAATTGTTCTAAGTTTGTCTTGTATTATTGCCCAATTTTGTAGATAATGATGGAGAAAATAATCTAGAAAATAATCTCTAAGGAGAACTGAAGGAACAGAGTTTAAAGCAAGTTAGATAAACTGATTGAAGCCCCGTGTAGTATGAGCAGGAGTCTGTGCTGCATGTAGAAAGAGAAAATAGAGTTTTGAGTGAGTTTCTAGGCTAAAGAAAAGTGAGGAACCTAAGTTTATTTGTCATTTGCAGTTATAATTTACTGAAATTGGGAAGGACAATCACTGATTCAGAAATGCCAGCAGTTCATAGAAAGGGTAAAGTGACCAAATGATTTGGCAGTTGGATTTACTGGAACTTAGCAAACATTTATTGAATGAATAGTCATAATTACACTGAGCACAAGTTCTTTGCTGATAAAAAATGGTAGATAAGAAATCAAAAATACAAGAGAAAGGACTGAAAGGTAGTATATTTGAGATGTAAGAAAGAAGTGGGAGAAAAGAGAAATAGATAATAAATCCCAGAAGCTCACGGCATAAAGAAGAGAGAGACACAGATTGCAGAGTAACAAAATTCAGAAGGAAAACAAAACAATCCTCTGAGCATTTCCACAGCAAATGCATGCCTCTCAAGGCCAACAGGTAGTACCACCACAATCAATAGTCTCCAAACAAAATCACTGTAGAGTTCTCTAGTATTATTACTTAATTCTATATTATGCCACCAACCCTTCCTTGCATCTACAGAACTCATATTTAAGTCTCCAGAACTGGGCCAGAGACCTTCCAGACCTCTTATCTACTCTCCTGTTGAGTCACCAATTACCTTTTTTGAATACATGCTTCTCTCTTTTTAAGCTTCTTTAACGTAAAGGTATAACGAAGATAAGGGAAGACTTTCACAACTAGTAAGTCCTGATACTACAGGACAGAAACCTAAGACTATTTGCATCATACTCTAAACATTACAAGTAATGCCAAGCCTTTTCTGCTCCAACTTCTTAGGGGTATCAACATATTGGTATGGTTATGATGCCTTAAATCCTTTAGGCACCTTATCAAAAGTGTCACCTGATGAATGCATTCTTTCTATCAGATGTTCCTTTTTCCCATCAGCAGTTATGGAAGCTATTTTTAGTCTGGGTTTAGTTTTATCTTTCCACAACAGGACTATTGCTTCTGTTCTTTTTATTTTACTTCCATTTGTTTAAAAAAATAAGACTTCAAAAAAATTCTAAAGACGCCTTTTGCAAATTTCAATGCTATTTCTTCCTAGTTGCCTAAATAGAATAGGCCAAAAAAATATAGCCTTTAGCCATTCTCTTAAAGGTTAGCATTTGATTTAAGGAAAACAATCTGAACTATAGTGATTTAAAGTAAAAAAGAAAAATCCGAACTGTCCATGGATTGAATATTTTTATTTTAAAAGGAAAAAAATGAGTGATCAAATGGCAATGGGAAAAGAAAGAGATATGAAGTATCTAACATAAATAAAACTTATATTCTACAATAAATGTATGCAAACTTCAAAATCATACTTTCTTTCTATCCCATTCCCTAACATATTGTAAGTGACAGAGGTAAAAGCAAATAGTTTCCATTTTCCTTTCCAGATTTTCTCTCTTACCTTTCCTACCTTACTCACTATATAAGACCATATTAAAAGCCTTCCTTGTCTTCTGACCTGCAGTTGGATTTGGCCAATCAAATCATCATCAGGATATATAAGGGCAAGAGGAGATAAAGGGCTGGGTATTTATTTTCCAGACTATTTCCTACTAGGTCACTTCTGATTGGCTGCATCCCTCAACTGATGTCTACAACTCCTATTGGGCAGCTTTGTTATACAGCTACTCTCTTTGTATTGTGGCATCTGATTGCTGTCCTTACTCCTTTAGATACCTGGATAACACCTTATTGGTCTCTTTCATTCCTGTCTAGACTTTTGTAAATATTCCCTTCTTTCAATTTAACTAAATTTCCTCACTTGAATTTTCCATATGCTTCCTGTTGGTGCCTTGACTGATACAGAAGAGTTGAGTTTTATGTATTCATTAATTCATTCACTCATTCACCTATTCTTTTACTAATTCATTTATTCAACAAATATTGAATACTATTAGGTGTTATATGCTATTCTGGGCCTTAGGAGTGCACAGATGTTTGAGAACAGTGTGGCTAGAGTAAGATGAGAGAGGGAGAAAATTCTGGGACATGATTTCAGAGAGCTAAGGGGATGTCAGGATGCACACAGCAAATAAACCATTAGAAGAACTTTGACTTCTACCCTGAGTAAGTCATGGAGCCAAAAGAATAACATATGAAACCTGTTTTAAGAGGATTACTCTGGATATTGCACTGAGAATAGACTATAACAGAATGAGAGTGTGGGATTAGAGAGAACAATTAAGAGGCTATTGCAATAATTAAGTGAAGAGATTTTGGTGGCTTGGAGCAGGGATGTAGCAGAGGAGAAGATGAGAAATAGCCAGCTTGTAGATACATTCTGAAAAAAAGCACTTGACAGATTTACTGCCAGACTGGATATGGGGTATAGTATAGACTAAATGTTTGTATCTTCTCAAAATTCATATTTTGAAATTTTAACTACCAATGTGATGATAATCAGAGATTGGGCCTTTGGCAGGTAATTGATTAAGTATTGAAGGTGAAACTCTCATGAATGGGATTAGTGTCCTTATAAAAGAGACACTTATGTGCTCCCTGGCTCCTTTTGCTGTGTGAGGACATAATGAGAAGATGCTCTTGCTAGACAGCAAACCTATTGATCTTGGAATTTCTAGCCTCCAGAACTGTGAGAAGTAAATTTCTTGTTTATAAGCTTCTCAGTCTATGGACATTTGTTATAGCAGCCTGAATGAACGAAGAGTGTATGAATTAAGAGCATTCTAGAATAACTCCATAGATTTTAGACTGAGAAAATAAAACACACAAACAAACAAACAAACAAACAGGTAGCCATTAATTGAGATGGAAGAGACTGTAGTAGGAGAAGGTTTGGGAGTGAAGAACTGAATTTTAGGTTTGGACATATTAAATTTGAGATGTCTACTAGACACTCAAGTATAGATGGTGCAAAGGCAATTGGATATATGAGTCTGGAGTTCCGAGGGAAATCCTGGGAAAAAAATAAAGATAAGATAGTTATTATCTTTTATATTGTTTTGGGGGCCATAAGTCTGGAAGAATTTGTCAAGGCAGGAAGCCTCAAAAGAGAATAGGCTGAGGACTGAATTTCAGGGTATTCCAACAATAAGACATTATGGAGATGAGGAGATTTTGGTAGAAGAGACTAAAAACATCCAATGAGGTAGAGAGAAATCCAGGATCTTATGGAGTTCTGGAAGTCAAATGAACACAGTATTTCAAGAAAGAGAGAGTGATTATCTGTGTCAGATGCTCCTAATATTACAAGACAAAGATTGAAAATTGTCTGTTGCATTTAGTAACATGATAGTCATTGATGATCTTCAAAAGAGTAGTTTCTAAGGACTGGATAAGGTAAAAGCCTTATTGAAATGGGTTCAAGAAAGACTGTGAAGAGGTAAATTGGAGAGAGTACAGACAACCCTTTTGAGGACCTTTGCTTAAAAGAAGAATAGAAAATTGGGCAGTAACTAGATAATAAAAATGTATTGAGAAGAAAAATAACATTATGTTTGTGTGAGATGGGAAATAACTAATAGAGAGTCAAACAGTACTATATGTGATTGTGAAACAAGAATTTCTGGAGCAATGTCCTTAAGGAAAAAGGAGCTGGCATAAAATTTTACTTGTGAAGTGGCCCATACCAGCAGCATGAATGGTGTGAACAGTAACAGGCATAAATGCGAGCAGATGAGTAGATGAGATGATGAGAATCTGTAGTAGAAGTCCTATCACTATTCTTCTATTTTCTCATTGATATATAAATAAGATTGTCAGCTGAAAGTGAGAATGGAGAAGAGGTATGGACATTTGAGAAGGGAAGGAAAGAGATATAATCTAACAGTATGTAAATTCATGGACAAAGAATATACAGTAAAATTTCCAGGCACCTATTCGAATTTAGTGGTCATGAAATTCAAGTGAGACCAGGAAATGTTGCTGTGTGTTTTAATTTAACCATCATCAATTACATTAATGGAAATATGGAAAGAGAAGAGAACTGTATTTGATCAGGGTGTGGTTTAGCAAAATGTCATAGGTAATGTACTCTGGAAAATAAACTCTGAAGCAGGCATTCACATACAAGTGGTTTTGCAGGGAGTATTTTTGAGAAAAACACTTTTAAAGAAATAAGAGAAATGGATTTGAAGAGAATGAGAAGCTGAACTGATCCCTGGTAAGGCCTTTCTGAGCTCCTCAGTATTCTGAAACTGCAACGACCCTTGAAAAATGACCTCAATTGAGGAAAGGGAGGGGAGATCATTATAACCCCATATTGACCAGTCGCTAGATGTGGTCTGCTCTTAGAAATGGAGACACTTTAGGCAAGGTAGTTCTATTTGGCTGAAGGCAATGCCTGGGGAGTGAGTTAGCTCTGAATCATCAGAGAACACACTTTTGGAAGCTGGGAAAATGATTGCCTCAGTATCAAAAGGGGAGAACGGGGAAGCATACCACCGCATTCATTACAGTCCACTCCTTGTGCCATTCAAATCCATTTGCTGGGTATAATCTTCTCACCATCTGAGATTAGCTTCTCCAGGATTTCACATGGTCTCTTTTCTTCAGGAAATTTACAAGAGGAATATTAGTAGGATGAACTATAGTATCTGATGCTACAGCTAGTCTTGGAGCCACAGCTGATACTCATGATCTTCCTCTTCTGTCACTCACGCTAGACTACTCTGACTCTTGATGAGCACCTCTGTTAGTCTAGATAGCTAACCATTTGGAGAAATTCAAATTTAATAGAGGTCTGAATCCCTGGTCACTGTACTCTTCAAGGGTCATGACTGTTATACCTGTTCCTTAACTGAAAAGTTGGCAAGAGAGTTCTGTGGCAAAAAGACACTCGGGAGATCCCCCAATGAGTTCTATCTGCTGATATTTATGCCCTTCTGTAATCTCCTCCCACAAAATACAGGTGGAATCTGTGACTCACTTAACAAATAGAATGTGGTAAGGGTAGTCAGATGTCACTCCCATGATTACATTAAAATATATAAGACTGTATTGCCAGTATACACTCATTCTTGCTCTTCAGATGGTCTTGACAATCCATACTTCTATATTGTGACCCATCTATGAACATATGGCAGGAAACTATGGATGGCCTCTAGTAGGTGAGAGAGGCCTCTGGTTGATAGCAGAAAAAAAAGCTGAATCTCTCAGTGCTACAGTTGCAAGGAAATAAATTCTACCAAAAAACTTAGTCTGGAAGCTGATTCTTCTCCAGTCAAGCAAAGGGAGAAAATTAGCCTTTAACAGAAAGAAATGGGTCATGTCTGCAGCCCCAGAATGTTTAAGGAAATCTGGGCATTCGAGATTTTCAAATCTCTATATGTTCTCATCTCAAGTCTCGGAGTTACATAACTTTCCTATCAAGGCCTTAACCTTGTAGCAGAATTACCAGGTTTCAGAATTCAACCTTATTTGGCACTCTACTTAAGTCTTGGGTCTGATATTTAGCTTTTTTTTCTACAGCTGCATCAGATGAGAGATTCTTTTCATGTTGCCAAGGAGGCTTTCGCCATTTGCCTTAAATAGATGATTTATTACCCTTGACCTTTCTTTATCTTTCTACAAAGCTTTAACAACCCCCAGCAGCAGTTATCCAACTATATAATTCTTATAATTAGAATTTTCTATAGTTTTCAAATGCTTGAAACAGTGTATCTCTCAGCACATTCTCTTCCATGGGTACACAATCTCAGTTTACCATCAAAAGTAGTTTGACAATCACACCACTGCAATATGTCAGAACCTATTATAACTCTACCTTCCACCAGTGGGTCTTTCCTTATTGCCAACATAGAGACAGATGATCTAGTCCTAAAACTGGACTTTAGAATCTACTCCCAAGCATCACTCCTCATACTAACCATTTAAGTCTCCTTCCCTGCTAAACAGACTCTGAAATGGAGATTTTTGTACAAGTATTTTATCTGGTGAATAAACCTACATGGAAGTAAGGGGAGTAGAATCAAGCAGAGGGAGAAATTGAAATGCAATGTGGTTCAACAGAGCCGAATCCTTAGCTGATCTCATTGGGAGAACAGAGTTGGGATGGCCCTACAGAGATGTCTCTGATTGAGCCAAAAAAAGCTGGGTCTTTGTACCCCTACATCAACCAGTCATTGAATATGAAGTGCCCCTGGAAAAAAGTTGTAATCTTGGGTAAGTGAGCTCCTTTTGGTGGAGGGCAATTTCTGGTGGGCAGGACTTAGTTGTGAGTCAAGAACAGCCAACAGTCTTGGCAGCTGGGCAAGTGAATGGTGCTGTCCTGAAGCGGACACCCTGGTCCTTCACAATAGCAAAAAGCGTGACGCGAGGATAAGGCAGCTCAGAGAGATCATGAAATTTAGATAGATGGTCAGAAAAAGAAGGACATGAGAGGTAGAGGTGGTAGGTCATTGGAATTTTGGTCCTAATGATGTCAATTAATTGTTGGAGTTAGCATACCAGAGATAATAAACTAGGAAAATAAAAGATGCCATTTGGGGGATGATTATAACTGAGATTTTGGAAAGCTTCATTCTCAGATCCTTACATGACCATTTTTTTTTTTTTAATAACTCAATCAGAAAGTCTTGACGTATGTCAAATTACTTGCTAAATGAAAACTTTTCAACATATACCAATGTACAATTGTATGTGTTTAAACACATCCTCACGTACAATCTTAAAAGTGTGAATGCTACAGTCATTTTTGCTCTAGTGCTGGCAACAAATTACATTGAAAAGTTAAGGCGATAATTAGCTTCGCAGTTTTCAAATGATCTCAGTGGAAATAAATGGTGTTTTTGTAACAGAAGCAGCTATCACCGCCACCATCTTAATCTAGGTAAAAAGTAGATATTAAAATACAAGTAATAAAATATTCTTGTCTATCTATACTTCAAAAGCCAATTCTCTTACTTTTTGGCTTCTGAAATATTTTTTAAGCAACTGAAGTTCAGAGGTTCCTTAGAAAAGTAAACTTTGAAAAGAAATTTAAGGTCGGAGATTTCAAACACCAAAAAATTTTAGTGGACCTCAACTCCAACCAGGATGTCTTTTTAGGAACTTTAATATTTCATTCATTTCCAGAAGAAACGCATTATCTTCCATTAAATTTTGAAGGCTGCCAGAAAAATTCAGAACACAATGATTAGTTGCACATGTAAATGATGTAAACTTTAATTAAATTAGATACTGAAAAGAATATTTGAACTATTTCTTCCCTATAAATTTTTCGTATAGTCAGTAAACTCTTATTTTAAAAATATCTGTCTCTAATTCTGCAGTTGTACTTATACATACATATACACATATTTATGTGAATAGCTCTATTCTGGATACAATCAGATAAACCTCAGCTTCTTTTATTAGAGGACTGTGAATGGTTTACTTTAACATTTATAACTGAATTTTTAATTTGTGTTGAGGAAGCATTGTGTATCTAATAGCCAGGGCCTCAAATGGCATGACCAAGGACAGACAATCTCACAAATGTGTGTTAAGTACTGAGTAGGCAAGAAAGATAAAAATAGAAAGAATCTGAATAAATGCAAAAACAATAATAAAAACATTAAAATAAACAAATTAATAATGATTTTAGATTATTTGTATTATCTTCTTGTCCAAGATGACATTCTCACATTCTATTCATAAATATTTTTCTTTCAGGGTTTTTGTGACTATTTGAAAAAAAGATGGTTGAGTGGTTTCAATCAGTGTGAATAGCTAACCAGATCTTCGAGAAACATTTAAGATTAGCATTGTCCCTTTTCCCCATCATATATGATAGAAGGTTCAAAGGCTACTAAGTTTTTTAAGTGGAATCTAATTAAAGCTACATGTACAAATATTTTTAAGAAAAAGCTGAGTGGCATATGGACAAGAAAAAAAAAAAACCCTAAACATTAAATTTGTTTTCAAAGAAGAAAGATAAATTTGTGTCCAGTTACGGAACACTAAGATTCATAAAGCATATTTTTTACAGCTCTCCAGATAGCGAAGCTGGGATTAGGAAAAGGCTACACAGGGGTTTTGACTGTGTTGTTCTAGTTATTCCAAAAAATATCAGAAGGAAATATATTATGCATATTACATGGCAAAGAGAGAAAGAGAGTTCTGGTTTTTTCCTCTTCTTATAGGGACAGTAATCTCATTTTGGAGGCTCTACCCTCATGACTTCATCTAAATCTAATTTCCTCCCCAAACCCTTTGCCTCAATACCATCACACTAGGGTTAGGGCTTCAACATAGGGATTTGGGGGAACACAAACATTTAGTCCATGACAATTTTTAAATTTTTTAGAATTTTCTAAATTAATTAATTAATTTATTTATTGATTTATTTTAATTAATTAATTGATGGTGACATTGGTTGATGAAATCCAATAGGTTTCAGCTGTACATCATGAAAATTTTTTTGTTACAATTTTTTTAAAGCCATTTTTAGTTGAGTGTTCTGCTACTGTCAACCAAAGAAATCTTATCTCATATGTTTCCACCTTAGTTCCTTCAATGTTCTTCATATAAATTGGGTGCAAAACTTTTCACAGCCTTGGTTAATTTACATTTGCTTTTCTTACATTTATTTATATCTCTTTACAAGAGTGAGAGCATGAATAGAAGGCCTTGATCCAGGTTGTTTAGTCTGACAAGGCAGAGAGTGAGATTATGTCACTATTTTAGATTTTATAGTTCTATTAATTCTGATTATGATTTCACAATTTTTTTTTCAGTAGCCTCAGCCCTTAGTTGACTCTAAATAAGTTCACTATTGATTCTCTAGCATTTGCTAAGCTACAACTCATCTGTCATGCAATTATGCAGTTAACTATTAGGACCCAAATACATGATCTCAGTCTTATTGATCTTAGACCTACTCTATCTTTTTAAAATTTATCTTATTTTCTAGTATGTTGTAATATTTTTGAATTTTAATTTGAATTGTTCCAAATATACAATCTCCCTATCAGTCTCAGATGATCCACAGCTGTGATGAATGCTAACTTTTATTAAATCAAGCCATTGTAAAAGACATTCTTATGTTATTCCATTTGACTTCTCCTTCAAGCTCATAATGATCCAGTCACTCAATTGATTACAAATTTAAATAACTACACAACAACTCCCTTTAGAATGTGATTACCTCTGAGGCAGGGATCAAAACTTACCCATTTTGCTAGGTGTTGCAGGTGCAGAACATTTGGTGTCTAGTAGGGACCAACAGAATGTTTAATGTATTGGTCCTCCACACTGTCTACATATTAGCATACCCCGTGACGCCTATTTAAAATACCAGTGCCTCACCCTGATTCAACTGAATCAGACTTTAAGTATTAGGCCCAGGCACTGATATTTTTTAAAAGCTCCCCAGGTAATTCTGAAGTACTGCTAATTGTTTCAAACCACTGATTTGCTGAATAATTATTGTGTAAATATGGCTCAATTTTTTAAATCACATGTTAGATAGTTTTCTTCCATCACATTCTGCTTTTATTTACAATGCATGTAAACATGTGTCCCCTGTTACATAGTAAATTATTTAGGATCTCAGACCACAGTTAGTTCCCTGTAACAAAGAGTACAGTACCTTCCATGCAGTAGCTATGCAATAGAGGCTTAAATAGAACTAAAGAATGATGTTTATGATCAAGGATTAGAAGTAATTTGCCTGTTCTTAGAAAAGGTCATCTGAATGCTGTACTGTTTTTATTTTGCTTTTAGTGATAATACACTATTTTTGGAATTTATTTTCTTGTTAGTTTTTTAGATGGACTTTTACTGTTAGTCTTTTCTTTTTGCTTATCAACTTAGCCTACTGCTTAGTTGATAGAGGGAGGGGGGACCAGAGAGATTTCTGAAGATAGAGAATTTTACCATGTTTTTGCCATACATATGTCTGGTGTTTATATAGTGGATAGTCTATGTAAGAATCAAGATTATATATTTGCCATAAATCCTTCTCAGCTATTAAAATTGTGACTATCAGGATATTTGAAAACATGCAGGAAAATAAGAAATGTATCAGAATGCTACAATTACTTAGAGAAGGGTAAGTCCAGAACAATTTTTTTTTCAGTAATTGAGTCATAGTTGGTACCTTGCTTGCTTTCTATATTTTGTCATTACTGACCCAAATATCTGATTATTATGCTTAAATGCTCTTGAGTAGATAATCCAACCTAAAATGTGGAGTAAAGAAAATTCTACATGTTTCTGATAATCAGTTGAAAATTGTCCTCATGTTGAAAGCAAATTAGTTCTCTACTTATTAGGTTTGCTTTGGTACCTACTGAAAAAAATCATCGAGCTTGATTTTTTAGATGTATATGCTAATAGACATCTATTTGATGTTAAAAGTCCAGAATAATAATGGTGGAAGTTATCATTTAACCTTTCTGATCCCAATTGTTCTCCTTAAAATAAAGGAATTCAATCAGTTGAGTGACTTGTCCAAGTTCCTAGCCTGCTTGAAAACATTGTCAGAGTTAAATCCAGAATTTTAGAGTCTCTCTCCATCTACATTATTTGAGGGATAAGGAAAATGAGAGGTTGGTAAAATCGAACAAACTTTCAACTATAATATAAATAAGGTTTGAGGATGTAATGTAAAGCGTGGTGACTATAGTTAACCTGTATTGATTAATTGAAATTGCTAAGAGAGTAGAGCCTAAATGTTCTCACCCACAACTAAATAAATAAAGTGATGGATGTGTTAATTAACTAGATGGAGGTGTTAATTAACTAGATGGGGTGGGTGGAATCCTTTCACAATGTATTTGTATATCAAATCACCATAATATACACTTTAAATATCTTTTAATTTTGTGTCAATTAAATTTTAATACAGCCGAAATTAAAAATTAAAGTACCCTATAAACCCTATAGAACCCACTAAAAATTATTTATAACTAATAAGCCAACAATGGAGATAAAATAATATTTAAAAAATCTCTTTTAAAAAAGCAACTCATTGAATTAAAAAAGAAAATCTACAAGGAGACAGATAAAGGGGGAAGTAGGGAACCAAAACAAGATAAATAGAAAAACAATGTTAGATTTAAATGCGTGTATAATTAATCACATTCAATATAAGTGGTCTAAATACTCAAAATAAGAGGCAGAGATTATTAGAAAGGTTTTAAAAAAGAAAGATTCAATTTTGTACTGCCTAGAAAAAATGCACTTCAAATATAAAAACAAAAAGAGTTTAAAAGTAATGGATAGAAAAAAATCTATCATTCTTACACTAATAATAAGTCATAGTGACTATATTAATATCAAGCAAAGCAAATTTCAGAACATATAATATTACCAGGGACAATGGAGTTTATTTCATAATGATAAAGGTGTTAATTCGTGTATTCCTAAATGTCTATGTACTGATTAACTAAGTTGCAAAATATCAAAGGCAAAAATTGATAAAACCATAAGGAGAAATAGAAAAATTCCCAATTATAGTGGAAGATTTTAATATCTCTCTCAATTTGTCAGCTAAGTAGACAAAAGAAAATCATTAGAGATATAAATTTTGAATGACTCCATCTACAACTTTATCTAAGTGACATTTATAAACACTCCACTCAGAAGAATATACATACTTTTCCAGTTCACGGGAAATATTTATGAAAGTATAACATAATCTGAGGAATAAAGCAAGTCTCAACATATTAAAATAATCAAGGCATGCAAACTACATTCTCTGACTAAAATAGAATTAAATAAAATCAGTCACGGACTATCTATATTCTAAAAATCATATGAAACTGCAAAGAATTTAGAATTGCCAAAACAACTTTAAGTTAGAGCAATGGTAGAGAACTAATATTGCCTGATTATGAGTTATTATGAACTTACAATGATCAAATTTGAATGGTATTGGTGTAAAGATAGACACAAAGGTCAACATAACAGAAGAGAGATTTGAGAAATAAAACCATGCACATACGAATAACTAATTCGGAACAAGGATATAAAAATAATTCAGTGGAGACATACATATCTAAAATACATAAAGAACTCTCAAAACTTAATAAGAAAACAAAAACCCAATTATAAAATAAGAAAAAATATATGAAGAGGTACTTCATCAAAGAAGACACAGAACTGGCAAATAACCACACAAAACATCATTAGCCTTTTGGGAAATGCAAATTAAAACCACAACAATATTCCACTGCATACCTATTAGAATGGGTGAAATTATAGCCTGACCATATCAAATGTTGGAAATGCTGTGGAAAAATTAGAATTCCTATACACTGCTGGTGGTAATGTAAAACAATCTAATTGTTAAGTACTTTTTTAAAAAAGTCAAGCATATACCTACCATTTGAGGCAGCCATTTCACTCTTTGGTATTTTCCTAAGAAAAATGAAAGCATATGTCCGTAGCAATGTTATTTGTAATAGACAAAAATAAAACAGCTCAAATGTTCATCAGCATGTGAAAAAATAAACAAACTGTGGTATCTACAAACAATAGGATATTACTCAATGATAAAAATAAATGAACTATTGATACCCACATCAACTTGGATGAATCTCAAAATAATTATACTGAAAGAAGCTGGACAAAAAAAGAGTATATACTGTATGATTCTATTGATATAAAATTCTAGAAAATGCAATTATTACCTATAATAATAGCAGCAAGATTAGTGTTTGCTTGGGGGTGGGCATAACATTGAGGGGTGAAAAGGAAAGATTATAAAAGGGTACTAAAAAATTTGGAGTGGTGGTAGATATGTTTTCATTAACTGGATGTGGTGATTATTGCAGGGTTGTATACATATGTCAAAACTTACCAAATTGGGAGCAACTAAAATGGCATAGATGATAGCAGCTCTGTTTATTACTCTGGTGACCAAATCAAGGTTGTGACAGAAACAAGGAGCAGCAGCAAGGAAAAATCGCTTGAGATCTTGATGAACAAGCCATACAACTAGGGAGAAATCCAAGAATGCAGCCTGCAATGACAGAAGATAGGATGGTGTGAGGACGCAGGGCTGCTTGGTCTTGAGGGGCTGACTGAGATGGAGGCTGTGGCAGCAGCAGCAGCCAAAGCCTCTTAAAGAGACCGTGTCCACAAGCGGATTTTTTTGCGATGATGGACCTGCTCACTCTGAGCACCAGTGCCGATTCAGCTGCGCACAGTGGGCACCAGGAACTTACAGGGAGACATTGTCGGAGTGAGGGCCCAGATGAGACTTACTCTGTACAGAAGTGCCAGAGGCATCCATTGTCCCCTGTTAAGCCCTCCCCACTACCACAGTGCTGCCATTGCCGTCAGGTCATCAGACTGGATAACAGAGGCTGCTCCACCCAGAGGATTCCCTGAAACCCTGCCTCCCCCAACTCGTGGCCCCACCCAAGCCACATCCAGGTTTACCCTCAGTGAGGCAGATGCTCCTTATTGAGTAGCACGTAGACTCACACTGAAGGCAAGCTGGCTTCAGTTTTTGGCGTGGCCTTTCGAGGTAACTATAAGCACAGCATCTGGGGATGCAGATGGCCCCAGAGGGGCACAGTCTTGGGATAAATTTGGCCTCTAGCTGAGCCCCTCTCAGGACTGTGGCTCTGGACGCTTACTTCACAAATCCCCACTAATAAGACCCGGAGACTTAGGAGCTTTGCTTAGTACATACAAACAGACACAGAAACACAGCCAAAATGGGAAGACAAAGAAACAGAAACCATATGAGAGAACAGAACAGAGATCCAGATATAATGGAGTAAAGTAATCTAACAGACTCAGAGTTCAAAACGCTGGTTATAAAGATGCTCAATGAACTTTTAGTTAAATTCAGTGAGAACTTCAAAACAGAGATTAAAAAACATGAAAATGGAAATGGAAATTATAAAAGGGAACCAGTCTGAAATGAAGAACACATTATCTGAGATGAGAAATATATTAAATGGAATAAACAAGGGAATAAACAGAATGAATAAAGAAAAGGATCAAATGCCCTATCTAGAGAACAGAAAGGCCAAGGACGCTCAATCAGAATGGCAAGACATAAGATGCCAAGACTATAAAAATAATTTAAGGAGCATATGGGACACTATTAAAGGTCCAAATATCCATCTGATCAGTGTAACTGAAGAAAATCAGATGTCGAACAGCCGTTTGAAGAAATAATAATGGAAAATTTCCCTAACCTGGTGAAAGAAATGGACATAAAACCCCAGGACACTCAGAGAATTCCAAAAATCAGGGGCCAATTCCAAAGAGGCCCACACCAAGACACATTATAATTAAAATGCCAAAGGTTAAATACAAGGAAAGAATATTAAAAGCAGAAAGAGAAAAACAGATACTTCCTTATAAAGGAAAACCCCTAAGACTGGCAGCTGATTCCTCAAAAGAAACTATTCAAGACAGAAGGGCTTGGCAAAAAATATTCAACAGGATGAAGACCCAGGATCTACAACTAAGAATAATTTATCCAGCAAAGCTATTATTTAGAGTTGAAGGACAGAAAAAGAGCTTCCTAGACAAAAATAAGCTAAAGGAATTTATCACCATCAAGCCAGTATTACAGGAAATGTTGGAGGGACTTTTTTATAAAGAAAAAAACATGTATCAAAAACAGGAATAAAAAATGGTAACAACTACATTTCTATCAATAAGTACCTTAGATGGAAAAGAATTAAGTGTTCCAACCAAAAGATAGAGTAGCTGAAAAAGTAAGAAAACAAGGATGAGAAAAGCTCTACATATGAAAAGGAAGGGGCTGGATAAAGATATTGCTTTGATAGACCTAGAAGTTATTTAAGTCAGACAGAGGAAGATAAACACTATATGATTTCACTTATATGTGGAATCTAAGGAATAAAAACAAACTAATCAAAAACAGACACAAATATAGTGAACAATTTGGTGATGGACAGAAGGGAGGAGGGTTTGGAGGGCTGGGAGAATGGAGTGAATAGTTAAAGAAGTACAAATTAGTAGCTGATGGATGAATATAGGGATGGGGAGTACGGCATAGGGAATGTAATTAGAATGAATAGGTTGGCTAGGCGGAGGGGTCAGGGAAGGGAGGGAGTGATTGGCGGGACCATTTTACAAACTATATAGATGTCTAACTAATGTACTGTATACTTGAAACTAATTAAAATAAATAAATTTTAAAAAACTAACCAAATTGTATACTTTATATTCAGTTTATTGTCTATCGATGAAAAAAAATCCACATATACTTTTTTTATCTCAAAGAATAACTCACTCAAGCACCAAAACCATATTTTCAAATTATATTTCACAGTGCTTTCATTACACAAAGCATATAGAAGCTTACAAACTTTTCATATATTTCATTTAATCTTCCTAACAGATCACTGAGATTTTATACTTCTAGTTTCTAATTTCCTCCCTCATTCTAAATCTCACAAATGTAGACAAAACTTGGAAACAAGATATTCCTCTAAGGAGTATCTTTAAAATCAGCATATAACAGATCAAAGCAAAGGTATGCAAAATTTAGGATTATTTCTAGATAGAAACACTAGCTTGAAGGGAAGAATTTTAAAATATCAATTTGATTGAAGAAAAGAATTTCTCACTATTAAGGAAAGAATATGCCAGTTTTGAAGAGATTTGGCCACCAACAGGAGCCTAGGGAAAGGAGCATCTTTGAGCCCTCCTTTGTCAGGACCACTAAGTGCTCCCCAGTAGAGCATGTCCCCAAAATTAACCTATCTAATTTTGTGACATATGCATCCTTGTTACGAGGATGGATTCATAGATCTGAGTATACTGTATTCAAATATTGAGAACCAGATAATTAAATGTTATGCATATTGAGACAGCACCCTTCTAATAATAATCTGGCCTCCCACGGATCCTGCTTTTAGGGAAATAGTATGCTAGTCAGAGAACACCAGAGCCTCTTGGTAGTTATAGATTTCATTTTAAATTAAGCATAGGCTTTCAGGAGTTAAACCTTAGTTTCTATGTACATGGCTAATGTGAAGCCTCACTGGAAAGACTAGCCATTTTCCTTGTCGCTGAGCCTGCAAGATGGAGATGAAAAGTGGGACTTTGTAACACTTGTCATAACAATACCACTCTGTGGGGACCTTGCCACAGCAGTCTAAAAGCCTTTTCTATGAAAAAGTTATTTGGCTATTTTCCTCCTGTTTTAGAACTTCTACGATTAAGTGTTATTATAGCCATTTTCACAGATGAAAATCTGAGGCTCACTGATGTTATATTTCTTGCTCAAGTTCACCTACCTGGTAAAAAAGATAAAGCTTTGAATTTGTCTAGACTTCTGATTACAAGTCAAAACCTCTCTTTATTGCTTCCTGGTAATAAAATGTGGTCAATCTCAAGAGATTTAACTTTGTGATATCTGCAGGCTCTCTGTAGGTGCTAGTAGAAGGCCTGGGGACTGGTGATTGGGTGATGGAGGTGGAGCAGGAAAAACATTTCTTAAAATGCACTTCCCAAATGAAGTGAAAGCATCTAAGTCTTAAATCGCCATTCTAAACCCTGCATTTCTAACAGCAAAAGCATCCACTGCCAAGATTCAGCTTCATGGCATTTATTGACTTGTTCAGACTCAGTAGGTCTCCACTTTGATGCGGGAATAATGTGTGTCCATGTGTGCTTCGGTTGTTCCATGTATACAAATGGGTGTGACTAGGTGAGTTTTCATGATTATCTTTAGACATCATTGGTAATTGAAAATGATTTTACTTCAGCAGCAAATGCTGAGGTGGAATTTGATTGGGAATAAGTCCATGCCTCACCGGCATGGATATATCTCAAGGGCTGGAATTATCAGCTTTATTTTAGCAGCTAGTTCCGTTACAGTTCATTATATGTGACTGAATGTCTCAGGGGGCCCAGAGGGGCCCTTCGAAGACATTCAGGAGATATCAGGCTACATGGCTTATATGTGAAAAGCAGGGAGAGAGACTTTTTTTTTTTTATTGTGATAAAGCTGAGGTGATTAAAAATGACAGAGTTAATCTGTTGTTGGGATCAGTATGGCAACTGGGTTATTCTTGCACATTTAAAGATGACAGCCTCATGTCAGACTGTCTTCTTTCCAAAAGGAAGAGTCAGCATTTACCTATCTTGCTAAATAAAATGTTCTGCACAGATCTACAATTAACTCACTGTCCAAGGGCAGTGAGGGGCTGGTATTTTGTAAGGAAATGAGAACTAGAATTTCGAAGTCTTTAGTGAAATGAAAAAATCAACTCTCAAAGTAATGAGCATTTACAGTAGAACTAGAGTCTAAATTCCTAGAGGGCAAGAATTGTATTCTTTGTAATTTGTGTCATAGAAGAGTAACTAGTACATGGTAGGTGTTCAATAAAGATTTTCAGTATTTCACTGAAGTATGATTTCAAGAAGAAAGTCAAATCATAACTCAAGGTTGTCTTTTGTTTCATGAATTTGTTTCTACATTTTCCAATTCAATACCACTTCCTAAAATTCAGTACCCACAGGTCTGTTAAATTTACATTAGCAAGCTTGTTCTGGTTGGCTATATTTACTTATATACATTTACTAGTATTATATTTATTTATATGTTTTTACATATTTACTTATATAAATATAAATATTTACATTGGATTTATAAAGCAATGAGTGAAGCAGTACAAATCAAAGAGGGAATCTGTCTTGAGAGAATATCTTATGATGGGAACAATTTCCAATTTATTAAGAGGCCTAGAAGATTATGCAACCATTATGAACTAGCTAAATTAGTTTTGTCTTTAAGACCATTCCATTGGGTCTTTAGACTTAGATTTATTTAAAGATTCTATAAAATATACAAATAAAATTTCATCCTTTAGCCTTCTTAACTGTCTGATTTAGATTCTGTATACATTATCTGATTATTACTCTTCTTAGAGATTTTTATTCTTATGTTTTATGCTATTTTTCATAACCTTTTTGTATCAAACTTAAATTAATATTTTTAATAATAATCCTTACAAAGTAAATCGTTTTACTTGAATATTTATCTTCTCATATTTTTATATTCTTGAGTTGATTAATACTATTAATTATTATATATGTGCTATATAATTAAATTACATATAATTATATTAGATCTGTGTGATTTTAATATTTTGTTATATTTTAAAGTGTTTGTAAATGAAGTCACTTGTGATCCCTTAATTAATAATCATAATAATATATGTCTATATGTGTTTGCATGTGTATATGATATACATATTCAATACTTCAAAATTTTAATCTGTAAGAATTAATGATCTGACCATTGCTAAAATTTTGAATATGAGATTCCAGGGGCTTAAAATACTTTATAGAGAATAAAGCATCTGACAAAACGATAACTTATTTGTCTGAGACTTCAGAGACAGGGAAGCTAAACTTATTTTGGATCCTGTACTTTATAGTAGCTACTAGCTTTAAATATTTAAGTTTGAATTGTTGAAAACTGAAGGGACTATATCAGGTAATTTTATACTTATGTTTTCACCTGGAAACAACACAAAGAATTTCTTAAATTAATGTATTCAGGGCTTTTAATTTTTCTCTGAATTAATTCATCAACCAACACATTTATCAATGTATTGGGCTATGTGGAAATCACTGTGATAGACGGAAAGCAAAACACTAAGAAGGAAAAGGTACATTATCTGTCTTTCGAGAGCTAATGGTTTATTTAGGGAAAAAAAGTTTCTGCAATCAACTTTTTTTTTGTTTGTTTTGCACTACCATGTAGAAGGAATGGTGGTAGATGTTTTGATGACTATAAAAAAGATTAAAACACAGACTTCAGCTCAAGAGGCTTATTGTCTAGTATGAGGGATAAAACTGCATATAAACACTTTCAGTGATAGAGTATGAAATTTATTATAAGAGAAATCTAAATAAAGTGTTATGGAATTTGAAGAACAAAGAGAACATATATAATCTCAGGGGTTTTGTTGAGCAGGTGGCCTTCTAAATAAAGCTTGACAGACATAAAATGCCAATTGCTTTCTTGTCACCTTTGATATTTCTAAGACGCCAAAGGGAATTTGACACCATTTTCACTTCTCTTAATAGTTATAATTCCAGATGGCTCAGGAGATGTCACAATAGACTGTGACGTGTGTGTGTGTGTGTGTATGTGTGTTTGTGTATGACATGGAGAAAAGTGACCTTACAGGATATTTATAGATAACATCTACTTTTGCAATTTCTTCCATGTCCACAACTTTAAATAACCACATATATGTCAATGACTATCTGACCTATATCTTTGGCCCAGACTTCTCATTTGAGTTCCCAGCCCCACAAGACCAATTGCCTATTTAACACATTACTTTGGATAGTTTGAAGGAACTTCAAATTGAACATGTCTAAAATTGAACTCTTGCTCTTCCCCCCAGTGCTGTTGGTAGCAGTTATTAGTGCTGTTTCTGGATCTCTTCTTACTGGTAGATTGTACTTCTTTGTGCTCTTTAAGTTTGGTATGATCACAATGATTTGCTTTGGTCATGGGATGTGAGCAGAAGTGACGTATATCACTTCCAAGCATAAGTTTAAGAGCTGCTATAAAATCTCCCCAAAATCTTTCCTTTTCCAAAGAAATCACCATTTTAGATGGTGGAGACATCATCAACTTAGTTTTCTAAATGAGTATGCCTTGTCATACATGAAATGGACATGTAGTGTGAATGAGAAACGAACCACAGATTTTTTTTACAGATTTTTTGAGATATATTTCACATTCCATAAAATTAATCAGTGATTTTCAGTGTACAATTACCAAAATATAATTTTAGAACATTTTCAATACCTCTAAAAGAAACTCTGTATACATCAGGAACCATTTCCCATTGCCACTTATCCCAATCCCTACCTCCAGCTAAAGACAAACACTTATCTACTTTCAATCTTTGAATTTCTGTTGTTTACATCAGTAATAATTTGAGGATGCTTGTTTTTGAAGCATAGCTCAGTTGATAGAATGGTTCTCTTCTAGTGCTCTCTATCTTAATAAGTGGCATCCACCAACACAAAAATCAGAAATTTAGAAGTTATTTTTTACATTCTGCTCAACCTCATTCACCACATCCAGCTAATCAACTGTTCCTCTAAATTTTAATTCCTCAATATTTTGTGAACTTGTCTATTTCTACTTACATTGCTGCCACTATAGTTCAAAATACATTTTCTGCTCTTTCTTGCACTTTTGAGACTGTTTCCAAATTCTTGATAGATATTATTCAGGATTTGAGAACGAGAAATAGGAATTCTTTGGGATTCTTTAGAAATTCTAAAATCATAAACTATTCTGTATTTTTCATAACAATTTATGTATTTTTTTGATGGTGGAGTTATAATAATTTTAAATAATATTTACCTGTACTTAAAGTAATAAATGAGTATAATAATAAAGCATCAATTTTATGTGATGGGATTATACCAAAAGTTTCAGAGATTTTCTAAATAAATATAATAATAAATGAATAATTTATGATTATCATGAACCGAAATATTATAACAAGATTCTATATTTCTGCTCAATAAAGACATTCAGTAACAAATAACATTAAATAAAGAAAACAATATAAAATTCCTAATAAAAATCATTTTAAAATTAAAATGTGAAACTCTAAATATTTAATAATTAGCTTCTTTTAAAAATAAAATTTAAAAACACACAAAGTATTGGTTGGTCTAATAGCCTTGATCTTTGTTTCATGACAAACATTGCAGATGTAGAAATATTTCTTACATTGTTCACTGGCAGTTAAAGTTTTGAGTCCAGAAGCATTATCATGCTAGGCATTATGGTACATATTGGAAACTTTGCTATTTTTTGAAACAGCAAATATAATATTTGTATGAAATATACTATGCAAGTAAATTTCTTAATTGCTTTTATTTGTAAGACCAACTGACCTTTATCAACATAAGGGGCCACAGATGCACACTTGCAATGTCACGAGAACTATAAATAAGACTGATTGATTAGATTGTGACTACTTCTCTATGTGCTCTTATCTTAGTCCTAGAAATGCTGACCTTAGCCTTCCACTCAGTGTGTCCCTGTCAACATTTTCTGCTCTGGCTTGTCACTTGATGTCTGTAGATTCCTTCAAATCAGCAATCTCTCTGTAGATGTGGAGCTTTAATTCTCACAGGAAGACTATGTTACTTTTTTCTGTTTTTCTGAACTCTTGACTGATTCTGGGGGGATTCAGAAAAAGAAATTTCCTGGGAAATGTGGGAAGGACTTCTCACATGGAAATCCTAACTCTTATAATAGTCTTCCTGTATCCAGCTTGTTCTTCCATCCTTTATCATATTTAGTTATTTTCTAAAAACATAAATGTGATGAGGTCTTCCCTGTGTTAAAATGTCTTTAATGGCTTTCTCACTGCTGTTATGATAAAAACCAAATTCTTAATATGATTTTTAAGGCACCTGCAGACTTGTCTGGCCTCATTACACTATTCTTTCTCTCTGCTTCTGTGTTACATGTGAACTATACAGATGTCTATTTAATACCATGCTCTTCCCATCATGGGACCTCTGTAATATTGTTTCCCACAGGAGGAGATAGTTTAGAGGTGATGGAGGAGGGATGCACATAGTGTAGGACCTTGTAGGCTATTGCCACTTCTTTGGCTTTTACTCTGAGTGAGATTGAAACCATTGGAAAGTTTTGAGTGGAGTTATGACATGACCTGACATATTTTAACAGGATAACACTGGTGCCTTTGTTGAAAATAGGTGGTAGTGGGTTAAGGACCAAAGCAGAGGGATTAGAGGGCTATTACAATAATCTCAGGAATAGTTCATGGTTAATGGTGCAACGATTAGTATAGTAGCTAGTTGGCAAAGAAGCAGTCTTCAGTTAAGAGAATAGGCTACTTTTCGATTTCTGCTGAAGAAAGTTTCAGTGCTGACAGAGGAATGGTACAACTTGAGTACATGAGGTTCTCACTTGATCCACAATAATGGGTTCTAAAAGAAAGACAGCTGAGCCTTGAGACTGTTTTTTCCCTTTTGAGTTCTGTTGCTGAGGTATCAAGGCTAGCCAAGAGGTGGCTTTACTTATATGAAATATAAATATGCATTTGTGCAAATGTAATAAGATGATTTGTAAGAGAATTAATGAAAATACATTGTTTTATCCTTATTGATCAGAGAACACTACTCTCTTAACTTTGGGAGAGGAGGTAAGGAAAGCAATTAGGACATTGGGCCTTGAGCAAAAACTCTTCTCATTGGTGCTGGGCAGTGACATCACACAATAGCAGGGCAGGTTTAAAAGCTCATTCTCTTGAACTACTTTGTGTGATCATCATATGTATGAATGTAATTTTCTACAGCTTTAAGATACTGTTTTCGGATATTTCTTATACAGACAAATGATTATAATCATCTTAAAGTGAGGACGAAGTATAGGAACTATTGTTTCTTTGGTTAAGGATAAAACTCCAGATTATTCCAGAGACATATGATGTCAGTATATAACTGTTAAAATTAGGACCAAAGATGGTTTAGCGTTGGCCCTTCCAGATCAACAACCCCAGGTGAATGCATGGGTCTTCCTCAGGACTCCGAGGAACTTAGTGGTAAGCTAGGTTCAAATCCTGATACTGTCACTTGTTTTAAATTACCTTTGCAAGTCGCTTAATGTTTCTGAGCCAAAGCCATCATTTGTAATGCATAATAACATCTCTTTCATAGGTTTACTTGAGGGTTATAGGACATACTAAATGTGAAATTACGTAGGACAAATAAAGTACTCAACAAAGTTGAATGTGTGTGGGATCAGGTTAGTCTGGCTATGCCAGTGAAAGAAGACATAATAAAGAGAGAACCAGCTCAAAATTTAGAAGACCTAAAAAACAAAGAGAAAGAGGAAAAAATATAAGAGAATATTTAATTCTGTAATTTCATAGCCAGTCATTTCCTGGAAAGTGGTAGAGCACGCAGCTTGTAAGTGGTCAGTAAGGGAGGAAACCTGGATGGGTATTGGGGAGCTTTATGGGAAGCATGTGAGGGTGCCGTCCCAAAGTAAGTATTTCTAACTGACAAGAAGATTTAACAGCAATTACAACTAACAGTTATATGTGAAGCTTACCTTCATTTTGTAACTACTCCATTTTATATGTGTTATTGGCCTCATTTTACAGATAAGGAAAGTCAAACACTATGTTTAAGTGACTTAATCAAGGTCACTTAGAGAAAAAAATAGTAGAGCTCATTTTAGAACCTAAGAAGAGCTTATACTTTTTCTTTCAGAGCTGATTTTTTTGAAATAATGACATTAAAAGGAGAAAAATGCAAAGTTAATGCTTGACAACTGAATAGGCACAGTAGTTTCGTAGTTTATAAACATTTTTTATAGAACAGTCATTGAAAATATGTTAAGAGTACAAGGCCATCTTTAGCTGGCAGCAAAACAATAGCACAAATCATTTAGAAAAAGGGTACAGTACCGTCAAGGCCTGTATGATGGTTAACACTTATTTTCCTCTCCTTGAAGAATAGAGCAGTAAGAGGAAAGAGTTTAGAGTGAATGAAAATATAGCTTATTCACAACCAAATGAAATGTTTTGGGCCTAGAGAAAAAAAAATTCCATGGTTAATTTTTTTCAGATGCCTAAAATTAACTTGCTTTATTTTATATTTTCCCTAATCCTTCCTCATGTACAAAATGAAACCTTTGACTAAGTAATCTCTATGTTCTTTTTTAGCTCTTAAATTTCATGACTCTATTCAATTTGTTAGTGAAAGGGAGGGGAGAGACTTTAACTTTTAGTAGAAAATTTCTATTTCATCAGAAAGATAAAACAACATATCTTATCTTAGTAATAATTTTCCATATAAAATAGTTTTCTCTTTGTACTTTATGCTTAACACATCAGTAAAAAGAGATTTCAAAAAAAAAAAAATTCAGGTCTGATAGTGGTGGAAGGATCAACACCTACTCAGAATTCTAGTTCTAGATTAGAAAGATTCCTAAGCATTTTTAAAAATTAGGAACCAATGAAATTTCTAAATAATGAAAATTATCAAAATTTATCTTAAATGGTCTGTTTAATTTGACTATTCTAATAGTCAGTTTGGTACATGAACCAGTTGACTGATTGTGTTGCAGAATTAGTAGATTAACAACATCAAATCTATAAATATAAGAACATTTTACAATCATTTTAAATGGGGGTTTAAAGTTGTCTATGATTTTAATGACGATATTCACCATTATCTATGTACAAAAAGTCAAAATCTAGTTTATCATATGAAATGCTAGGCCTTGGGTCTTCTCAAATTCTTGTCAGTTTGTCAGAATATCTTACCCTTTATAGAATGTAATATAACCTATCAAGCTACAGAAAATTAAGAAAGAAATAAACCATGTTTATAGGATTCCCATTATTAAAGCAAGAGTGAAGTGTATTAATGTCACCAGGTTAATTAAGAATTTTTAGTGATAAAAAAGTAGATGCTTTTAAAATGCTGATATCACTGAAAATATAGATTTTGCAGATGCTGATTCAACGATACAGAATAATATTAATGTGACAAGTTTTATAATCTAATGCCACCATATTATTTTGTATAATTCATTTAAGTTCTTTAGAACTCAATTTCCTCATCTGTAAGACATTTGGATTTGGATTGAATTAATCTTTTCAGACCATGAGGGCACACAGTAATAGTAAATATTTATTGGACATTACATGTCAAGAATTGTTCTAAGTGTATTTATGTGTATAAATTCATCAAGTCTTTAAGACAACAGTAAGAAGTAATTACTAGTATTGTCATATCTGGTTTAACAGATCCCCAAACTGAGACACAGAGAGTTTCAATAATTTGCTTAAGATTTCATAACTATTGAATAGCAAAACTGAGATCTGAAGGCAGGCTATCTGGCATCAGAGTCCATGGTCTTAACTGTGATGCAATACTGCTTGTTTTTCAAATAATGTGTACTACCGATACTCTACCCACCCTTACCTGAGAATGCTACCTGTGGTGGGCAGAATAATGTTTCCTTTACCCCTCATAAAAGATGTCTAAATCCTAATGTCCCTAAAATTTACAAAAAGGGCTCCACAGATGTGATTAAGATAAGGATCTTAAAATGGGCAGATTACCCTGATTATCTGGGTGGGCCCAATGTAATCACAGGGGTCCTTATAAGAGGGAGACAAGAGGATCAGTGTCAGAGGAGGTGAGGTCCAAGTGATGCAATTATTAGAGGGGGGCCAAAGGCCAAGGAATGCAGGTGGGGTGGCATCTAGAAGCTGGAAAAGACAAGGAAAAGATTCTCCCTTAGAGCCTCCAGAAGGAACGCAGCACAGTCAATTAATATCCTGATTTTAGCTCTATGAGACTCATTTTAGACATCAACATATAGAACTGTAAGATAATGGGTTTGCGTTGTTTTAAGAAATGAATTTGTGCTAATTTTTTATAGCAGCAATAGGAAAATAATACACTATCATGGTGAGTTTCTGTTGATAAGCATGTTTCTCAGGTATCCTGAGTGAAAGAAAGGTCATAAACAAATGGATTAGACAATCTTTAAAATCTGTTTAACTCTGAGATTATATATATATATAATTGATATTCATATATATATGAATAATAGATATTTTGTAGCCACATCTGATAAATACCTGTCTTAACAGCTAGCCTTTAACATAAGGCTTTAGTAATGGCTCTGATAAAAACAAGTGCAACAGATTCCAATTATATGTATAAGACAATTCCAGGAATTTACAATAAAATTAAAGTGATCTATAGGGTCAAAATTTTTCATGTTGGTTTATATATTCTCCAAAATTATTTAAAACAGTAAATGAGCAAATTTTAAACACAAAGAAATGCATTAATGAGTTTTCTTTATGTGAGAAAGAAATTTCTAGTTGAACTTATTTCCAAATAAACTAAAAAGAGTTTAATAAACTCTGATCTAGGGTCAGATGTCTAAGATGAGAGTCCTAATTAAACACTTGAATATAGTTGAGTAACTTTGTTTTCTTTTCACTATACTAGTTTTCTTTCTCCGAAAAGAGTTAGTAACAAGTTCTAATAGTCCTGATTCAGTATTTAGACTTTGTGTGTGCATGTGCGTCTTCACCTAAGAAAATTGATTGCAACCCAATTGGATCTGCATGGTATCAAAGGTGAGGTGAGAGACAGGAAGATGAGCTGATTGAGATGGTTTCAATTTATCTCATTTCTAAGCCAAATCTGAGTTATGCTATAAAAGATTAATTTAGAAAAAAGTAGATTACATTAAATTTACAGAAATAAAAATCTATGTGCATAATTCTTCATATAATCATTTGATAAGCTTCTCTAACATTTCAAAATATCAGACAATTTACAGCTGTTCTTATGACAATATTTAGCTGACATAACTGATTTTGATATTGTCTTATAGTACTTAGGTTGCATAAGAAGAGATTTTGCTCATTTACCTTCAGGGATATCATAAGTAGATTCTGAAACAAACTAATTGATGAACTCTTTAAGAAACACTTGCTCAGGAGCATATAAATTACAGTGTTTTATAACACCTTACACAATGCTGAAATAATTTAGAATATCATGGCAAGAAGCTAAGTCTCAGTGGAGCTTTTTAAAAATTTTTTAATATCTAAGGATTTCCAGTCCATGTGGAAAAATGGAATCCATTTCCTAAAGAGAATATAATAAGTGTGGAGTATTACAACAGAGTTGCTTGTGTAGCTCAGCTGGTTTTTCTTGAAACTTATTACTGTATAAATTGAAAATGATTGTATGCATTTTACAAAAGCTGTTGTCCTCAAGTAGCACCTTCCATCAGCTGTGTGGGGTTAGGAAGTTCATTTTAGTGGATTAGCAGTTGTTTCTGAAGCATGTCGCATAATTACAAAGCAGCAAAAGAGTGTTTCAAAAAAAGGAAGTGAATATGATTTCTCAAGGATCCACTTAGTCAAATAAAGCATGAATATATGAGTAAGATATAGAACAATGGTGCACATAAACAAACATACAATAATGTGACCTGGCTGTGACCATGAGTGCTGAAGAATGTCAAAGAGACTAAGAGCAAAGTAAGGCTCAATTAGTGAGAAAAAGGCTCCAGGAGAAGGCAAATCTTGATTGGCTAGCCTGTGGAGTTAATTCAGGATTTAGTCTGAGGAGTGAAAGAAGAAAATCTCAGTCAGAGAAGGATGAAAAAACTAATAGACCATTCATTTATTGATTCAAAAAACATTAAGTGATGCCTGTGTGCCAAAAGTAGTCCTAGGTGCTAATAGCAGCACAGCAGTGAGCAAAGCAATAAAAAAATCACTTCCTTCATAGTTTAGATTCCATAAAAATACATAAACTGAATGGCTAGTTAGATAATGATAAGAACTATGGGAAAAATAAAGCAGAAAAGATGATGTGAAGCTATCAAGAAAATAACTTTAAATAAGGTAATTTGGGTTAGTCTCATTTAAAATGTGACATTTGAGTAAGATCTGAAGAAGTGAGGGAGAAAATTACATGGATTTAAGAACAGAGCATTGAGGCAGCATGATCAGGCCCTGAGGCAAATTCATGCCTGATACATTGGAACAAGAGTGGGCAAGGAAATGTGGCTAGAGCAGGATGAACAAAAGGGAGAACTATAGGAGATGAGATTAGGTAAGTGACAATAGCCAGATCATGTAGGAGGACCACATGGGTCACTTTAACGGTTTAAGCTTTTACTCTGAGGGAGACAAGGAGGCATCGGAGAGTTAAAATAGAAGAATAACATGAACTGGTTTATGCTTAACAAGATTACCCTTCACGATATGCTGACAATAGACCATAGGGGGAAAGAGTGGAAGAAAACCATTGATAGAAAGTTAGGCAGTAGCTTCAATAATCCAGGAGACAAAAAGTGTGGGAAGAAGAAGGAGGGAAATGAAGGAGGGAGAAAAAGAAAGGAAGAGAGAATATGAATGAGAATGAATTCTGAGCAAGTGAAAGAATAGGGTTGCCATTAACTAAAATGTAGAAGATTATAAGAAGATTAAGTTTGAGGTAAAGATCAAATGCTCAGTTTAGGGCAAGCTAAATTGATAATACCTATTAGACATTTAAACATGTATGAGTCTAGAATTGAGAAAGAGTTACATAAGGAAAATAAAATCTGGCAGTTATAAGTGCAGATTGTATTTAAAGCCTTGGGGACTAAGTGTAGACCAAAAAAAAAGGTTCAAGGCATGAACTCCAGGAGTCTAATATTTTGACATTGGAGAAATAAGGAGAAAGTACCTGAGACTGAACGCACACAGCCAGTTATACACAAGAGTAAAGCCAAGAGGGTGTGAAATCCTGGAAGCCAAATGAAGAAACTGTTTCAAGGAGTACAGAGTAATCAGCTATGCCCAATGTTACTAGAAGATTCAGTAAGATGAGCATTGAGATTTATTCATTCGATTTAGCTATGTAGAGTTTATTGGTAGCTAAACACTTTGGCAAATTCTGATATTATGAATGTAGTCATTATTTTCCTATGTCATTCTTCCTAGGCATACAGTATGGTTTAGTACCAATTATAAAATAGTTTGTTTTAGGCTTCTGATGGTTTAAAAAAATATGACTGCCAAATCTTTGATACACTCTTCTTCAAAAGAAGGGGCTTAATACCCTTCTCTCAGGTGAGGGTTGGACTTACTTGCTTCTGATGTTGTAATGGAAGTGAAAACATATGATGTCAATTAAGATGTTAAATATTGTGGCTTATTCCTGGAATTGACTACATCCTCATGAGATACTATGAGCTAGAACCACACAGATAAAGCTACTCCCATATTTATGACTCTCAGAAACTGTGAGATAATAAATGCTTATTGTTTGAAGTTTTGTGATAACTTGTTTTGTGGAAATAGATAAGTAATATAGGTTTTAGTACCTGCAAGTGATGTGATGTCATGAAAAGTACTTCAAAATATGGAGTGACTTCGGAACTAAATAATGTGCAGAAGCTAGAAAGACTTTAAAGAGAACATTAGTGAAAGCATATATACCTCAAACAGATTGTTAGTAGAAGTTGGAACTTTTGAGGAGACTATCAATGATGCTCAAAGGAAAGAGAGGACTATTTAATTAAAACTAAAAGGGATCCTTGTTATGTAGTGGCAGGCAAGTTAGCAACACTTTCACCTGAAATAATATGGAAAGTAGAAAATGACTTCGTAAACTAAGTGAACAAGCCAAGGTATTTCCTACACAGCATGTTGAAGGCGCTACTTGATTTCTATCTATAGTAAAATGTGAGAGGAAAGAGAGAAGCTTATGGAAGGTCTGTGAAGCAAAAAACCTAGTGCTTTGGTTTTAAAAATTTCCAGCCTCTCCAGATGGTGAAAGATGATAAAATTAAGAAATAGTCTCTGCACGAATAGCAAATCAAGGTTTCTGCCAGGTCTAACAATGAAGCTGAGGGTGTGGCTATAAAATCTCTTATTAAGACTTCAGAAGGATCAATGGTGCTGCTTCAAAATACCATTTAGTCAGAAAAAAAAGGGCTCTGTGAAGATTCGTATGTCTCGGAGCTCCCCTCAATCAAACAACATGGCTTTAAGAAGCTTACGGACATTGTCCCTCAGCTGAAGCCCTACATAGAGAAGAGCTTATCTTGATTTATAGGTGTAGATTTATCTAATGAATTGGAGCCCAATAGCATTCACAGGAGACCTGCAAAGTTTTAGAAGAATTATATCAGCAGAAACTGTCGGTTTAATCTGAAAGGGACAGAGATAGTACTAAAGAAAAAGAGACCTTTGAACCCCCACCCCCAATTCTCCTGGAAGGAATAAGGCTCATAAAAATGATGAATTTTCATGCAACTTTCATGTTTCTTTCATGAAAAAGGAAGGATGATTCAGAAGGCAAAAACAAGAGAGAGGCTAAGAACCATGAAGAACTATTCTCAGGCCTTGAGTCCCTACCAAGAAACTGCAAACCTATGCTAGTTTGAATTTCAGAATTGGCATAGTTCAGTGATTCCAGTATATTTTCCACATCTATATCAAATACCTTCTTCTTGCATATCCCACCATTGAATATAGGGCATGGGAAGGAAGCAATAACTTGTCTCTTTAGTTCACAGGTCTTTATGTCAAGAGGAACTGTACTCAAGGATTAGTACTTAATGAATGACATCTGAGAAGCTTCATTTATACCTTGATGTCATTTATATGACAACATTCTGGACTTCAATTTATACTGTATTGGGTTCTTCTGGGGGATGGATATATTTTACATGTGGGACAAATATAAATAAATTGTGGCCGGAGTATAAATTGCAATGATTTTAAAGCATAACTAGAAATTCTTGATAAATCTCTCTTTAAGATGTTGAGCTTAATACTCCTTCTCTTGATTCTGAGATGAACTCATTTCTAATGAATACAGTTAGGTAGAAGTGACAGAGTGTGACCTCTGTGATAAGGTCAGAAAAGGCATTGTAGCTTCCTCCTTTTACTCTGTCTCAAATTGCTTGCCTGGGGACTGCTGACTGCCATATCACAAGGACACTCAAGCAGCTTTATGGAATGAGAACTGAGGCTTCCAGGCAAATACCACTGAGTGAGCTTGGAAGCAGATCATCCAGTTCTATATAGGAGAAGCCCCAAATGACATTTGTATTTCCATCTCATAAGAGACTCTGAGCCAGAACCATACATATTCATGATCCACAGAGACTGTAAGATAATAAATCTTTGTTGTTTTATGTAACAAAGTTTGGGGGCAAATTGTTATGTACTAATAGGTAACCAATATAAAACTCATCACCCTCTAGCAGAATCACAGAAATTCAGGCTCCTAATTTCTCCTTCAGAGGTATGTGCTTGTGTGGGAGGGAGGGTGGGGCAGAATTCCAGGGCTTATGAATGATGCTGTTTCTACTGCTTCCACCTGGCTTTCCTCTTCTGGTTATGGGAGGCTTTATCCTCTGCTACACTCCATATGCACAGTTATTTGATATTCTTTTATCGTGTGCCAACTCTTATCATGCTGATCTAGAGAAAGATTCTTCCTCCTCACCTGTGCTACAGTCTATCATTGAAACTACAAAAGAGAAATTTTTTTTACATATTTAGTTTTTAAGAATATCTCTCTTTTATTTGCCTGCTTTAAGTGCACCCTTCCTTAGGAAGCTAACACAGTTAGTTCCTGAGAGAACAAGGACAAGGCTGGAAGGCAGTCTGAGAGACGATACACCCTGAAGTCCTCAACATCCTCTCTACTCTCTGACTAATGACTGCTGCTCAGATCAAGTGTCTGTATATCATCTTCCTCTGAATAATCCAGTTAAGTTTGTGTTATCTACAAATTTAACACATGTATGATAATATGACTATGATGATAAAGATAGACTTTTTAAGATTAAGAACTTAATAAATGGATAGTGATATGTTCTAAAATATGTTATGAGATGATTTCTTCATAAGGTACATAAAGCTTAGCATTATCATAAGTGGTTATTTATAATGATATAAAATGTCCTTTCTCAATAGAAACTGCTCTGAGAGATTAGTAGGATAGTAGGCACACCGTTTCTAAATACTCCTTAAATATAATCTCTAGCAATAAGAGCAAAATGACAACCTCTTAATTATTCTGGACGAAATGACCCAAAATGACCCCTTAACATACATGTTGTCAAACTTTGAGCCATATGACTGCACGCACTCACCACTAAGGATTATGCTATGGGTTGAACGTCTGTCACAAACAATCACCTGTAGGGACGCCCACAAGTCTGTGAAGTGGCTTGGCATGAAAATCTACTCAGTAGTGATGGCCTACACAAGACTATGACTAAACTTTCTAAGAGAGGATCTATTTTTATCACTTATTTCTGAGTTACAAAGAAAGATGATATAGTGCTGAAGAAAGGCACAGATTCAGAAAGAAAGTTGAAAGAGGAATCATGAATTATGTTGAAGAGCTCTTGGCAATTGAGAGTTGAAGCAGAGCAGAGAGAGATAGAGCCAAGTTGGGGAAAGATAAATCGTTAGACTCTGTGGGGGATATTGGGGCCTTAGGGATTTCTGAAACTTCCAGTTCTCTATGACACTCCATTGCACTACTGAGATTGGTTCCCCTCCTATCTTCCTAGGTGGCTTTACACTAAACTGTCACTAGAGACAGCCCGATTTTTTTGTTATTTTAGATGACATGAATTAAGCACAGCAGTCTCATCTTTTGGTACCAGTTATTAACCTCATTATGTTCAGTTGGTTCTCCCATGAGTTTCTTCATTCCTCATAAAAATGACCCCTGGCTAGTCAATCTTTGCTACTACCTCTGTGTCCAAATAATAACATTGGATGTCATTTATTGGATGAGGCAATTTTTTTTTAACATATAATCTACATGTCTTACTCTGACCTGAGTTTTATTCAGAGTCAATGAATATTTATTTTAGGATTTATGATAAGTATTTTAAAAATGAGGAAATTGAAGCTCAAAAAGATTAATGACTGGCCTAAGGTCACACAGGTAATAATTGCCTGAGCTGGGATTCAAACCAAGCATTATCTGGCCCAAAAAAGATGAAGAAAAATTTAAAAAATGGTTAATTTAGGGGCTTAAAAACAAATATTTTTGAGTGTTGGTTCCAAAGACCATGCATTTGTATAGGTCAAGAGATTGAGCTTTGGAATCTATATTTTTAACAAGGATCCCAGGTAGCATTATGATACTTAGTCTTGACTTGACTTTACCATAGTAGAGATGCTGACTCCTTCTAAACTCCTTTATTATGGCTATGCTGCTTGAGTTCTCAGTTTTTAATACATCTTATATAATTTTTTTTTAAGTTAAACCGTAGGAGAAATGCTAAGAATCTCTTAAAATTAAAGATGAAGCCTGGGTAGTGTAATGTATGCTGATTGATAATAGGGATCCTGTAATGCACATATTTCTAAATATCTGATTAGGATTGAAGAGAAACTTAGAGAACCTTATAAACTCCCTATCAAGGAAAGCATTGGTTTTAAAGGAGCAATGGGGGGTGGCTCCATAGTGTCGTGGTTAGCAATGCCCGCTTTGCACTCAGAAGTCCTGGGCTCATGCCCCATGGGAGGAGAAAGCCAATCTTCAGAGATTCATCTTTTAAAGGGAAAGGGCAACATCCCTAGGTCAGTGGTGGAAGGGGGTGAGGAATCGAAGAGGGGAAAAAGAATAAAGGAGTAATCATAGGGTTTTTTTGTTTTGTTTTGTTTTTACCAAAGAATCTCTATTCGGGTTATTGATTATTACTTTATAAGTTTGAGTTTTATAAGCGCAACACCTAAAGAAGAAATAATGAGATTTGGAGCCTAGCCTTAGAAACTCCAAATCTCTAGAAAGGATATGGGGCAAGGGGAGAGAGGTGCTTGAATCCATTGATAGGGTGGAAGGCATTTTGCTGGGGAAGAAAGGGGAGCAGAACAAGTGGGAACATTTGTTAGAGTCAACCAGAGGCTGACATGTGCTTTGATTTAACATGGAAAGTGATAGGAAGGTATTTTATTTCAAACTGGGAAAGAGGAAATAGGCAATTAGAGCATATGGCTGGTCTGGGGAGAGGAATAGCAACTGCCAAATTAATTCATTTGCTCAGGGAATAAGGGACTGCTTCTGAGTCACCGGTTCTAAGAGCTCGCTTTGTTGTAAAGAGATAATTTCAAGACCCAGAGTGAAGATATGAGCCTTTAAAAATTACCTTACCTGTCTTTTCCATTGTTCCCTAAATTTCCTGGTTCTCCAGACTTCGCGGAATGGTCTGGTATTATAGAAATGTGCTTAGCCTGTTTTAACTGTAACCTGTCTGTAAGGTGTGATACTGAGATACTCAAATTATGCCAGCACCATGGAAAGGATATCCTTAAATCCAGATACTAAAAGACAAACTGCATTTCTTATTGCTTTCTTATCCTTAAGCCAGGACTCTAGAGTACATGTTGAATAATAACTATGAAAGAAATTACCAGCATGAGTCAGACTTATTATAGATGAACAGTTCATCGTTAATGTATTTAACTCAAATTCTTCTCGACTAATAAATTAACTACACTTAAGTGGCCTGCAGCTGAGAGGTTGTTTGGAGAAAATGGCTTAGATACAAATCCCATCTGTAATCACCCCTTTAAAACATTGATTATTTGTATAATATTTAAATCAAGGATTCTTTCCAATTTTATTGTCAGAACATCTTAAAGAAAAGTAAACATTTTGTGATTTAAAAAATATAGCAATATGCAAGGCATGCAGATTAACATTAGCGGTAAGTAAATACAAATATAAAAGTCCTTTATAATTTGGGTCTTTTTACCCCTTTAGGCTGTGAATGCTGAATTTTTGTGCCGCTTCATTACTTTACCAGACAAAATTCCAGCTGATGACTATATCTACAAGGTACAAAATGATATTGTAGATTAGCTCTACATCTTGTGGTGTCAACCAACCATTATTTGATTTATCTATAGTTTGTAGAAAGAAGATAACACATGTCTAAAGTGATTTTCAGGAGTTAATATCAGAAGCACCATAAGATCATCTAATGTGCAAGTTCATCATGTAGTGATTTGAGCAGCATCTGGGAGCCTCATGTCGCTTTATTGAGGGAAGCCTATAAATAAACACCGCTTAAAGTGCTTGGCCTATGAGCTAGTGATGCCGATGATGTCTAGAAAGAATCAGAGTCTAAGAACCCATGACAACTTCCTGGTCAGTGATCAGAGATACAGAGCTCTCACTTGTACTATTCTGGTTTTAAGAGGACTTAGCCAGGCTATAGTGACCTTGAGTGTGAAAAGGTCTCACTGTCAATGGCCCTGAAGTTTTAATCAAATATAGAAACTCAGATGCTATTCAAAAGTGGCCAAGACCTTAACAGAACATTGTACCAATTTTAATTTCAGTATGTTAAAAGAGATGTCTGGAAACAAGAATGAAACAAGAAATGAAAACAAGAGAGATGATTAAATGGTAGGAAAAAAAATGATGTTTCTTAGAAAAGCCTAAAGGAATTGGAAATTTTTTATTCTGGAGGAGATAGGAGCTGGGAAGTTTTTTAAAAATCATCTTTCCTTTCATGACGAAGTATTATAAGTGTAGATTGGGAAGTTGAACGTGGAGATAATTTATAATACATATGAATTTAGATAGAGCATAAGGAAAATGTGCTTTCTGGTTTGAAAGGTTTTCAAATGCAGGAAAAGGCCAGTAAGGATGATAAGAATGCCTTTTTTCCCTTATTGTTTGAAAAACTACTGGTCTCAGAGGCAAGACTGGCATTCATCGAGCCATCTCCACAATTAACTTTTGGTCCTATTTCAGTCTTGGTACAATTCCCTCACGACACTTAATCTTGGTCTGTACCACAAATTTATTTTGATCATTTTTCTTTAAAAAAATCTTGCTTGTTGAACTATTTTTAAACTAATTTTTCATGTACTTATCATATTAGGTTCAAAACATTTGATCTAACTTTAGAAAGTACTAGACTTTGAAATTCTGCATATCTACTCTAGTTCAGTCCAATTATACATTTCTGAACACCAGTCTCCTTCATTTTACATTTACTGTTACTATTAACTAGCAACAGAAGTATCTTTTTTATTTTATTTTATTTTATTTTTTAATTAAGTTTATTGGGGTAACATTGGTTAATACAATTATATAATTTCAGGTGTACATTGTAATTTAACATTTGTATATTCTATTGTGTGTTTGCCACCCAAAATCTAGTTTCTTTCAGCTACCATATATTTGATCCCCTTTACCAACTTCGCCCTCCCCCTACCCCCTGTATCTGACCACCTTTTCCCTATCTATCTCCCCCCTCCATCCCCCTCATCCTCTGGTAACCACTAGACTATAGTCCACGTCCATGAATCTCTGTTTGTTTTTCCTGTTCATTTCTTGCTTTTAGGTTTATATCCCACATATAAGTGATATCATGTGATTTTCAACTTTTCTGTTTGGCTTATTTCACTTAGCATGATTATTTCGAGGTCCGTCCATGATGTCGCAAACGGCAGTATTTCATCTCTTCTTATGGCTGAGTAATATTCCATTGTATATATGTGCCACAGCTTCTTTAGCTAATCATCTATCGTAGGATACTTCGGTTGCTTCCATGTCCTGACCACTGTGAATAATGCTGCTATAAACATCAGTGTGCAAGTATCTTTATGGATATAATTTTTTAAGTCTATGGGGTAAATACCCAGTAGAGGGATTGCTGGATCATATAGTAGATCAATTCTCAGATTTTTGAGGAAACTCCATACTGTTTTCCGCATTGGCTGTACCAATTTGCAGTCCCGCCAGCAGTGTATGAGGGTTACTTTTTCTCCGCATCCTCTTCGACATTTGTTATTACTTGTCTTGTTGATTATAGCTATTCTAACAGGTGTGAGATGGTATTTCATTGTGGTTTTGATCTGCATTTCTCTAATTGCAAGGGATGTTGAGCATCTTCTCTCTGGGGAGAAGTGTCTGTTCAGATCCTCTGCCCAGTTTTTGACTGGATCGTTTGGGTTTTTTTGTTGTTATTAGGTTTTATGAGCTCTTTGTATATTTGGGATATTAGCCCCTTATCAGAAGCACTGCCTGCAAATATATTTCTTGCAAATAAAGAGATGTCTCTTTACCTCGTTGACAGGTTTTTTTGGTTGTTTTTTTGTTTGTTTTTGTTTGTTTGTTTGTTTTGCTGAGCAGAAGCTTTGTAGTTTGATGTAGTGCCATTCATTTATTTTTGCTTTTACTTCCCTTGCCTTTGAGGTCAAATTCATAAAATCTTCTTTAAGTCCAAGGTCCTTAAGTTTTGTTCTTATGTTTTCTTCTATGCATTTTATTGTTTTAGGTCTTATATTTAGGTCCTTAATCCATATTGAGTTAATTTTGGTATGTGGTGATAGACAACAGGCTAGTTTCATTCTTTTACAGGTGACTTTCCAGTTTTCCCAGCATCATTTATTGAAGAGGCTTTTCTTTCTCCACTGTATGTTTTTGGCTTTTTTGTTGAAAATTATTTGCCCATATAAATATGAGTTTACTTCTGGACTCTTCATTCAGCAACAGAAGTATCTTTAATTTACTGGCCAACTAAATTTCTTCCTAACTATTCTTGCTACAGAGTTAAATACACAGACTGTAAAAAGTATTAGTAATTAATTCTGCCTACTCTACATAACTGAATTCTCAACAAGTAAAGGTCTTTTGACCATTGTATAATGTAATTAGTCAAATAGCTTTTATAAACAGGGAAGGAAAGGGATTAATTTATCTCTGACTGATTGAAAGGTATGTCGAAATCATGCTGAATAAATGTTATATATATATATGCATTTATATGTATATATATAACATTTATATATATATAACATATATATGTATATATATAACATTTATTTGAATGACTGAATGACTGAATGAATGGACTATGTTTTAAAAATAGTGTCTTAAATACATTAATTATGCTCAAATTACACATTGTAGTGAAAAGTTCATATTGGCTGTTATCTTAATTTCTGTTTTTGAGCATTTTGAGTTCCATAAAGACTTTTTTTTTTCATCTTGAATTAGTAATCAACTCTACTTTCCCTCTCCCCATAGCCATGAGCCAAAGTAGTCAAGAATATATGTCTATCATTCAAAAACCACTCTGTAGCAATAATAGCTCAAGTGTAATTCCATAAATAATGATTCAAAACTCCCACCGTATCTCTTACACCTTATTGAATCATTGCACACTTTAAACTGCTTTGTGGTGTGTTTAACAAATCTTTAATCATGTCCTGAAGTATTTTAATTTAGTTCGAAACACATAGCAATTTCATAAAGTTTTGAATTCTGGCTCTAAAATGAAACTTTAGAACAGATCTGCAATGTTAAATCCGTTTTATGTAAGTAGAAGTGATGTAAACTTATACATTACTAAATATTTTTATACTTCTTTCAATTTAACCATTAATGCTTTATTCTTGCATGATCATTAATTTTTGTTGTAGCCAACAGGTATTTAGCCTCTTCATTATACTCATGTATAATGAAGCCTATAGATACAATAAAATAAAAGAAAATAGGAGATTTTATACAGACCTATTTGGTGTCTTGGAGCGGCTAAATGTATAATCTTGCAGGGATAGAATTCAGAATGTGGAAGAAATTGCACTGTCACTACCCGCTAGGTAGGCAAGCTTTCCCATACTGTTGGAAAGATATATTATTTTAGGGAAGGGGGTAAATGACAGGAAGTCATCATGAAATCATGTATCTATCAAGCAGTCACTGAGCTGATTCTCTACTCTCCTTCCCTTGTCCCTGTTTCCCTTTCTACCACTCTCTTTTCATTCTCAGCCTCAGATTCCTCAACCAACTTCACATCTTTTTCTCCCCTTCTTGCCCAGCTTCCTTTCCTAATGTGTTTATTGTCAGCAGATCCAGCTCCTCTGACTGGACACCTGTTCCTTTTGTTTCTGCTCCCTGTAGACATGTTGACTAAAGAGGAGTAGGAGTAATGAGAATTATGACTGAGATCTGTCCCATTGTTCTAAATCCATCTACTGCACAGCTTGTTTCTTTTGCTCTAAACTACAATCTTAAAAAAGAAACCATCTCAAGTCTGTCTCTGTGAATAAAAGTTTATGGCAAAAAGAAATATTTGAAAACTTTTTATAACAAAATTATACATAAGGTTTATGAAAATACTTCAGTCTCTTAACATAAGGTGGTATATTTAACTTAGTATATTAGTTTTCTATTGCTGAATAAATTACATTTATTATCTCATGATTTCCATGGGTAAGAAGTCTGGGCCTTGCTTAACTGGGTCCTCTGCTCAAGATCTACAAAGCTACAAAATCAAGGGGTCACCGCCAGGGTCTTATCTGTGGCTTAGGTCCTCTCTGAAGTTCATGCTGTGTTTGATAGACTTCACTTTCTTGTGCTTGTAGGAATGGGGCTCTTAGCTCTAAAAGCTCCCCCCGCCACCACTAAACATTATCCACATGGCTCTTGGCTTCTTGATGGCAGCAGGAGAGCACTTCTCTAACTTATTCTATCTCTGAGCTCTAAGACTCTATTTTAACAACTTGCTCGAAAAGGTCAGACTCACCCAGAAAAATCTCCTTGATAAACCTAAAGTAAATTGATTGGGGATTTTAATTACATCTGCAAAATACCCCATAATTGCCAGATAACATGACAGAATCATGAAAATGTTATCCCAACACTTTTGCATGTTCTTTTGGTCAGAAGCAAGTTATAGGTTCTACCAACATTTAAGACCATACCATTGTATAAGGATGCGGGTCTTCAGAGGTAATTTTAGAATTCCTCCAACCACAAATAGGAATCAACAAGTTCAATAATTTTCTTATTTTTTCCTAGCCATCTTGCAGTAATTGTATTCCCACGCCCCCTCAAAGGCACACAGTTATTTCTACCTTTCAAATCATTAAGAGCGACTTCAATGTCAATCTCCATAACTACTCCAGCTATTCTCACATTTATTTTATTTGTTCAACTCTAGAGGTTTTTATCCCCCTGAGGACCACTCAAACTGTGTCGTTTTTTGTCCTAAACCTCATCACCAAGCAGATATCAGAAACCTTAATGCACCTATCCCACTCTCCAACCTTAGAGTCATCAGTCTTGCTCAAGTGCTCATTCCAATGACACTTACTCTTTAACTGCATACAGGTGAAGGCCCATGACTGCTCCATTGTTTTCCAGATTATCAGCTGCCTCTTGGCTCACTTCACTCATTTTTTTATCTAGTATAAACTAGCTTTTTTTTTAACCTCAATCACTTTTTCGCTAACATACTCAATTATTTTGAAACCCAGTATTTCCACTGCTCCTTCCTTTTGTAATGCCAACCTTATATTCTCTTCAAACTGCTAGGATGTTTGGCAATGGTGAATAAAACAATCAAATGTGCCTTTTAGTCATTATAAACTCAATAGGCAAGAAGCTTAATTAGTTTGCAGTTTTAACTTTTGTTTTCTCTCTCTCTCCTCTCAGACACTGTATTTGGCATTATATTCAAACCTCCTACTCAACTTCTATATCCTTTAATCTAAGTGAACATCCAATATATAACACAGAAGGTTAAAGTCTTCAGGAACAGCCAGATCTTTCCACCACAAAATGTATCCTTAACTGTACTTATTGCCTGCCATGTTCCCTAAGACTATCAATTATCCTCTTTCTTTTCAATATGGCCAATACTTCTTTCCTTTCTTAATCCTTACCTTTTATTTATTTATATAAATATATATATATATGTATGTATGTATTTTATCTACCAAATGAGAATACAACACACCCCTATCTTTTCCTATTATTATAGCTCTAGTTCATGCTTTTATCATCATTTATTGAGTCTATAGAAATAACATCCTTACTGGTCTTTTTGTATCTACCACTGTCAGAATACTGCACAAAAACAAAAACAAAAAACAAAAACAAAACAAAAAATCACTGTCATTCCTTAACAATCTTCAATAATTCTCTTTCTTTTAAAAACAAAAATATATCTTTAGCATGTATTTTCTGTCCAGATACATCTCTTTATTTAATGCTCTAGTATTATCTCCTATCCTCTCATTTTATATTCTGTTACTACTGATCATCACCTGTTAACTTAAATTTTGTGGGAGATGGAAGTATTTGTTCAAAATATGTGTTTCTCTGCCTTTTGAAGGGAAAATACTTCCCTTCCATTATATTAGGTTTGATCATATGATTTCCTTTAGCCAATAAAATGTGATGAAATTGACAATTGCCATTTCAAACCAGAATTTTTTAGAGCCACTGAATCATTTAACCATTCACTTTTTTCCCCTCTGCTATTAATCTGGCATGTTCCAGATGGGGCTGCTCTTTCAGCTTGGGTCCCACAATAAAGAGTATGTGGAGCACAGCCACAGCCAATTAACAATGGACATTAATGTAAGTGAGAAATAAACTTTTATTGTTGTAAGCCTGCTTCTCTGATTGAACTCTGACTGATATAGTACTTGGAAAATAGCTATTTATTTGTCAGCTGTACTTGAATGTTTAAAAGGCAACTCCGACTTATCATGGCCTATACATTTTTATTGTTCACCCAAACTTAGTCATCTCAGTGAATGACACCTTTTACTCTATTCACCCTATTTACAGCCTAAAAACTAGAAGTCTTCCCTGAAATTTTTTTTTCTCTACTCTCCATATATATAATCTATCACTAAATCCAATCAACTATACCTTTTAATTATCTCTCAAGTATCCATCATTCTCTATTTCTGCTACCAGTAATTTGGCCTAAGCTATTATTATCTCTTGAGTAAATTACCTCAAGAGCTACTTAATTCTACTAGTGCACATGGTGCGAATCTTCAGTTCTCTATTTTGCATTATAGTAATATTTGCTAAAAACAATTATGATCATATTGACCTCATGCTTAAAACACTATATTATCTTCCTATTGGTCTTTATAAAAAAAAAAAGACCAAAATTCTTAATACCTTTAACAAAGCCATTCGTGGGCTCCTTCTTGTGCATCTTTCCATCTGCAGCTTCATTTTGTTTACTCTTCCCTTTTTTTCAGTTCTTTGAATGTTTCTCACTGCCCAAACCAACCAACCCAGGGCCATCATAAATGCTATCTTATCTGTCTATAATATATCTCTACCTCCACAACCTAGTCAACTTCTAGTCTTCCTTCAAAAATTAGACCAATTATCAAACTTTGAAAAAGTGAGAATTTACATTACTGTTCCAATGCATTAAAAAAACATTTTTATGAAAATTTCTATAAAACACCTAATTTAAATTCAGATAATTCAGTTGAATTACTGGCTTTAAATTCATGGAAATTCTTCTCTTGGATTTAAATTCAGATTTTCACATAAATCTCCTAAAATTTAGCCATTGCCTATTATGGCATTCTCATACACAAACTTTTTGAGGGAGAGATTTTAAGGAATTAAGTTTAGAGATAAAACCATATAACTAATATACAAAATACTTTAACATGATCAAAGTGAATGATAATTTGTATTTTTCTATCTGTTTATACTTCTGTAAGCTCCTTGAGGGCAGGAAATTTATCTGTTACTTATTTCTGTGTCTGAAAGCACCTTGTATATTGTTTTGCACATTATAGATGTTCAATAAATGTTTGGCATACTCATAATATGTATCACAGTCTGTATTCACCTTTATTTGTTTACTTGTTCATTTGTTGCCTGCTACAAACAAAAAGCAAGTTCTGTGATGGAAGGAAGCTTGTTGCTCTGTTTACAGCTTTATCATTAATTTTTTAACCGTGTTTACCACTTAATAGATATTTGTGAAATAAATATATAATATATGTAAAAATATCTGGTATTAATAGGTGCTCAATATATTTGAAGATACATTTTGAGGTATGTGCAAATTCAAAGTGAGGAAAATTTTGGTTATTTTCCTTTTAAATCAGCTTCTCTTCTCATTTATAGAGAAAAAAATTCTATGTAAGAAGAATACATTTTAGGACTTGATAAACATCTATCAGAAAACTTTCATAGACATTGCTACTTCTCTGGTTTTATTTTTTATTTCTAATGCAGCATAAAAAAAAAAATCTCATTGAATGACACAAAGCATCATCCAAAGCACAGGTGGTATCTTAGAAGTTATGTTTAGACATACCGTAATGTGATTACACTGTTTGGAAGTTTCCTTACTTTTTCATCTGAACAAATACAAAACCTAGAATATTAATACAATGAAGATTGGCAGGTGATGACCCTACAGAGGCTGCTTCACGTTGCTGATAAAACATGTACTATGGTACCTCCGAATCTCAGAGTCATATGTAGGTGTCTTGTCTGTAATCAGGATTTGCAAGTGATGGTGCATGAACTGTTCTCTGGTCATTGTTATTCAACACCATAACCTACCATTGTCTGCAATCTTAAATGGGCTGTCTCATCTATCATATCTCCCCTTCCTATACTCAGAGTATCTGGAGGATCAACAAAGCATGTAAAATCAGCACTTTATTCGGTCCTTGAGAAGGTGCTGCCTCTAACATGATGAGAGTTCTTCCTTTCCCTACTACTCCCCATGACAATTTATAGCCCATTCTGCATTTGACTTTTGCAAATACCTTCACTCAGATATAATGAGGCCCCCTGGGGTTGAAAGGTGAAAGGGGTTGTGAGCAATGCCATTTCATTTTTGATGCCTTTGCCTGAGTGCCTTGTGGAAGATTTAATACCAACTCTATTCCTCTGATGCATATGACAATATAATATCCTCTAATTGCATCTGTTATGTCTTTGTACAAGGAGGAAAAATATTCTTTACAGCAAGACTACAAAATTATACACATTATGACTGAATATTCAGGTATTAAAATAGGTTTTCCTGCTTGTTAGGAAAAGGAAGGAACTGGAAATTGTTTTTGTTTTTATTTGGTATTTCATCTACCACAGGCCTGAAGGAGCTGGAGTGGGTAATTTTACAGGTGTTTTAAAATACATAATACATGTCTCATAGACATTTAATAGGAATACCTCGGTATGGTGATGCAAAAGTTCCTTCAAGTAAACAATGAATAAATCCATGTTATATCACTTTTAGTGCTATTACGGGAAAAGTTAAAGGGTTATTGAATTGCCTTTTCTTTTAAAATAGCATCTGTTTTGCTTTTTACCACTGTTATTCATCCAGAGTTGACCAGAGTTGTGCCCAATTCATGTAGTATTCAGATAAGTGTTATTTTGTGGATATATGAAACTATCTGGCTGTATATCTGTCCAAATTTGACCATTTGCATTACAAGGGTAGAAGCTTTTGCAGAATGTGTCATTTGCAGAATGTCAGGCACCCCATAGACACTAAGTAAACGCAAACTAAATGCAACTGAAAGTGGCTCTCAATCATTAAAAAACAAAACTATTTATTAAGCATCCACCTGACTTTCCACTGTGATATAACTAATTTCTCTTACTCCAGCTTGTAAAGAGTTCACCATTTTCAGCAACCAATAATGGTGCAGACCACCTGATAAATGGCAATGAACACATAAACAAATACATAGTTTTATTTTATGTAAAAATGATATCATGTTCATGAGCTATGTCCTCGTAATAACCCCTTATTGCCCAATTTTCCTTGTGGAGAGACAGATGGCAACACTCATATCTAGATGCCTGAATCAAAAATTTTATTTCTCTAAAGCTGGCTATTCCAGATGGAAATGGAACATACTATTTTGGTCTTACAACATGTTCTTAATTAACAAATCCAATTAAGGTAGTGCCCCCCACCCCTGCTCTTTTCCCTACCAAGGTGCCTATCATTTTGCATCTCTTTATACAAAAAAAAAAAAACCTATTAACATGTATCTTTGAATAAATACACACACAATGTAAATAATAACATGAGAAATAGCTAGCTTCTCACTAACTTTGTAATTGAGTTTACTCTCAGCCTTCAGAACTACACAAAAACAATATGCTTGAGAAAGGGAGAAATATACTTCTGCTTATTTGTATCCTCTTGGTCCTGGCAGAGCTTATCAGTAATAGTATATGCAGTGCTCTATACATATTTCTCCGGGGCTTAATATGAAGTCTTAGCACAGAACTAAGTAACGGAAAAAAATGTAAAATGTAACAAGTTTTATAAGTAATAATTAAAATTATATGTTTTGAATCTGCAATGGGAATGATGATTAACGAACACTCTCAAAAAATAGGGGACAATGACTTTGTCCATCCTTACTCCATTTGTTCATCTTTCTTGGCCATAACTAAAAAGTGACTAAATAGCAAAATAAGAGCTTTTACACTCAATCAATAATTAACTATTATATAGTCCATTTGAAATCACTCAAAAATAATGAGGTTCCCTGTATTCACCATAGTCAGACTATATCTATGATATCTAAAGTGAAAATCTATGTCATTGTGTAAAATCCCTCAATGCTTTCCTTTTATATCAAAACTAAAAGCACAAGATTATTTGCATGGTGTACAAGTCCTTTCTAATGCATGTTCCTACCTGGATCCACTTCTTGACTGCTGATTTTGCTGCTTTATGAAATAGGTACAAACACTGAGGTTCATGCCTCAATTTTCATGTCTCCCATTATGACCATGCCCAGACAAAACATGGAGTAAACTGAGTATGTCCTTGGTGCTTTCTCTCCTTCCAGAGTTCAGCTTGAGATATTTACCCTATCACCTAGGTTCACCCATTCTATTATGAAGTCCTCGCTTTTAGCTGTCAATTGGATATAATGACATGGCAATGAAAGAATCATAAACTTTAGAACCAGAGAAATTAGAGACTATCAGGCTCCTCATTTTCATATGAGGTTATTGAAGTCTAGAGAGCTAATGACAGCTAGTAGCAGAGTCAAGATTAAAAACCACGTCTCCTGACTCCAGGACCAGTATGGCATCTATTTAACTACACAGTCACGTGTGAGTCTGTGTGACAACAAGGCTAAGCACTCCTACTAATTTTACCAAGTCAAAGGATTTTTATCATTTAGCTTTGTTCTATTTCAGACCACATATGTGCTAAGCACATATGTGTTAGTTTTCAAAATAGTAAACATTCTACTTCCCACTAATAAAGTTTTGAATTGCTTATCTGCTATTATTTCATTCCTTTAATGAATATATAGCAAATGCCTATCAGAAAGTATACTATGTACTGAACATAAGTGAATAAATTGTACACTTCTGCTCTGAGATAGGTCAGAAGAAACAAGGACAGGAAATGCTTTAGATAAGTTTGGAACTAAGGTGGTAAGGAATTGAAATAAACCATGTCTAATGTAATCAATTTTTTTCTTTGTTTTTATAATAGAAAAGGTGTGGTCTATGGTAAGCATGAGAGTATAGTTGGAGGCTTGAGCAAAAAGGGAAATCCATTTTGAAAAAGAGAAAGAGCACATTAGTGGTGAATTAAAGCAGAGCTGAGATTCTAGCTATATTCTCTGTCCTGGAACAGGATAAGAGGAAAAGAACATCGTCATCGTTAAGTCCACTACATTGATATTGATATTGCCAAAGTAAGTCCAATGTACAGTCATATAACGAAGGGTGCATTGAAATATTTAGACAAGAATTCCAAGCAGAGGAGAGAGGAAATGGAATTTGGAAGACTCGTCAGAAAGTAGAAGAAAGGATTTAGGATCAAAAATCAATAAGAGCTGCAAGGAGAAAAAATCAGCAGGAATTAAAAAAAAGAGTGTGGTAGAATGGTAATTATCTAATGGAATTTTAGAAGTTTGAGATGATGGCAAATTAAGTTTCTGAAATGGCTCACTGAGATAGAGTAATGGTAAAATATATTTAAGGAGAGGAATTTATGGAACTGTACAATAGAACACTCAATAGGCCATTAATGTGACTTGGACCTAGACTCAGAGCATTAGGAACACAATGAGTGACCTTGACACTAGTGGATGTCAACTAGGAACATCAAAAGAAAACGCATTTATTTATGCACCGGACCCTGTCTTGAGCTCTGGAATATGAGGTGAGAGGAGCATTCTAGTAATAAAGTAATAAAGAATATACTTCAAGGTAGTGTTAACTTATAAAAATAAAAGATAATGGAATTACGAATGACTGGATGGGAGACACATCAGAAAAAGAATAACTCCCTAAAGAAGTACATTTGAGCTGAGGCATGTGAAGTCAGCCATGCTAAGAACTGGGGAAAAACATTTAGGCAGAGGTGAAAATGTGTACAAAATCCCTGGGATAGGAAAGAGTTTGATGTGTGTAAGAAAGAAAGGCCAACATGGCTGAAATATAATGAATGAGGCAGACACTGATAGGAGGTAAGGTTCGAGAGGAAGTGAAGGTCAAATATTTGGGGTCATGATTCTCCAATATAACGAGTTTAAATGTCATTCTAGGTATAATTAGACATCATTAATGGCTTCTAGTGGATGGGATTAATTGCAAAGTAGGAAGATTTATTAAATAGAAGTGAAAAATCATATTCTCAAATTGGTAGGTAAAAGCTAAGAGAATGCTGTGCTATCTATAAACTGAACAAGATATTGAGGTGTTAAGGGTGGAAAATTTTCAAGTGAGCCAACTTCAGCTTCTGTAATCTGCTTGCTTGTTTGATATTATTCAGGGTGTGGTTAATCTGCTTGCTTGTTTGATATTAACCAGGGTGTGGTTCTAGGCTTTATAAACTGCCTCTTTTGGGAGCTCGGGGCTGATTCTCTGACCCTCTGTGGTGGAGAGTCAGTCCCTGGCCAGTTAATAAAGGCTCATAATTCATCTCGATTGGCTCCGTGGGTCTTAGAATTGATCACGCCACAACAGAGGGAGAGAAAAGGGAAGAAATGGGGAGACACAGGAGAATTAGGAGTCAGTATTAGTTTCTCATAACCTTCTTGGATGTAAAGAGTGTCAAAAAAAATGGTAAGAATCAAGCCCTTATTCATGTGCTACAGCAGTGTGACCACGAGGCAAAAAGAAGTGCTGGCTCAGCTCCCTAGTGTTCAGTTTTCCCCACAGAAGCACAACGGTCAAGATTCAGATGGAACCACTGCATCAAAGTGAAATCTTCTCACTGCTGAAGGGCCCCAAACCGAAGGCTCCTGTCTCTTTATAGACTTCTGGGTTGGAAGAGGGTGAGGAGTAGAAAGGTACAGAATCCAAGTGGAGAAAAATGCCTCAGTCAAGGCCCCTAAGAAGGAAGCCTCTGAATAGAGGCACCAGAGCTAGGAATGTAGCAAGACATACATATGAGCATGGCTGGGCCAGGGCTAGGGGTGGGTAGGTAGGTGAATACTTAACTACAAACCTCTCCAGAAAACTACAGTGCATTGGCTATACGGCAAGTCTGGATTGGGGAGGGCAACTTCTCATGAGGGCCTGACAGGCAAAGCTTGGTTGAACCAAAAAGATCCAGCCTGGAGCTGGACTCCTCAAAGGAAGATCTGTTTGTTGTTGTTGTTAAGATGAGATTAAAAATTTGAGACATAAGAGTAAGAAGACAAAAAAGGAACTATCTAATGATATGGTAGAATAATAGTATCTCTGAAATGTACCCTTCCATGGGAGAAAAGAAGGGCTCTTTGTGTTAAAGCTGAGGGTCCACTGGCTGTGAGGCTCAGATTTTCTATGACAGCTCCATTAAACATCCAGTGTTGGAAGAAGGCACTTCTTCATCTTTGGTTCCCTGACATTAGCCCAGTTCATGACAAATGCTCAATTCACAATAAATGAATCAATGAATTATGGCTTCGGCCTCTTAATGCTGAGGATGGCTTTGGCCTCTGTAACATTGCTCTACAGACTGGTCTTTACAGTGAAATTAGCAAGATTGCAAACTCAAATGTGTTCAAAACCAAGCAAGCAGGTAAATACATAGATCAGGTAAGTGTAAGAGTTATGAAGGCAGGAAAAGTGGTAAACAGTAGAATCCACAAACTGCCTGTAAAGGCATTTAATTCAATGAAATGAAAACAACAAAAACAATGCTGTGTGAACAAAAGAAGACAGTTCTGCTCACCTTTCAGTCTGGAGGCTGCCACTGTAAAACTCATTACCCTAAAGTTGATCTCTAATAACAGCAGAAAAATAAAGATGTGCCCAAATCCCAATGCATACTGTTTTTCATCTATTTATTAATTTCTCATTCATTCATTCATTCATTCACTCATTCATTCATTTAACAGCTATTTTTTCAATGTCTACCAGGTATTATTCTAAGATCTAGAGATTTAACCACCCATAAAACAGACAAAAATCCTGCCTTCACAGAGATTACATTCTAGAGAGGTGAGACATATAACAAAATAATATACTATTCTAGATTATGATAAGAAGAATAGAGAAAAATACAACAGAGAAGGATAGATAGGGAATGCGAGCAGGTAAGATGGGAAGGTTTCCATTTTAAATGTAGTCATTAGAGAAGACTTCACTGAGAAGGTAACTTAAGAGAAAAATAACCTGTGGTGAGGAGGAAGCTTTGAGACTTTGCAGAAGAAAGTGGAAGAGATGGCAAGTGTTCAGCATTTAAAGATGGAAGAGTAAGTGGCATGTTTGAATAGCAGTAAGAATCCCAGTGTGATAGAAGCTGAGTGAGTGAGGAGTGGAAGGGTAGGAGATAAAGTTAAAGACATAGGAGGTGTCCTGGTCATGTGTAGCTTTGTGGACTATTGTAAGTATTGTGGCTTTTGAGATGAGAGATGGAAAGCTGCTGAAGCTTTTTTTTTGCAGAAAGAGATGACAAGATCTGACCTACGCTATAACAAGGTTATTCTGGCAGGGATAATAGATTGATGGGAATAAAAGTCACAGCAGAAAGACCAGTGAAAGAGTTATTAAAATAATCCAAGCAAAAGATGATGATGGTAGTTTGTATTGTGGTAGAGGTGATAAAAACTAGTTAGATTTGGGACATTTATTGAGCGTAGTTAATAAGATTTAGTAGTAATTAAATGTAGAGCCTAAGAAGAGGACAGAAGTCAGAACAAGTTCAAGCTGTTCCCCGCCTGTCCCACCCCCCTATTTTCTTTTGTTTTAGCAATTTTACTGTTTGTCTTTAACCAAGATGGGAAAGATTTAGGTAGAGCAAAATTGGGAAGAGCAAGTTTAGGAAGGAATTTAGTTAAGGTGGTTCATTTAGTACACTTTCAGTTTTAGCATACACACTGCATTCTGTTACTGGATGCATCTGTAGCAATGTGGTCATGTCTTTAGAACTTCATCTAGCCTGTAGCAGTGAAAACCAAAGAGACAAAGTTATTCATTATGTCTTACATCACCATAGAGTCGTGCATCTTCCTCTCAATGATATAACTTAAAGTTCACTATGTGAATGAATGAGGGAGTCTATAATAAATCTGACAAGTTCAGTGACCAAAAGTAACCTCATAGAGTGATCTGATCATAAATTCCTAACTAGGCAGGCCATGGTGGGCAGTCACGCCCATGGCCTATAAAAGGTTCATCTTTGCCTTAAGCATGCCCTCCTGTTCATTGTTCTTGTGTATCTAGGTTAACATACTTTTGAAATGCCAGAGTAATCCTCTTTTTTAGATCCTTCCAGGCATAATAACCCTTAAGGGAACACATAATCTTGTTAACTATCCCATAATCAAATCATAGAGATCTCCCTGCCTTGCTTTCTACCACCTTAATGTAATTTTCCTTAGTTCCCTCCTTATCTCCAAATGTATATAAAAAGAACTGCAAAATTGTCATTCCTGAGAGTATTTTTTCAGTCTGTTGAGCTTTTTCTTTTAGGCATGTCCTCTGTTTGGCTCAAATAACTCATACAAATTCTCGACAGGTTTGGACGTTCTTACATCCACAACTCTATTCCAGCTTCTTCCCTATGGCTGATGTAAAAGGCCAATTGTTATCAAGAAAATCTAATGCCTATATCTTTATAATTTTTATGCTGTGACTCTTACTAAGTTAAGACTTATAAAGTTCTTAACTTTTTTCATAAATTTAAGGTACCTTTGTTTTCTATGATGTTCATATCTATTGTATATAGAAAGAAATGAATGGCAGCTTTTGTCCCTTACCCCAAATCCCCAGACCCTTCTCCTCAAAAAGTAAAAAACTACATGACATATGCTACATTAAAAAAACATAGATGATATTTTGGTATTTGTAGGCATAGAAATAATATCTATTTTTATTCTTGCTTTTTTAGACATAACTACTCTCTGGATAGTAGAGTATGCTGAGGTAAAAAGCATTCTGGATAATAAGACAAGAGGTCTGAATTCTGGTGCTGACAGACATTGTACAAAATATTTCTCCTCTCGAGCCACATGTGCAAAAGGAAGAAAAACCAAAACTAACCTAGATAATTTCTAAGATCCTTCAGCCTGAGAATAGTCTAGAGTTTGACTCCTCCCAAAGGTAACTTACAGGGTTTTACAAGGGACTCATGGAGCCTCAAACTCCCTTGTGTGTTGAATAAAGCATTGGACACTTTTGGTGCAAATATAAGAAACACTTTAAAAATTGGGTGTATGTATGTATGTATGTATGTATGTATGTATGTATTTGCTTTCCTCAATTTAAATCACAGAACTTTCCACTTAATTCACTCATTGTCGCTGGTTCTCTGTTTTCTTTTGGGTGCTTGTTCTTGGTCAAAACCAGGTGATGACCTTTGTCTTTCCTATTTCAGAATCCTGAAATCAGCTAGAGACTTTCCAGAGGACTTGATTCTTCCCACTCTCACTTTCGAGAAACTCTCATAAACATTTCTTGGTCAATAATCATGCTTTTGTTACCTATCTAGAGAAATTAGCTTTCTTGCTTCCCCTACCCCCCCCCCAAAAAAAATATCAAACAAACAAAACCAAATCCTGCTGTCTGGAAGAAATCTGATTAATTCATTCACCATTAAGTATCACCATAGTCACCAAGAAAGACAAAGCAGGAATTCCTATTCTCCCAGCTGTTGAAAATTGACTGCTTCCATTGCAGAAAAGAGGTCTGGACTGTGGCTCAGGCACATGGGGATGAAAAATGGGATAGTAAAAATGTTGGATACTAGGATATTGTGTTACAGTACATAGCACATAAAAGCAATAATGCCTTATATCATACGTTTTATGTTTCAAAACTTTGATATTTATATTCTTTCACTTAATAGCTCCTAAACTATGTGAAAGAGAAGGACAGACAGATAGTAACCTCCTTACACAGATGAAAAAACTGAAGCAAGGAGAGGTCAACATGTCTGTAAGAGTACTCCATTTGGATAGGGTATATGAAGCAACCTGTATTAACAAATCCCTAAATCCAAGCAGCTTAGCAAATAAAAATTTCACACTTACTCAGAGTCTAATATATATCTTTACAGTTAAATAGAGGCATTTTACGTGGCCATTCTGGGATCTAGTACCCTTCCATCATGTGGCTACACCCTTCTCCGGATGATCTCCAAAATGTCTTCTTCATTCAGCCAGTAGATACAGAAGGAGAGTTCTTTTTTTATGAGACAGACATGGAAGTGGCTAATATCACTTCCATTCTTATTCTATTGGCCAGCAGTCAATAGCATGGCTACATTTAACAGCAAAGGAGTCTGCAAATATGGTCTAGCTTACACCTAGTAGGAAAATTAGACTAGTTATGAGAGCACATAGTAGTCTCCATTACAGTCAGTAACAGATTATAAGACATGATACCATTCAAGTGCTCTTTACAGTGGACTACTTCACTTTTGCTAGTCGTCATTCCTAGCCCCAATTTTAAATTTAGTTTGTTCCTCAGCATAGGGAGTATCCTTAGAAGAGAGGGCATATTCATAAATTCCATTTATTCACCATCCACCAAGTTATTTTAAAAGTCACAGCTTCTCTCAAGAGGATTTAAGAAAGAGCCAGATAACAGAGACACAAATGAGCTTTGACTATATCTGGAAATTTGAATTCTAACAGGGATAGCTTAATGCTATAAGTTTGTCATTACTCTATTAAATTTTATGATAATTTAACACAGATTCTAGCAAAGTATTTTGCCCAGTTCTGTGATTTGTAGATAGTAGCCCTAGTAGGTGAGAGGAGAAAAATTTCCCATTTTCCATTTCAATCTCACTCACTTGCTGCTAAAGAATATGGAGGGACCCCATAAATGTAGCCACAAAGCACCTGGTCCAATGAATTGCTTGCTTTTCCTGGGTTTCAGTATTCCCTGAACTCTTCCCAAGCTGAAGTGTTTCCTCCTTGTGCTCTCTCCTTTCCAGTTTCAGGTCTCATGCAGGTGTGTGTAATTTTACCCAAAGCTTTCTCTAAACAGAACTATCTTCTAATTTGTGACTTGGCCAACTTTGTGTTTCCTTTTCACTGGCTTTTAAAGAGCTCTGGGACTCGAAGAATGAAAACAACGTATTCAGAAGTAGGGTAGCAAGCCAGGGAAGGGGATGAGTAGTTCACATATATATTTTAAGTATTTTTCGGAAGGAACTACCTTGTCTTTACCATAAAGAAGACCATTTTAATTTTCACTAGCCTTGGGCAGCTTGGTATCTGATTATCTACAAAGTCAGAAAAGATTTAAGATATATGGCCTTTTTGCTTTTACTGTAGAGCTCTGAGTCCTACTCTAGCAATTATTCTCTGTTATAAAGGTAAAGGAGGAGAGGACATTTCCCTCTGTCACTCTGTGCAGAGCAAAGGCAGTCTCCATTTGCTCTTGGGACTCTGCTTCTTATGGAGTCTGTCAAGCTCTGTGAGTTTTGACTGAAATTATAACATTACTTATGATTATGATTATCACTGTTATTAAAAACAACAGTGCTCTCAAATTCTTTTCACATAAGTTTTAGGATTTAGTCTTCTTGTTGCAACCTCTGATGTTAAAATCACATTTATCCAGAAGCTTTCATCAAATTTTCAGAACATCTCTATTATTTTTAACCCACTGCCAGTGATATATCCTCTGGCTTGCCACATTGAGACTAGAGAAAGAAAAGTGTCAGTACTTTCAGGTGGGGTGCAATTTTGCCATGTATGTTTTCACTCAAATTAGGAAGAACAGTGTACTGGGTACTGGAAGGTTAAAGAATTTTGACACCTTGATGCTTAGAGTGAAACTTTTCCTGCCCACTGTCCTTTTCTAACTGTCTAGATCTGTGAAACAGACAAAATTTGCTTTTGGTCTTCATTCCCAGCCATTTTATAGCCCATCACATTGTCTTTTGATTGTTCATACTTCTCCCCACAACCCATTACTCAGTTTCCTCGAGCTCAACCTGTCCTCTCCCTAAAACATCAGTCTCTATCCATTTATAGGCATTTATTGAGCCCCCACTGTATGTCAGACATGTTTCTTTGTAGAGATATAAAAATGATCCCTATTATCTCTAATTTTCAAGACCAGAAGTCTAGTAAGAGGAAGAACAGACTCTGAAATGATTAACTACAAGGTATCAAAAGTTAACTTCAAGGTGCAATGAAAGCACAGAAGCTAGTACAACTATTGCTGCCTGGTAGCCTGGAGTAGGCATTTCAGAGTGGAGATGGCTGTGCTAGGCACTTAAAGATGAATGAGAAAAGCAGAAAATGATACCCTGATCAAGAAAACAGCGTATTTAAGTGTATACAGGAAGAGGATAAAGTACTCCAGGGAAAAGTCTAAAACTCTTATCTTCTAATGAACCCCAAACAAAAAAATTTTCTTTAATACAGACCACTGATTCTCAGTATTATTTTTTAGCTGTACATATCTGAGAAATATGTTGGCTGGCATTGGCAAAAATAACTGATTTGTAGCATATCAGAGTACATCTACATTTCTGTAGGAAGAAGAATCATTGGTTATGGTTTAGAAAAGTTCCCAGGAGTGATGTTGACATACTCTGGTTAAAAAACCATAGGTACAAATGCTTTGGGCTAGAGTGAGCACTATGTCTTACCTTTTCTTTGTAAATTTATATATATAATAAAAAAAACTGTGTAAAATAGTTAAACATTTTAAAACAGTAAAAGTAGAAATCTTTTTAGGAGGGAGATAAATAGGAATAGGTAGCTGCCTCATACTATTTAAAATATACCCTTATGAGTAAATAATGGCTTTATTAGAAATCACTTGAAGAATTTTTTTTAAAAAGACATACCTCCAAAATCCATACATTTAAATAGTTCACTTAAAAAAACTGTAGCATGAACAATGGGAATTGACAATCATTTAAGGTGTTATTATAATCCTAAAAAAGCAATGGATTGGCAAAAACAATATTCCAGAGGACTCAGCTTAATATCATTCTCAATTGAAATAAAGATTTTATTCCATTTGTTTCAACTCTGTATATATGTAAAAAAAATTCACATCTTCCCCAGAAGACTCATTACCATATGGAAAAGCTAGGGCAGAGGGAATAGGTAGAACAGGACAGATGAAGATATTCCAAAATATGAAGGTCTCTGGAACAGTCCTTTTTTTATGTTGTCTCATGGCACAATGAGTGTAGAAGCTACAAAATGATCAGATGGTAAATTTAGAGCCAATAAAAATGAGACACTTCATAAGGCATGCAGCTCGATTGTGGGAATCAGTGACAGGGAAGGTCAAGGAATTAAATACTGGAGTTGGATTTATACTAGAGCTGACTGTTTTTATGGCCAATATAACATTTATTGGTATGCTAAGATAAGTCTTGTGCTTCATGGTGAAGGAGTAAAGATTACCTCTCAAGAGATGGAAAGAGATTTCTCCCAGAACACCAGAGCATACACAATTACACAATCATTTAGTTTCTTCTCCTTTCTGGAGGTTATTAGAAGTTTGGGTAATGTTTGACAAACCTATGAGCTCTTAAAGAATGAGCATCACTCTGAAGTCACATTTCTGGGGTGTACTGTCCAATTTTTTTTTATTTTTACACAATTTCTCACAAGGCAGAACTTAAATATTTTATTCTGTACTTAATTATTTGTGTATTCAAAGGCCAATATCTTACATTCTTCTCTCTTTTTTTTTTCCTTAAAATTGAGATATATGTTTTAGAGGTGGATAAATGGTTAGATTAAGCTAAAATTTATAATCTATTGTCCTTGTAGTTGTGGTGCGCTCAAATCTAAGACCCATGGAGCCAATTGAGATGAATTGTGAGCCTCGATTAGCCACACAGGGTTAGAGGAGATCAGCCCCGAGCTCCCAAAAGAGGCAGTTTATAAACCTAGAACCACACCCTGGTTAACAAATAAGAAGACTACCACACCCTGGTTAACAGAATCAGAAGTTGGCTGTTAGCACATCTTTGAGCAGATTACCGCAGGTTAACAGAATCAGAAGTAAATCCTTAATGCTGGCTTACTGGAAAACTTTTCACCCTAAACAGTAGTGTATCCACCACTTTAGTTTTCAATTATTAATAACTATTTTAAAGGGTAGTGTTGTTGTGATATCAGGTTGACAATCTGAAATACCAATAAGTCAGTATTTGGGGAAGGCACAATCAATTTGTAGTTTCGATTTTCACGAAGAGATTATAGAGTATCATCACTTGGTTAATTATTGATTACTTATTTTTAGTTTTGTTTCAGAGTTTGAGTTAATTGGATTAGAGGTAGTTGAAGGTCGAAGAGGTACAATAGGGTAGCCTCTAATGAGCAGATTAATGTCATAGAAAAAATAATGGGTTCAAATTCTGGCTCTGCCACTTAGTCTCCATGTGAGCCCGGCCAATCATTCACTTTCACTATGAAGTGAGGTTATTAAGTTAACTTGTAATGTGGTGGTGCAGATTAGATTTAATAAACGGTATTCAATAGGAATAATTTTGTTCCCCAGAAATGATTTTATAACACCTGAAGACATTTTTTGGTAGTCAGTACTAAGGGAAGAGGTGCTACTGGCATCTAATGGGTAGAAGCTAGAGACGATAGTAAATATACTACAATTAACAGAACAGCCTCCCATCAAAACCCAACAAAATGTCAAAAGTGATGAGTTTGGGAAAACCTGGATTTAATTTATATAAAATGAGTAAAATTATACCTGGCAGAAATAAAGAATGTTCATTAACTGTTATAGACTGAATTGTGTTCCTCAAAATTTATATATTGAAGCTCTAGCCCTAGTACCCCAGATTACAACAATATTTGGAGGTAAAGTCTTTAAAGAGGTAATTAAATTAAAATAAAGTCTTTAGGGTGGGCCCTAATCCAATACAACTGGAGATTAAAACACAGAGAAAGGCACCCGAGTCATTCATTCACAAAGAAAAGACTGTGTGAAGGCACCATGAGAAGGTGGCCACCTATAAGCCATGGAAAGAGGCCTCAGAAGGAATCAAACCTTTTGACACAATGATCTTGGAATTCTATCATCTAAAACTGTGAAAAAGTAAATTTCTGTTGTTTAAATCAAATAATCTGTGGAATTTTGTTATGGTAGCCCTAATAGGCTAATGTAGTAACAGCTAATATATCATTACTAAAAAATAAGTATTCGATATTGAAAAAAAATATTAACACAAAACTCAAAACTAGAATACTAACTCTGTCTTGGTATTCTGATAGTTTGTAACCATACTAGAAAAAGGGTAACTTAAAATAGAAAAAGCAAATATAAAAAGGAAATGCTTAGCCCAAGGATGTGTCAAAGTTTAGCTTTAGAAGGGATCAGCAGTAAGACTTTACCAATACAGAGTTTACATGAGTAATGATCTTTGAGTATTTACTTATATTACTTGGGCCCAAACTGACACCATGAACCTTATAAGTGTCTGTTGATGTCACAGATTCCTGAGTGAAATCTGCACATGACAGAAATAAATATTCTTATTAAAAGCTGATTTTCTGGTTCCAAGCACTGTGTGGAGCCCTAAACCTGATGTGCCTGGTGAGTATCTGCTGGGTATGAGAATTCTTTGTGGTATTCTAAAACCCTTCACCAAAAACAGATTTCTTTATGCTCTTATCTCAGAGCTCATACCTCCATTTGGAATACTAAGGTCAAACTCCTTTGATGATGAGAAGAAGCCAGAAAAGGCACCAAAGCTAGAATATTCCTCCTGAAACCTAGAGTAAAAATTGTCTGACCAATGTTCCCATAAACATTTCTGTCAGGCCAAAAGGAAAGAACAAGTTAAGTTGCTCTCAAACATCAGGTATAAGAGGGGAGAATGTCATGAATAATTAGTGAACATTAGGTGCTATTTATATAAGAATGAAGCATTGCTGCTGTCACCATGTGCTTACTCAATTAGAAGAAAATAATTATGTCAATCTACAGTTCAATAGGAGAACATAAAACTTGTGCAAATCTCACTCCTATTTTACTGGAGATGGTGAGTAGAGACCATTAGGGGCAATACTGAGGCTAACCATATGTCAATTTATGAGAATTTAAAAAAGGCATCCCTTTTGGTAGGCACATGGACCATTCATACTCTTATTAAAAGATGACTCTTTTAAATGTTGGGAAAAGACAGCACTTTATTCCAGCAGGCAGAGCCCTGCAAGGCAGGCTGGTTAAACTTCAGCCCTAGAAGTTCCTTCCTCCAAGTGTTCTTGTGCAATGAATCAGAATGATGAAATAGTTTATATCAACTATTGCTTAAAACTCTAACACTCTTGGTTTATCAGCGAAGAAATTGAGGCCTAGAGAATTAAAATGATATGCAGGGGCCTCAGGATGCAAATGTTCTGATTTCCAGGACATGGTTCTTCCCACCCTACCATAAGCAAGGCACCTTAGAAGATCTTCCCAGGGGGTACTCAAGAGATAATGAACCACTAAAATTACATCTATTCTAGAATGTTCATTATCTTCTTGTTCTCATCTTCCTAAATATATGTTTTTTGGACCCTCTCCTCCTACTATCTCCAGACTCCAGTGTAGTCATGAAGACTGAACACCAAGAAATATTTTTAATATAAAATAAATCCATAGTATAGATTACTATTTAGGTTTTACTTAGGAGGATAAAAATATTTAGTTTTAGTCTTTACTAAATCTAGCAAATCTCAATTTTTTTAAAATGAGAACACTGGAATAAATTAAATAGGTGCAATAATAAAGTAAAAATAAAATATTGGAGATGGAAGAATAAGGTTGCTAGAATTTGACAAAAGAATGTAATAGAATTTGACAACTATGAAAATAAATAGATACAAGTAAGAGGGAAAAAAAATAAAGATTTGGGGTCACACAAATCCTGACCCAAAACTGAGCTTACCTACTTGGACAAGCTACTTTGTCTCTCTGAACTTCAGTTTCTTCAACTCTAAAATGGAAAAATGATATTTAGCTCACTGGGTTCTTGTAAATATTTGTTTAAATGTATATAAATTACCTAAAATGTTATAGGTACTATTGAGTAGCATGGTAGATTGAAAAAAATGGCCCCTTTTTGTATTCACACCCTTTGAGAGGTAATGTTCTATCTCCTATTAAACCATAGAGTCTAATTTCCCACCTGGTAAATTAAGCCTTAGCCAATGACTTGTTTTGAGCTAATAGATGTTGCACCAGTTCCAAGTCAAGTCCTTTGCTTGCTTTCTTGGAACCTTGTGACCACATGCAAACATCTTGAGGCTAGCCTTCTGGAAGATGAGAAAAATGTAGCCTAGTTATCACCATCTCTCCATCCAACAGCCAGACAACCCTAGTAGCAGCACATGCTAGCTGACATGCATCTGATTGCATAGGCAGCTCTACCATGGCCAGAAGAACTACGAGATAAAAGCTTAAATTTCCAACTTACAGAAATGTTAACTAAATAAATACATGTTGGTTCAATCCATTATGTTTTGAGATTGTCAAGTATGCTGAAATAAGAAATCAATACACGTAGCATGTTTATTAGAGTGTTTAAATTTTCAAGAACGTTACCTTATGTTTAAGCAGCTCCAGCCACCATAATTTTCTCATACATGCGAAGATCTGCAGAATTTTCTATTCCAGAGTATGGAAGTATCCTTTCACAAAATTTTAAATTTGGCTCTGAAAGCACTGGTTTTGTCCAAAACATCAGGAAATAACTTCAGTAAATGACTACAGTAAAGAGCAAGTAGATATGATAGCAAAATAGACTTTAAGTATGCTGTGAAAATACCTCTTTTAAAAAAGATTTTAGGAAGGGTTTGGAGGAATTAGAGAATTACCATAGAATGATTTGATGATATTGTCCAGCTTCTAGTTATTAATTATATATTCATATTCACACATGCGTGCACGCACAGACACACACACACACACACACACACACACACACACACACAGTCCAGTACTCTTTCCATTTTCCATTTTCAATAGCATTTTCAAGGGCAGAAGGTACGCTACTGGACTCTATCTTTCTTCTCCAGGAAATAGTACCAGCCTCAGGCCACCCATTGTCCCCAAATGTTTTCTATTTAGTTCTAGTGTCAAAAACAAGTTCATTTATACTACTTGACATTGACTTCTGCATCTTCAGATGAGTTCTGACAGACTATAGCCTGGCCCCTGTCTCAGATCGAGGCTCCATGAGGAGGCTGTGCTGTTGTACCCATGTCAAATGTCTGCTTACTGGGCAAACTGGGTATGGTTTGCAGACAAACAGAATATGGAGACTCTTGAAAGCAGTTTGCTTTGGCTCTTGCTGGGAAAGAAGCATTCAGACATCACAGAGGATTGAAAAATCAGGTCACATGTCATGGAAACTTGAATAGAGGCAACTGTGGCTTTTTATATCTGTTTATAGATTTTTTTTTCTGTAGAAATATTTTTCAAGAGCAGCAAGCATGAAGAAGTTTGGCAGAAGAGAAAGTTTCTTATTTCTTTTCAGTGAATCACTCCTGGATAAACCTTTGGCTGGATGCTGGACCAAAGACCCCCATCAGTTTCATCTTAGGTTTTGATAAAAAAAAAAAAAAATTGAGGTATGAAAAAGAGTATGGTCATCTCAAATTCAAATTCAAGTAATGTACACAAGAGAGATCAAAGAGAACAATTTCCCCAAATTATTCTACATAGTTATGATATTTCAGTAAAAATTAAATTATATTTACTTTGAGGGGCAAAAATAGAAGATCAGCAAATTAAAGAATTTTAGATATTGAATAGCCCTTAACGATCTCAGCATTTTACAAATAAAGAAACTGAGGTCCATATAGTTGAAGCTGCCAGGCAAGTACCAGAAAAGCAGGTAAATTTAAAGATCTGGTGTTGGACAAAGTTATGCAAAATTTGAAGACACCAATTAATTTCTCAACTATTTTCTTAGAGAAATTAGCAATGTTACATCCTGAGTTATAGAAATAACAGCTTAATTTTCTGCCTTCACCAATTTTTCATTTTTATCAACAACTATTCTGAATATTCACTCTCTAATTATAAATTAATAATCTATTTATTGCAGAAACCAGTCCTCCACCCCATAAAGAAATTTGTGTGTGTGTGTGTGAGTGTATGTGTGTGTGTGTGACTAGTCTCTGTCCTCAGGCTTCGAAGTTTAACTTCTTCAATAATTAAAAATATTAACTCATCTACTTTCAATATCAGCCAATATTATCATTTTCTTAAAAGCTACACAAGGCTCTGCATGGTGGGCTTTTTTTTTTTTTCCCCTAAACCCATAAAATGAGCACAGAATGGCAGTAGATTAGCATTTTTCTGGAATTGATCCTCACAGGGATCTACAAGACCCTATGTGTTTTGGCTTTTGCTGACATCTTCAACCCTATTCCTTGCCACCATACTCTAGCCACCCATATTTCGGTGTCCCGAATCCATCAAACTCAAGGCTCAGGGCCTTCACACTTGCTTCCCACAAACCAAAAAGCTCTTCCCTATCCACATCAGGAGACGGGTTTCTTCTCATTCTTTACATGTCAGTTTACATATCTTCTCCTCAGAATAGCTTCCTAAGATAGCCCTATCTAAATCTTCCCTGCCTAACATCTTCTACCATAGCAATCTTTTGCTTTACTTTTAAACCCTTAAAACAGCTGTTCTCAACTGGGAATGATTTTGTCCTCCAGATTACATTTGACAATGTCCATAGACAATTCTGGGAACAGGGGAGGACTTGCTACTGGCATATAGTGGGTAGAGGCCAAGGATGCTGCTAAATTTCCTACAATGCACAGGACAGCTCCCACAACAAAGAATCATCTGCCCCAAAGTATCAATAGTGCCGAGGTTGAGAGAAAACCTGTTGGATGAGGTTATTGAGAGGACACGACATTAGTTAACCCTTGAGCTAGACCTGCACAATTAAAAGAAGCTCCTTACCCCCACCTATGTCCTTGGAGCTTATGTTTTGCCTACTGTTCCCACAGTGGAAGCCACTTTCAGGGACACAGCCTTGAGAGAGTAATGTGTTGTTGAGACCATCTGGATGGTATATATGACTGAGCCCTATTAACTCCTGTATATAAACTTTTAAGATTCTAGAGGGTGGTGCAGAGATCTACTCATTTTGTAATGCCCACGACAAGCCTCATATGTAAGTTTCCTTGCTTATTAAGCCTTATCACCTGTCAGTCTGGAGTGGTCTGCCTTTTTCTTTGGTCCCTTCTTGCCCTCCACATATGGGGCCAGTTTCAGATTTCACCTGGGAAGCTCATGAGGTTTATGAACTACAACTGGTGAGCCAGCCAGGAAACTAAAGGAATGGGACTTGGGGAAGAGGCATCTGTGGAGGGAATCTTGGGTTGCCATCAACCTCTATAAAGGGAGGAGTGGTCTATATGGTGGATGCTTGTGGACTGCTTCATGAGTATGGAGATATATACCCCCAAATTGCTGGCTGCTCTAAGGTGCTTCTACAAGGAACTGCACATAGCATTCACTTCAGCAAATATTGCAACACTCTAAAAGCAATTGAGGATGCCACTGTTAAACCATCTATGTGGCAAACTCCTATTTTTTGTGGGCACCTGACAGCCTACATATGATGTGATCCCATGAAAGTAGGAAGAAAATGAAAATGACTCCATATATAAATTTTTTCTTGCCCTCAATAAAATATATATTATGGAACATTCTAATATTTTCTTCTTATACTCCAGGGGACCATCTTCCACAATTCAGAAAGTATGTATACCCCTCTTTGGGCATCACTGACTTAGAGAACAGGCAAGCCGACCAGTGTGCCCTTTGACTAAGAGTGCAGATCCCGAGAGGGCAGAGCTTCGAGAAAGCACAGCCCTGGGGTTGATTTGAAATGCCTTATATCATGAGGTGTATCTATTTTTACTCTTTGAGGATACAGAATGTTATCTGTTTCTTTCTGATATTGTGAAACCTAGTCTAAAAGTAGATCAATTAATACTCCTTAAATGAATGAATGAATGAATGACTACATGGAAAGAAAAGGTATTGTGAAATAGCCTTCTCAGTGATAGAAAAAGGAACAAAACTATTTCATGTGAGGGTAGTAAAACCTAGTATGATAATCATCAGACTTTAGACACAAGCAGAAGTATCTATAGTCAGGAAATTTTGAGGCTCAGGAAAAATACAAATCAATGTAGGGAGACATTTTATTTATATCTACCTATCTTTGCCTATCTGTATGGCTTCCCTAAGTCTAATAGACCATCTAACAAAGCATATTATCAAAAAAAGCAAAAAGCGTTAACATCTTTATGAACTTCAAAAACTATGATTTCAATAAACAATAGCAAATGAAAAATCATAATAAACTTATTTCCAATAAATTCTGGCCCTAGAATATTTTTTATTTTTAGAATTTTTAAACTGTGTCTTTTATTATTCCTTTAAAATAAAGTTCTTTAATAGTCTACATTTGATTGGTTTCTTTGTTGCTAATAAATTGACAAAACAAGGAGGGACCAAGGGTATGCTCCCAGGCAAGCTCCTGTGTGTCTAAGCTCAGGCAGGAGATGCTGCCCTGGTACAGGAGCCAGGGCAGGGCACTACCACCCCATGCCCCAAGGGATGGAAGGAAAAGGTCTCCCACTGGTGTCTTCTTACTTGAGATGAAACAATGAACCAATAATTAAGTTCTTGCTCATATGAAGAGTAAATAAACCAATGAACATTCAAATGCTGCTTTTGAGTTTAACAATCTTGGGAGAGATGGATCAGTGAGGCAGGCACAATTATTTTTGATGGACAGGAATAGGGCTCAGAATACTAAAAGAACTGAGTCTCAAGTCACAAAATGGAGCTATTATGATTGGTATAATCACATTCTTCTTTATCACATATTACCTTGAGATTCTGACTTAGAAGTTTCACCAAAAATCCAGCACTAATATGCTATAGTCAAGAAGGGTTACTAATCTTCAATCTGCCACCAGCCACCTTTATCTTACAGGAAAAATGATCTTATAAACAACCTGTCTTAGGGTCAGCATAGGAGACAAAGGATTATGTGGTTGTTGCCACTGCACATTTGCCCATTGCTACTCTCAAAGAAGCCTCTTTTCCTTGATGTAAGAAGCTGGTATAAAGAGTGACAATGTGACAAGCCAATGATGATGAGATGAGGAGGAATAAAATAAGCATTCCTTTTGTACTCTCATTAATCAAAGACCATTTGAGGCATTAAAGAAACTGTTAAATATATCAGCATTTTAAGTACCCTAATAATGCTTTTTTCCTCTTTTGTTTGCAAATACTCATTATTATTATTATTATTATTATTATTATTATTATTATTGCTCAAGCCTCAAGATAAAGAACTCCTTTATATATATTTAAGCCAGAATTTTGTTGTTCTGAAGGACCTACTATATGAAGGCCCTACGGTGTTGCCCATTCAGGAGCTGCTGTACAATGTCCTGACAGAAGTAATTGCCATTAGTACTAGAACAAACTGGTCATGGAACTGATCACATCCCTCCGATGCTGTACTTATATATAAGAATGTTTTATTATCTATGTGTGTACCATGATCTGATGAAAAATTGTGAGTCTCGTTGGTAACACCTGTGTTATGCACAAAAGACTTAGAGTCTTGATCAATGAGGTATCCACAGATGCTTTGAAATTCCATACTCAGTAGGTGATTCCTCTTATCTTCCACAAATAGAAATTGTCAAACACAAGATCATTAAAATATATGAAAGATTTGATTCAGTGAACTACCACCTGGAGGAATCAGAATGTGTATTTGAGGAGGAGGACAGGGAGATCATAGGTAGAAGTTCTTAAATATAAGAAAATGACAGCAATTTCTGGCTTAACCTCTTCAGCTCTGGTTGCTAAGTTACCATGACATACTACTGTGTGCTTTTCAGTTTTTGGTCTTGGTCCTGACAGTTTGATTAATTCTCTGGAGTGCAAAATCTGCACATTGAACATTTAAAAATTACACGCACGTGCGCGCACGCTTGCCCGCGCACGCGCACACACACACACACACAACAGTATCCCATTATTGTTTCTGATTTATAAAATCTATTTTATAATTGAATTGACATATGTAGGTAGAAACCTAAAATGACACTTCATTTCGGGGAGAGAAAATCCTCTACTATGTGATGTTTCTTAAAATTTTCCTTTAACAATACCACAGTTCACTCTTCCCTAATACAGGCATTTAACCCTTAATGTGCACATTTAACCCTTGACTTAATGACTAAGAAAAATATAAAAATAAGACAAGTATTATTAAATGGTTGTCATTGCTTTTGCTTTTTCTTTATGTCTTACTTGCTGTGTGATTCAGTTCAAAGGTGTTCGTAAATATTACTGTAAGCTGGCTGACTAGTGGGCTGTGAGTTGTCAGCTCTATCTACAAGAAAATATGTCAGTGTCAGCTCACTAGGCCAATCATGGCCAAAATCCCAAGGTGTTGCATTGAAGATAATGTAAAAAACATGTTTATTTTTTTAAAAAGTATACTAAAAAATGGCATACAAAGAATGCTGTTGTCTTATCCTTTAGTATTTTGGTGTTTGGTTCTGTAGTCAAAAGTCATATTGCATTCTTTTCCAAGTCTCTGTGTGTACTTTATTCTTGAGACTTGTAAAACAGAAATGAGAACTTAAAACCCTTATTGCTAAAATAAAATGAGCTTTTTTCTTAACACTGATAAGAAAAGATTCATAGCAGATATATAGTATGTAAATAAATTCAGACAAAGCTATTCTAGATGCTAAACACAATTTACCTTTTAGTGTTGCTGCTGCACTGTTATCTAAAATCTGGCATCTGACCACCAGATAGCAGCTAGAGAAGTTAGAATCTAAAGTTCCGCTCATCTGATAGTAAAGAGAAATCTGATTGGTTTAAGTCTTTGCCTTTGTTATCTCCTTTTTGCACTACAGAATTAGGACTTGGTCACTCTTCTGACCAAGGAGGTTTGGTAAAGTCTAGATTTGTCCTATAAGACTACAAATGTATCTACGTGCATTCTTCTTCTTCATTCTTCCCATTACAATAGCTAAAGGTTCCCTCCTGGTAGCAAAATCCAATTCCTTGTTTGTGTTCTAGATTCCATTCCTTTCTCAACTTCCTAGGAATATTACTCTTACAGATAGTTTCTCTTTGAATTGCATCATTAGTTTCTTTCACATCTATTGAATCATTATGATTAATTGATGAACATGTTCTAGAATCTCCCATCTCTTAAAAACTTTGACATCCTGTCTTCTTCGAGACATTGTCCCATTCCTTTGCTTCCTTCAGAGACAAAGATCTTGAAACAATTGTCTACTCATGCTATCTCTACTTATCCAATTGCAATTAACTATTTTATCTCCCTTCATTTAAAAATAATTTTCAATTTGATACCTTTCCCAAACTTCCTGTCCTCCTCCTATATTCCTTTTATTCAAATGAAATTGTACTTGTCAAGATGGTTAATTACCTTTGTGATTACAAATTCTGAAAACATATCTTCCTCAATCTCTTAGCAGCTCCAACACAAGTGACAACAATTCCTTCCTTAAAACTTTCTTCTCTTGGCTTTCATATAACTGAACTACACTAATTTTCTTTTTACCTCATTGTTCTCTCTTTTAGTCTCCTTTACTGGCCCCTCTTCTATCCAATTTCTAAATGTTGGAGTTGCCAAGGACTTTCTTTACTTATTTACTCTCTGTTCTAGGGTGATATGATTCATTTATAGGTCTTTAAATTCTATATATATGTTTATGACTCAAAGATTTCCCCAAAAGTATAATATCTAAACATGAATCCTTGATTTTTGTTTCCTTCATAAATTTGTTCCTTTCATAAACTTCTATATCTTAGTAGAAGGTATTGTCACCTGCTCAGTTGCTCAAGCAAGAAGCCTAAAGAAACCACTTTTTGCTTCCATATTTTATATATTATATCCAAACTAGTGGCAAGCCCTATTGATTCTACCTCTGTAATACATTTCAAATGAGTCCACTTCTGGTATGGATATTGTAGTCATCTAAATGGTCCTCTTGTTTCCACTTTTGTTCTATATCCTCTCCATTCCTCATTCCAGAATCACGTGTTCAAAATATATTGCATTACTCCCTATTTAAAATGTCATGTTACTTCCTACTTAAAATTCTTCAATGGCTTCTCACAATATTTAGCATCTATCCCATATTCTTTATCTTCAAAATCTATGTGTTTTGGTTTAGGCCCAACTCTCCAAATCTTATGTATGGCTCTGTTCTCATTATCTTCCATTCTACTAATTTCTGTCTCAGGGTCTTCGCGCTTGCAGTTCTGCCTAGGACACATATTGTCATCCTCACACTACTTCACAGATCAGTTTCTTCTCAACTTAAACAGAGAAAGAATCTCTAACCACCTTAAAGTACTCCTCTCAATTATCTACCGTAACTCACAGTTTACTCTCTTCATAGTGAGTAACATAACTTTTAAAAATATTTCTTTATTTGTTCATTTACTTACTTATTTGTTTTCTTCTTGTTAGACTATATATCCTATGAGAGCAAGGACTATATATTATTTACCATCATATCTTGGGTGTGTAACACAGAGCTTTGTAAATAACATTTTTTAAACAAATAAATAATAATTGTTGTTACAAATAGAAATGGGAAATACTAGGGATGTGAAAGGAATATGAAATGATATGAATTAGCTAGGGGATAAGAGCTTTAGTTGAATATTAAGCCCCTCTTAGATATTCTTTGCTGAGGAAACACTCATTTATCAATTAGAATGGTGAATATGGGCCCATTTCTTTTAGTAGAGAAAGGCATATTACTAAGGCAAAAAGAATCTGTAGAAATACATACATTTGCATAATCAGGCCTCTTGAACCATTGTATGTGACAGAATTAAGAATTTGCCTCTTCATTGAAACTGCTGGCGGAACCATGACTGACCTCATCAAGTGCAATACTATCATTCCTACCAAGCAGATACAGACCTACTCACAAACCAGCCTTTGTGTTCATTCGAGTTTATGAAAGTGAGCAGGCCATGGCCAATAATAACTTGCTTCACAAGTTTGAAATCACAGGCGTACTTCCTGCACCTCATGGTGTTCAGACTGAAGTCACTTTTGATATTGATGCCAGTGGCATGCTCAGTGTTTTTGCTGTGGATGAGTACAGGAAAAGAGAATAGAGTAACATCACTAACAACAAAAGCTGTCTGAGCAAGGAAGACATCGAGTGTGTGGTCCAGGAAGCTGAGAAGTACAAAGTTGAAGATGAGAAGCAGTGGGACAAGGTGCCTTCTGAGAATTCACTTAAATCCTATACATTCCACATAAAAGCAATGTTGAAGATAAAAAATTTTGAGACAAAATCAATGATGAGGACAAACAGAAGATTCTTGCCAAGTACAATGAAATCATTAATTAGCTTTATAAGAACCAGACTATGGAGAAGAATTTGAATATCAGCAGAAAGAGTTGAAAAAAGTCTTCAACCCATCATTATCAAGCTGTACCAGAGTGCAGGAGGCATGCCAGAAAGGATGCCTGGGGGGGTTTCTCTGATGGCGGAATGACAAGCCACATGGAGAAAAAGTTGATAAAGTGTTCAAGCCATCAAATTCTTATATACACATACCTCAGAGAAGAGAGGCCTTTCATTTTCAAAGAAAAGAAAACCAACTTCTGAGCAGGGCTGGTTTAGCACTCCTATTTTCCCTTTTTTGGCGCGATTCTCCCAAACACTTTCCAATCAAAAGTATAATTGATGGCAATAATGGAAAAGGAGTGGCATTTTACAAGTGAGACCTGCAGTTTTTAAAGGGAAGGGGCTGAAATTTGCAGGAGAATTATAGTTAGAGAGCTGTGTTTTTTTTTTCACTTATCATTTCTGATAAGTGAAGAACTGCAATTAGCTTTAGACTGTACAGATTAAACTTTGATCCTAATAGGAAGGTAATCAAGTAGAATAGAAAAGACTGTTTGGATCAACTATTCTAACTAAAAGGCACACTAGATGTTTGGTTTGGGTCTGTGCACCTTATTTAGCTTTTCTGTCTGTGATCTAAGAGGAGTCAGAAAGTAGTCAATAATGAGAACCAATCAAAATCTACCCCTTTCTTAGGCGAATGGATTTACTTTTTCTAAAAAAGGAAGGAAGCAATGAAAGAAGAAAAAAGTGTAAGATAAAGTCTATAAAAATAGTCTGCAGTATAGCTGAGAATTTAAGATGCGAGAAAAAGGTACTTCCAAAAATCATTTATAATGGGATACAAAAGTAAATTTTGTAAAGTATGTGGCTTATACACTCAAGAAAATTTAAAAAATAGACTCCAAAATAAGAGATGAGTGTTCACAAAAAATAACAAAAAACCGAAATTTAAAAGGTGCTGGTTGAGAGACAGGCAGAAATAAAAAGAGAGCTGAAAGGGATAAAGCAAAGCAAGACTGCACTATAAGTAAAAATGCAATAGAATAAATAAATCAAAATTAATTGTAGTTGACAGTGGAAACAACACTGGGCTATGTTGAACTGTGGATGACATACTGAAGCTATTCTTTCAAAATGTGGAGAGAAAGGAAATAGAATTTACATATGGAAGATAGAGACGAAAGTTTAAAGATACAGGTAATTTATGTCCCAGAATATATAAAAGAGAAGAAATAAAGCCATAAAGTAAATAGTCTAAAGTTCAAGAGACTTAAAATGAAAATCAAAACAACCTTTAAGTAATATTAACAAAATGAAATACATAGGTAAACATATCTTTTAAAAGTTCTGAATTAAAAGACGAAAGCAACCAGTCAGTTTTTTCCTCTCCCAAACTCACCTGCTACACCAGATTCTCTCTCCTTCCTTTGCATTTTCCTCTACTTACCAACAAAGCTGCCCCCAGAAAATAAGGAGAGGGGGAGGGAGAGGCTGAGAGGAAGGCAAAGTGGGAGAAAGAGAAAGAAGGAGAAGACCTAACTCCAAAAAATTTCCCGGAATTTAAAAGCCTCTCTCACTTAATGACGTCACTCTCAGAGCGCCCATCACTGAGCATCCTGAGCCTAGCTAAAATCTTTCCTTACTAGCACATCAAGGGAATGCTTGCTCCAGAAGGCAATAGAAGATTCCATCAAGGAGTATATTTACCTCATAAACGAAGAATCCAGAGAGGCCGAAAGGTTTCATTCAGCACAATGAATTTGAGGACCTAGAATACAAGTGGGAAGCAGGGAATTAGTTCCTTTGTTACACTGATGTATTGAGAAAGTATATAATTCTAGGTATGTGACAGTATATAGTGTTAAAACACTATGTATATTTTCTGACTTATTACGGAAATAGAAAAAAGCGAATAAGAGACATTTATAAAACACCATATAGTAAAGGAAACAAAAAGAAGCATAAAAACTAAAAGTATAAGAAATATTTATGACTTGTCACCTTTTAGAGTCCAAAGGCTCATATTAGTTAAAACAATCAAAATGCAAAATTTAATCGTTTTTACAAGAAATGACTGTAAGAGATTTCATTAAATTCAAAATTGGGATAAAGATAGATCACGCAATACCAAGAGAAAGAATGCAGGAACTGCCACCTGCATTAAAATAAACACTCCAAAAGCAATAAAAAGACAGAGATGATATTGTTTTAATAGAAAATTCCACAATAAAAATATTTCATTTATAAACCTTGACATATCAGATAATATAGAATATAAATACATCCAATGAGTGCTTTTAAACATTCAAGGGACATTTGAAATAACCATAGTAGTAGGAGATTTTTAACACATCTTTAAGTTTTTGAGAAATCATTTAGGGAAAATAAATAAATAAAAACTATTATTAATTCTTTGAATTACAAATATATTTTTAGTATGCTTGGCATTGTTCTCTAATGACACAATAGTAAAAAGAACAAATATAGTCTTTGAAGCTTAATGTTTATGGAAAACATTCATAATGATGCATAATGATGCATAGATTAAGAATTTGTATTAAGAATATACACGTATATATTTGTACCCTCTGGAGAATATATTATCTTTTTAATATTTATGGAAATTATTTAAAATGAAGATAGGTGAGGAAAATAAGAAATTTCAGTTATTATACAGGTAAGATTCTATTACTATCATGTTCTAAAAATAGAAACAGATTACAAAAAAATTAAAGAGACATAACTTTATTGACATGAAAAAAATGTACTTTCCTAAATAACTAAATAAAATATGATGCTTGCAACCTCATACCACTTAGGAATTAAGAACATAAAGAGCTCTATGTTTGTATGTAATTTATAGCATGTGTTCAAACTATGTTCAGAGAAAAATTTGTATTATGCAATGCTTATTAAAAATATATTAGCCCATTATTTTATTCTAAATATTAGACAGAAATCAAGAAAATATAGCAGAAATTTTAAAGTTAAAAAATAGGTATTAATTTTCTTGTCAACATAGTATATTACATAAATATTGTGATCACTTCTTCTCATGATCACATCAAAATTACAACTAAACTACAGAATAGCCATCACTGGGAGTTGCCTGAGTTCTGGATGAACAGTAATCCTACAACTTGAGACATACATAAAAGGCCACCTTGAGACTGATAGGAGGGGCAGAGATGTACAACGGGCTGGTCCCACAACCACGTGTGGTGGTTGAGAATTGGGAAGTGGGGTATCTCTGCTGTGGTGGTACCCTTGTAGGAGTGAAGGGTCCTTTTCCCACACTGGGTTCCCCAGCTGAGGGTTCCAGTGCCAGGAAGAGAAGTTGTACCTACAACCTCTGGCTGTGAAAACCAGCAAAGATCATGACTGAGTGAGGGCTGAGGGAATAATGAATGTTCCTCTTAATAGGCCTGTGTGTGGACTTACTCACTGATGAACTCACTCACTTTGAGCTCCAGCACTGGTGAAGTTGCTTGAAAAGTGTCAGGGACACATAGAGAGGAATGAAATTGTCTGGCTTCAGAGCAAAGGCTGGAGGGGCAGCTTTCTCCCAGATAGAAGTGCTGGCAGAATCCATTTTTCCTTTAAATGTCCTCCCCTTTCCAGGGGTGAAGATGCCAGAGATGGCCATATCTGAGTCTCTGTCAACCTGGTTAACAGTGGTCACCCTGCCTAGGTGATTCCTTGAGACCCCATGTCTCCCAACTTTTGGGCCCACCAAAGCCACCTCTAGTAGCTTTTCCATACAAATGGCCTGTCTTGGATCACACTACAAACTTTCTTAAAATCTTTCAAACGTTCACAAAACCCAAACAAGCAGAGACCAACAAAAATAGTGTAGATGAGGAATTTAAAAACATGGTGGAATAAGAGACATCCCTAGATCTCTCCCCTTGAAACAATAAGCTGAACATCTAAAACTTAACAAAAAACACTCGAACTGCATACCAGCACATCTGAGCTTGGGATCTGCACATAAGAGCTACCATAAGTCAGAACCCCAGGTGTCAGACAGTGGACTGGGAGGAATAAAGAAGCTGCTTCCCACAGCTACCAGAGCTCCTTGCAGGAGGAGGGGGAGGGGTGAAAGAGAGGCGTGTTCCTGTGGCAAGTTCCCTGAACATTCCTGACTGGAATAGCTGTGGCTGCAGGGCCCAGTCATCAGGGCAAAAGACAGAGTAGCAGGACGGACCACAGAGGAACAGCAGATGATTTTTGCTGGCAGCAGTTGCAAAACTGAGGATGAGCTGCAGCTCCCAACTCCCAACCTAGAGAGCCCCTCCCCCCATACCCTCTGAGACCAGTCACCACGGAGCCCTAGGGGAATATGAGCAAATGCTGCCGAGACTGTTGATGACACTGACAGGGACTGAAACTGAAGGTAGTGAGCATGATTAAATATCTATAAGAAAATTTAAAAAGCATTATTAAAACTTTATATGAAGCAGGGATCCAAGAGGCTTAGACGTCACCTACCAGAAACCAAAAGAAAAGCGCCATCTTTGCAACAGGCTAAAGAGAGACCTTTATATAATAAATCTTCCTCCTAGAAAAACAGCAGAATATACTTCCATTAATGCCCAAGCAGAGAGATAGTCCATTAAACACCATGAACAACCAAGGTGACAAGACATCTCAAATAAAGAGAAAAATCTCCAGAAAATAAGCTTACAGACATAGAAATATATGGCTTAAATGACAGAGAATTCAGGATGGTACTTCTGAAAAAACTCAATGAGATCCAAAACAACTCAAATCAATGATTTCAGGAATTGAAAAAACAACTAGATGAGCAGAGCAAGGAGACTGAAACCCTCAAAAAGAACCAAATATTACTTCTGGAGATAAAAAACACACTGAAAGAGTTGAAAAAGGAAATAGGAAGCTTGGGAAATAGAGTTGACCCAAATGGAGGACAGGATCAGTGATCTCGAAGATGTAAATCTATAAATAAATCAGAAGGAAGAAGAGAGAAACCGAAGAATGAAAAATAATGAAAGAGAAACTCACTAACTAGCTGATACCATCAGCAGAGGAAACATAAGAATAATGGGCATTATTGAAGGTGAGAAAAAGAAACAGGGACTAGAAAGCATTTTAAGACAAATAGTTGACAAGAGTTTCCCAAATCTAAGGAATGAGCTGGAACTCGGAATTCGAGAAGTCGACAGAACACCCAATATCTCAACAGAACACCCAATATCTCAAAAAGGCCTTCAATAAGACACATTGTATTAAAATGATCAAAAATCAACTACAAAGACAGAATTCTCAAGGCAGTCAGAGAGGAAAAAATGGTAACTTATAAAGGTAAACTCAGATTATACTCAGACTTCTTAATGCAAATCTTACAAGCCAGAAAGTAATTGAATCAAATATTTAAACTATCAAGTGAAAGGAACTACCAGGCTAGAATAATGTATCGAGCTAAGCTCTCCTTTAGATATGAAGGAGATTAAGACTTTTCCAGACATACAAAAATTGAGGGAATTCTCCACTAGAAGGCCTGCACTACAGGAAATACTGAAAGAGGTCAGTTCACCTAAAACAAAATGACAAAACAAAGAAACAAACAAACAAAACAACAACAGCAACAACAACAACACATAATTAGGAGTAAAGTGATGATCAGGCAAATAGAAGCAGAAGAGTGCAACCTTTACTAAGAACAGGGCATTATAATCTTAAATAATAATAAGAGAATTACTATAGCATGATAACAATGAAAGTTCAATGAAGGACCTAAATACTCCATTGTCGAATATGGACAGATCAACCAAACAGAAAATCAATAAGGAAATAACATCCTTAAACGGACATAATTGACATTTACAGAGCCTTCCATCCCAAAACAACTGCTTATACATTCTTCTCTAGTGCACATAGAATACATAGGGACAAATTGAGATAAAAATGACTGAAAAAAGGAGGATTCAAAGATCCAAATTCACAAAGGGGATAAGGCACATGCTGAAGAAAATGGATGACTGTATATGTAGAACTATCCTTTACATATTCGTAATGGCAACCACATGCCAAAGATTCAGAACCAAAGTATATAACATAAAACAAAAGGACTACAGGGAAAACCCACAACAGCCAACCAAAATTAAGAAAACAGAAATACAAGGACAAGGAAGCAATGGAAACACCGAGCTACCAGAAAGCAAAAGATAAAATGGCTATAAGAAGACCTCATATTGCAAAATTCACCCTAAACGTAAATGAACTGAGCTCACCAATAAAAAGGCACAGAGTTGCAGAATGGATCAGAAAACAAAATCCAACCACATATTGTCTTCAGGACACACATCTCAGCTCCAAAGACAACTATAAACTCAAAGTGAAAGGGTGGAAAATGATATTTCAAGCAAATGGCATTCAAAGAAAAGCGGGAGTAGTGGTACTAATATTGGACAAAATAGACTTCAAAATAAAAAAGATAAAGAAAGATACTGAGGGACACTTCATAATGATAAAGAGAATTATGCACCAAGAAGACATAACACTTATTAATATTTATGCTCCCAATCAGGGAGCCCCAAAATATGTAAACCAATTAATTACTAACAGAACTAAAGGTAGAAACAGACCAATACACTATCATAGTAAGGGATCTAAATACTCCATTGTCGGATATGGACAGATCATCCAAACAGAAAATCAGTAAGGAAATAACATTCTTACATGGACATAATTGGCATTTACTTCCATCCCCAAACAACTGCTTATACAGTCTTCTCTAGTGCACATGGAATACTCTCAAGAATCAACCACATACTGGAAGATAGAGATAGCCTCAACAAATAGAAGAGGGTTGAAATCATACCAATCATATTCTCTGATCATAATGCTTTGAAACTAGAGATCAACTGCAAAAAGAAATCAGAAAGAGCCACAAACACATGGAGATTAAACAACATGTTACTGAAGAATAACTAGATCAGAAAAGAAATAAAAACAGAGATCAAGAGATACATAGATACAAATGATAATGATAGTACAACATATCAAAACTTTTGGGACACAGTAAAAGCGGTCATAAGAGGAAAGTTCATATCATTACAGGCCTACCTCTTAAAGAAAGAACAAGCCCAAATAGACAATGTAACACTTCATCTTAGAAAACTAGAAAAGGAAGAACAAGTAAAGCTTAAAGTTAGCAGAAGGAAAGGAATTAAAAAATTAGAGCAGAAATAAATGAAATTAAAAACAAAAAAAATGATAGAAAAAGTAAATGCAACAAAGGGCTGGTTCTTTGAAATTAATAAAACTGATGACCCTTTGGCTAGACTCACTAAAGAAAAAAGAGAAAGGACACAAACAAAATCAGGGATGAAAAAGGGGAAATTATAACTGATATCGCAGAAATATAAAGGATCATAGGAGAATACTATGAAAAGGTATATAACACCAAATTTTATAGCCTAGAAGAAACTGACCAGTACTTAGAAAAATATAACCTTTCTAGACTGAATCAAGAAGAACTGGCAAATCTAAATAGACTGATCAACAGTATGAAAATTGAAACAATCATCAAAAACCTACCAAAAAGTAAAAGTCCAGGACCAGATGGCTTCACTGGTGAATTCTACCAAACATTCAAAGAAGATGTAATATCTATTCTTCTCAAAATCTTTCAAATTATTGAAGAGGAGGCAATACTTCCCAACACATTTTATAAGGCCAATACTACTCTGATACCAGAACCTGGTAAATGTAACACACACAAAAAGAAAACTACAGGCCAATATCTCTCATGAACACAGATGCAAAAATCCTAAATAAGATACTAGTGAACCGAATACAGAAATATATTAAAAAGATTGTACACAACGATTAAGTGTGCTGCATCCCAGGGACACAGGGATGGTTCACATTACGCAAATCAATTAATGTGATACACCACATAAACAAATAAAACAATAAGAATCATATGATCATATCAATAGATGCAGAAAAAGCCTTCGACAAGATACGGCTTCCATTTATGATCAAAACACTTCACGAAATTGGTATAGAGGAAAGTACCTTAACATAATAAAGGCCATATATGACAAACCCTCAGCCAACATTATACTTAATGGTGAAAAACTAAAAACCTTCCCCCTAAGATCAGGAACAAGGCAAAGCTGTCCACTATTGCCACTGCTATTCAATATAACATTGAAGGTCCTAGCAAATGCAATCAGACAAGAGAAAGACATCCAAATAGGAAACGAAGGAGTCAAACTGTCACTATTTGTGGATGACTGATTCTCTATATAGAAAACTCTAAAGACTCCACAAGAACACTACTAGAAATAATAAACAAATACAGTAAAGTCTCTGGATACAAAATCAATGTTCAAAAATCCATAGTGTTCCTATACTCTAATAATGAAGCATCAGAAAAAGAAGTGGAAAATATAATCTCTTTTGCAATTGCAACAAAAAGAATAAAATACCTAGGAAGAAATTTAATGAAACCTGTGAAGGATCTATATAATGAAAACTGTATGGCCTTATTAGAAAGAAACCAAAGAAGATACAAAGAAATGGAAAGATATTCTGTGTTCTTGGATTGGAAGAATCAACAAAGTTAAAATGATCCTATTACCAAAAGCATTATACAGATTTAATGTAATCCCCATCAAAAACTCATTGGTATTTTTTAAAGAAATAGAACAAAAATCATTAGATTTATATGGAAGCACAAAAGACCCCAAATTGCCAAAGCCATCCTGAGAAAAAAGAACGAGGCTGGAGGCATTACTCTGCCTGACTTCGAATTATACTACAAAGCAACAGTAATCAAAACAGCATAGTATTAGCAGGAGAACAGAGACAGGAAACAATGGAACAGAATTGAGAGTCCAGAAGTAAACCCATATTTATATAGGCAAATAATTTTTGACAAAGAAGCCAAAAACATACAGTGGAGACAGGAAAGCCTCATTAATAAATGGTGCTGGGAAAACTGGAAAGTCGCTTACCAAAGAATGAAACTAGACTGTCGTCTATCATCACACACCATAATTAACTCAAATTGGATTGCCTTGAATATAAGATCTGAAACAACAAAATGCATAGAAGAAAACATAGGAAATAAACTGAAAGACCTTGGACTTAAAGAGGATTTTATGAATTTGACCCCAAAAGCAAGGGAAATAAAAACTAAAATAAGTGAATGGGACTACATCAAACTAAAACGCTTCTGCTCAGCGAAAGAAATCGTCAACAAGGTAAAGAGACAACCACCTGAATGAGAAAATATATTTGCAAGCAACACCTCCGAAAAGGGTCTAATATCCAAAATATACAAAGAACTCATACAATTCAATAACAACAACAACAACAACAACAACAACAAAAACCCAAATAATCCAATCAAAAAATGGGCAGAGGACCTGAACAGACACTTTTTCCTAAAGGACATATAAATGACCAACAAATATTTGAAAAGATGCTCACTAGCACAGGGAAATGCAAATCAAAACCACAGTGAGGTATCATTTCACACCTGTTGGGATAGCTATAATCAACAGGACAAGTAATAACAAATGTTGGAGAAGATGCAGAGAAAAAGGAACTCTCATACACTGCTGGTGGGACTGCAAATTGGTACAGCCACTATGGAAAACAGTATGGAGATTCCTCAAAAAACTGAGAATTGACCAGCAATCCCTCTACTGGGTATTTACCCCATAGACTTGAGAATCCATATCTGAAAAGATATTTGCACACCGATGTTCATAGCAGCATTATTTACGGTGACCAGGACATGGAAGCAACCGAAGTATCCTATGACAGATGATTGGCTAAAGAAGCCATGGTACATACATACAATGGAATATGACTCAGTCATAAGAAGAGATGAAATACTGCCATTTGTGACAACATGGATGAACCTCAGATAATCATGCTAAGTGAAATAAGCCAGACAGAAAAAGTTGAAAATCACATCATATCACTTATACGTGGGATATAAACTTAAAAGCAACAAATGAGCAGGACAAACAAACAGGTACTCATGGACATGGAATATAGGCTAGTGGTTACTAGAGGACTGTAGACTAGTGGTTCCTTGTGGGGTGGGGGAGGAGGGTGGAGGTAAACAGGGTAAGCGTGTCAAATGCAGGGTTTGGGGGAGGGTGAAGTGGGTAAAGGTGATCAAATATATGGTAGCTGAAGGAAACTGGACTTTGGATGGTAAACACACAATAGAATGTACAGATATCAAATGATAATGTATGCCTGAAATTATGTAATTATATTAACCAATGTTACGCCACTAACTTAATTAAGAATTTTCTTAAAATGGTGTAGATGATAGAGGCTTTGTTCATCTCTCTTGTGACACATCAAAGTTGTGACAGAAACATGGAACAAATAGCAAGGAAAGTCGTCTGGGATCTAGATGACCAGAATCACTACATCTAGGTAGAGAAATAATTAATCAACCTGCAATGATAGAAGGTAGGAAGAGACTAAGTTGAAGTTGCCCAGTCCTGAGTGACTGAGTGGGATGGAGGCTGCAGCAGCTGGCAGCTACAAATGCCTCTTAAAAGGGCTATGTTCTCAAATGGACTTTCCAAGTAACGGACTAGCTCTCTCTGAGCACCAGAGCCAGGGTCAGCTGTATGGGGGCAACCAGGGACTTACAAGAGGACACAGAGTTGCCAGAGCAAGGGCCAGAGGTGAGGCTCTTTCTCGGGCAGAAGTGCCGGCAGTATCCACTATTCCTCTGTTGAGCCCTCCCCAATTCTCAATGTGTGGAGGCAGTGCCGTCATAGCTGAGACATTATCAAACTGGATAACATAGGTTGCTTGGATTACCAGAGGATTACCTGAAACTCTGCCTCCCACAACTTGCAGCCCCACCCAAGCCACATATAGTTATGTCCTCAGCAAGTCTGGTGTTCCTTGCTGAGTAGTACCAAGACTCATACTGGTGGCAGCTGGTCTTGTTTTCCAGTGTGGTTTCTTGAGGCAACTATAAGCACAGCATCTGTGGATTGCTTGCAGAATCTTAATAAGTGGCCCTGGGGAGGCACAGGCTGGGGTAAACTTGGTCTGCAGCTGAACTCCTCTCAGGACTATGCTACCGGAGACCTATTACACAAAGCCACACTAATAAGAGAGTTAGAAGTTTTGCTTAGTACATAGAAACAGACAGAGAAAGGCAGACAAAATGGGAAGATAAAGAAGTAGAAACCACATGAGGGAACAGAACAGATCCAGGAATAATGGTGTCAAGCAATCTAACAGATGTGAAGTTCAAAACACTGATTATAAAGATGCTCGATGACCTTATGGGATGTGTAGATGAATTCAGTGAGAGCATTAACAAAGAGATGAAAAACAAAAACGGAAATGGATATTATAAAAGGGAACTGGTCAGAAATGAGCAACATGTTATCTGAGAAGAGGAGAAAATTAGAAAGAATAAACAGAGTGGTTAAATAAGAGGATTGAACCACTGATATAGAGGATAGGGAAGCCTCAAACACTCTTTAAGAAAAGAAAGAAAAAAAGAAAAGAAAAGATAAGAAGAAGCCAAGACTGTAATAATTATTTAAGGAGCCTATGGGACACAATTACATATTAAAATATCCATGTTATAGGGGTACCTGAAGGAAAACAAAAAGTTGAAGAGCTATTTTTTTAAAAAAATGATGGAAAACTTTTTAACCTGCTGAAGGAAATGGATGTATAACCCCAGGAAACTCAGAGAGTCCCAAAAAAGAAGAACTCAAAGAGGCCCACATCAAGACACATAATTAAAATGCTAAAGGTTAAATACAAAGAGAAAAATCTTAAAAGTAGCAAGAGAAAAGCAATTAATTACTTAAAAGGGAGCACCCATAAGACATTCAGCTGATTTCTCAAAAGAAATTATGCAGGACAGAAGGGCTTGACACAAAATAGTCAATGTGATGAAAACCTAGGATCTACAACCAAGAATACTTTATCCAACAAAGCTATCATTTAGAGTTGAAGGACAGGTAAAGAGCTTCCCAGACAAAAACAAGCTCAAGGAATTTATTAACACCAAGCCAGTATTACAGGAAATAGAGGAACTTCTTTAAGAAGAAAAAAAAAAAACATGTATCAAAAACAGGAATAAAAAAATGTTAATAAATACATTTCTATCAATGAGTATCTCAAATGGTAAAGAATTAAGTGTTCCAAACAAAAGATAGTGTGGCTGAATGTATAAGAAAACAAGACTCCTACATATGCTGAGTACAAGAGACTTACTTCAGATTAAAACACACACAAAAACTAAAAGGAAGGGGATAGAAAAAGACATTGCCTTGATGTGCCTAGAGGATTTTGCCTTGAATGATATAAGTCAGATAGAGGAAGACAAATATTGCATGATTTCACATACATGTGGAATTTAAAGAACAAAATAAACAACAACAACAAAAGTAAATAAACTTATAAATATAGAGAATATTTTGATGGCTACTAGACTGGAGGGGGATTGAGGGAGATGGTGAAAAGGGCAAAGGGATTAAGAAGTACAAATGGATAGTTACAAAAGAGACAAGGAGACATAAAGTGTAGCATAAGGAAAATAGTTTACAATGTTGTAATAAATATTTAAGGAAAAGAGGGTTTTAAATTTATTAGGGTGATCACTTTGTGAGTTACATAGATCTCTAATCACTATGCTGTGCAAATGAAACTAATATATTATTATATGCCAACTATAATTGAAAAAAAATCCTCATTGAATGGTACAATGTAAATATGAGCAACAAACTATTATATTTCAATAAAGCCCCCTCCCCCTGCCAAAGAAAGCAGCATCTGTCTTGTTAGCATGCCCTGTACCTCTTGGTGAACAGCCATAAGCCCAGCACTAGCAGTAGTTGGCCTTGGTTTGTGGTTTGGCCTCTTGAGGCACCTCTAAGCCTGGGTAGTAGTCATCTGTGAATTGCTTGGTGACTCTTGCTAGGTGGCCTCGGGCAGTACACAAGCTGTTGCTGAACTTGGCCTAAATGGGGCCCCTACCAGTGGCCCACTTTGACCAGACCTGGAGCACCACCTGGGGATGCACACCCAATGAGCAGACTGGGCAGGCACCAGAGCTCTGCTAAATTGATTCCTGCTCCATAAGGTCAGCCCTTCAACAGCCAGTCCTCATAACCAATCAGCCCAAGGGGCAGTCCCTCCCAGTGACATGAAAACAGAAACCAAGGTTCACCTACAATAGGAGGCACATACAACACATACAAGGGACAAACCTGGAGCATCTAGCTCAGGTGACCAGGGAAAACTAAGCCACTGGGCCCCTCAGGACATCCACTACATAAGGCCACTCAATCAGGACTAGGAAACTTAGAAGCCCTCCCTAAAACAGAGAAAAAAACATAGGGAAACAGCCAAATGGAAAGACAAAGAAGCACATCCTAAATGAAAGATGGAACAAAACTTCAGAAAAAGAACTAAACAAAATGAAGACAAGCAATCTACCAGTTGCAGAGTTCAAAACACTGGTTATAAGGATGCTCAGTGAATTTAGGGACAGAATAGATGAACTCAGAACTTTAAGAGGTAGAAAACATAAAAAACAACCAGTTAGAAGTAAAGAATACAATAACTGAAATGGAGGATATATTAGAAGGAATCGACAGTAGATTACGTGTATAGCAGAGAATTGAATTAGTGATTTATAAGATAAGGTAGCAGAAAACACCCAATAAATCAGAACAGCAACAAGAAAAAATAATCTAAAAAAATGAGGCTAATTCAAGGAGTCTCTGGGACAATATCAGTATACCAACATTCACATCATCGGAGTATCAGAAAGAGAAGAGAGAGAGCAAGGAATTGAAAACCTACTTAAAGGAAAATGACAGAAAACTTCCCTAATCTGAAAAATAGATATACAAACCCAGGAAGCACAGATTCTCAAACAAGATGAAACTAAAGAGGCCTACACCAAGGTACATCATCATTAAAATGCCAAAGCTTAAAAATAAGAAAATCTTAAAAGCAGCAAGAGAAAAGCAATCAGTTACCTACGGGGGAGCTTCCATAAGACTGTCAGCCAATTTCTCAACAGAAATGCTGCAGGCTAGAAGGCACTGGCATGAAATAGTAAAAGTGATTAAAAGCAAGGATGTATAATCAAGATTACTTAGTAAAGCTAAAGACAAAGAGCTTCTCAGGCAAGAAAAACCTAAAGGAGTTCATCACCACCAAACCAATATTAGAAGTGTTAGAGAGAGTTCTTTAAGAAGAAGAAAGGGGGAAAAAAGATAAAAAATATGAATAATAAATGGCAATAACTACATATGTAACAACGGTTACTTCAAATGTAAAAAGATTAATTCTTCTGTCAAAAGATAGGGTGGCTGAATAGATAAGATAACAAGACTCTTACATATGCTGCCTATAAGAGACTTGCTTCTGATAAAAAGACACATAGAGACTAAAATAAAGAGATGTAAAAAGATATTTCAAAAAGGAGAACAAAAAAATCTGGGGTAGCAATAATTATACAAGACAGAATGGACTTTAAAATAAATGCTATAATAAGAGACAAAGAAGGACCCAGTAATCCCACTTCTGCATATTTATCTAAAGAAACCCAAAATATTACTTTGAAGGGACATGTACATTCATTCATATGTTCATTTCAACATTATTTACAATAGCCAAGAAGAGATGGAGGCAGCCTGGGTGTCCGTTAATGAATGAATGGTAAAGAAAAGATTGTACATATGTACAATGGAATATTACTCAGTCATACAAAATTTAAAAAAAGAAAGAATGAAATCTTGCCATCTATAACAACATGGATGGACCTAGAGGGTATTGTGCAGAGTGGAGTAGGTCAGACAGAGGAAGACAAATTCCATATGAGTTCACTTACATGTAAATCTAAAGAACAAAACAAACAAATAAACAAAACAGAAACAAACTCATAGGTAAAGAGGTTGCCAAATGGGAGAGGAATTATGGGGTGGGTGAAAAGATAAAGGGATTAAAAGTACAAATTGGTAGCTACAAAATAGTCATGGGAATGTAAAATATAGCATAAGAAATACAGTAAATAATATTGTAATAACTATGTATGGTGTCAGATAGGTACCAGACTCATTGGGGTAATCACTTCGTAAGTTATATAAATGTCAATTACTATGTCGTATACCTGAAACTAACATAATATTATATGCCAACTATAATTAAAAAGTGAAAAAAGTATTAAAAATACATATTAGTGAATTAGAAAACAAAATAAAACACAAAACTGATATATAATAGCAGAAGATATATAAATATATAGGTATAAACTTAAGGTTTGTAAAAAAGTATATAAGAAAATATGTGTGTGTATATATAGACATACCTAGGTAAAAATATGGTTACACAAACATCAAGGACTAGGTTTTAATGTATTACTTAGAAATAAATTTGACAAGTCACATACAATATCTATATGAATAAAACTACAAAGAAACAATAAACCATGTTGTATATAAATGTAGAAATGCATCATGTTTCTGAAAGAGAAAATTCAATACTAGAAAAAAACATCAATTCTTACCACATTATTCTAAACTTTTTAAAAAATGAAAAGTTCCAACAGTATTTTTGTTGTTGTTGTGGGGGGTGGGGTTGGGAGAATTGTTTAGGAACTATTGTAGAATTATTTAAAAATGAATCTAGGAACAAACTAATAAGAAGAGTGAACTGAAATGCTATTTAATTTTATTGTGGTATCAATGCTCTCTGGCCACAGACCACAGCAATGACCTATAATTGAATGCTGAGTTTATATGACTCATTGTATCTTGGGAGATTATACACCCTGGGGAACACAGGGTGGGGATGTCTCAGTAAGAAGATGTTATAAAGCACCTATTGTTATGTTTGGGCTTTGGCTGGGTGATTTGGAGAGGAATCTAAGAAAAAAAAAGATTTACTTTAGATTGAAAGCTGTCACATATGGGAACAATTCTATAATTGAGTATTTTAACAATTCTTAGCCTTTAGGTAGAGCTGGTTAGCATGAGACAAAAGCTATGACTGTAAAAAAAAAAAAGTAGCATTCACTCATATTAGTCGGGGGTGGGGTGGGGTTTGGTATTTTCTGGATTGTACAATGATGGTGACTATGCTTAGACAATATTATGAAGTGGTCTCATTGTGTCTCACTTTATCATGATTTCACAGTGACTTTGTCTGGAATTAGTAGATGCTGTGAGATTATTCATGTCCAAAAGGAGAGCAACATAACCTGTCTTGGAGTGACAGACCTGCTTCTAATAGTACTGAGATCTTGTAATTGTCAGGCCAATTCCTGAATCTCAGAGGATGCCTTTTTCTCTTTCTCACGATCATGTTTAGACTTAATTCTTGCATCCTCTTTTTCTTATTTTTAAACTATTTTTTATTTCCTGTTTTTTTCCTGACCTCTTGAAGTTGTATAACTTGTTTCTATTTTTTTTATTGGCTACCCTTAAAAATTTTAACATCTTTCCCTAAAAATGCAGTTGGCCAACATTTCTATCATTTTGTGGAATGATACATGACCTTTAGAATATTTTAACTCAGGTTTACTTTCATTCCCATGTTATTGCTTCTATTTTAGTTTCATATTATTTTAAGCACAACTAATAACTAATTGCTAATACTGGGGACAGTAAATCCTCATTTAAATTCTACCAACATATAATTTTAAATTCTTTATACTAACTTTTTATATTCCCCTGCTTTCCTCTGTTTCCATTTTCTTTTCTCTTAAATGAAATAGGTCCTTTTAGAAGTCTGTTTACTTGGAGTTAGTAATATGTAGATTATTTCAGTTTTTTTTTTGTTTGTCAGAAAATACTTTGCTCTCCATTCTTCCATGATGACCTAACTAGGTATAAAATTTCAGGTCAAACAACTTTATTTTCTCGGCAGTTTGGAGATGGTGTTATATTGTCTGAGAATCTATTAGTGCTGATGTTTCTTTCTTTTATATTTTCCAGAAGAGATTATATAGAATGGTGTTAACACTTTTAAATCAGTTACTCTTTATTTAGAATTAAAAACATATCACAACAAATTTAATGATAGTTATAAATGATTAATCACTATCTGCTTTTTATGAGTAAGGATTTAGAAAAATTTCTTCTTTGCTTCACAATTGGTTATAGTAATGTCATATAAAAATTTTAGTAGTATATCCAAAATTTTCAAATCTTTGTCAAGTTTATTTCATTTATGAGCTATTACAGAATATTTATTGCTAATCATAGTATTCCTGTAGTTTTGTGTTCTACAGTTATACAGGGATTCAAGCAGATTCTATTTTGGATGATTACTATACAAAAATAAAAATGTATGGTGCTTTTATAATTTTATATGTTGCATTATTGAGTATATTCTTGTTTCGAGTAGACATCGATGGAAGCTAAGTTCTCTGCTTATAATTTTACTTTTCTAATGATTGAAAGGTTTTTACATAGATGAACTTCTAGCTCCATACTTGCAAATCTTGTTTTTTCTCCACTACTCACAGATTTCTGTGCCAGGTGTTATAGGACACATTTATATTGTGATACAGCTTCTATCTTTGCATCTTAGTGTCATAGTGGTTGAGTCAGCAAAGTGGCCAGAAGTAGACTTCCTACAGTCATTTATTTTTTATGGGATAGCTAGCAGTAAATTAACTTTACTGAGAAATACTATTAAACAGCATAAGCTTCTCCCACTAAACCCAATGAATGCCCAGTTTGACTTGCTTTTAGTCAAATCCCACAGAATACCACTTCGCTTCTACCCATCATAAAAGAAAATGTAATAAAGTCACAGTGAAAAGAGACATTTGTCTTACTTTTGCAAATTTACAAACACATATGACCTTGCACACACATTTCTTGGGCTCCTGCCAGAGTTTTGAATGAAGCTTATACAAGAGAGTGTCCCTGAAGTTTAAGATTCATGAATTCACAGTAAATCCATCTTTGCCATTATTCTTCTGCCCCAACTAGCTTTGCAATTAAGCTCTTCCACATTTTGACACTTGTTGGCTAAGGGGCATTTCATTGCCAACAAACTGTCAATTGGTTTTTTTCTTAAATGAAAATCAAAGGTAAACTTCAGGTTGGTTAGTTTCCCAAATAAATTATTTTCAAGCTGTTTAACATATTCAACAGGAACAAAGATAAGATTAAAGACTTCAGAAGCTAGATTCAGCTACCTTTCTTAAGTTTTCCACCTTGTTGGCTATTTGGAGAAACCAATATGCATACCTAAAGGAAGATCTTATCTTTATATATAGTTTTGACTAAGATGATTTCCTGTCGTTCTACCAGTATACAAATAATTTTGACAAGATGAGGAGTATAACCAAAGATAGAAATAATAGTAGCAAAAAAATTAGAAGTAAGTTTCATGACAATTACTGTTTGATCATTCATTGAAAGCAAGGCAATTTATTAGAGATATTATGTATTATATCAGTTTGAGTCCTTGCAGGAAAGAAATGGCACACTCAAACAGAATACTGCAAATGAGTTTAATAAAGGAATTATTTAGGTGAAGACTTGTTTAAGAGAAGCCAACAGATGGTGGAGTACCTTGAGACTATCAATGGACTAAAAATATGGATAAAATTGAAGCTATAGCTGTAGAAAGAGACTACCTGAGAAGAACTATGAAATTCACTGGAGGAATGCAGCTGCTGGTCAAACTATGATCTGGCAGTGAGAAAGCTGGAGAATAAATATCCCAAACGCACTCTCTTACCCTGCAATCTACTGTCCTTTCTGAATTAGCTGGAAACCAGAAAGCAGGAGAACTGTTCACAGAGAATAGTATATCTCAAAATGTGTAGAGTGGGTCCAGAAGTGCAAATAATTATTAGTACACATATATTAGGTTGAGGTATATGAAAATGACAACATTTGACCAAGTTTAACCTATAACAACTAATATAGCTCAATCTAGTATTATTACACTTAAACTTTATAGCAAACTTAGAGCCTGTATTTTGATTCTCACTTTGTAGTGACAAATCTGAGGCTCAGAGAAGTCGAATTTGAATTGAGAGAAAAATTCCAAAGAAGAAATTTTCAAACATTATCTAAAAATACAGACTATGCTGTCACCAAACAATTTTTTTAGAGAACGAGAATTTCAGAGCTTTCATATTTGATTTAAAATACACAAAAAAGTAAAATAGTATGGTAATTTCTTAAAAGATTAGACATAGAATGATCATATGATCCAGCAATTCCATTTCTGGGTGTACACATCTCCAAAAAAGTGAAAGGAAGGACTCAGATACTTCAATACCCATGTTCTCAGCAGTATTACTCACAATAGCCAAAAGGGAAAGAAATTATGAACAAATGGATGGATAAGATGTGGTATATGAATATACAATGGAATATTACTAAGTCTTAGAAGAGAAGGAAATTTTGACACATGCTACAAAGAGTAGAATGGCGGTTTTTAGGAATCGGGGTGCTGGGCAATAGAAAGTTATTGGTTAATGGGTACAGAGTTTCAGTTGGGGAAGATGAAAAAGTTCCGAAGGTAGATGGTGCTGATATTTGCACAACAATCTGAATGTATTTAATGCTACAGATCTGTATAGTTAAAAATGGTTATGTGGTAAATTTTACTTATATTTTACCATAATAAAAATGTACTAAAAATTATAAAAGTCTAGTCAAATTGATAGAGCAATTATTATTAATATTATTAATAACTTCTAAATTATAAAAATACCAAGCCACAGAGAGGTTAAATATTTTGCACAATATCATACAATTAATGAGTATAGAGACTAAGCTTCTATCCCATGTTTCTTACTGAAAATCAAGTTTTTCTTCTAGCAATACAAAACATTTTACAAACTCACTCCAAGACTCAGAATAATCCCAGGATTATCATTTCTAAGGTACCTGAATAAAGCAACTGATAGTTTGGCTAAGAAAGGCAAATCCATTTCTATGAATAATGTGTTTATCAATAATTAACTAATTGGTAAAATCCATAATTCTCAAAGATAACTATTAATGATCTGATGTATAGTACTTGTTTCTCATTATAATGTGTTGTTAGTTTTCTGGTATAATCTTCAGAATGTTTGTTCTCATTGTTGATATCTGCAGTTCTGGATGTCTATTCCATTATTGTCATAGGTACAAAAACAGAGGAACTGCTCTTGTGTTTTTGCTGTGTTTCAATTTTCTCTTCTTTTGAAGACTTGATGAAGTTTGAAAAACATGTGTGCATGAAGAGAGGGAGGGAGAGAAAGAGGAGAGAGAGAAAGAAATGAGGAAGAGTGAATACATTGGATCAGTTTGGGCTTGAGAGTTTTCTCATAACACAGCTTTTGGAATGCACTTGGCTTGAGAAATGCTGACAAATGTTCACAGCAAGAAGGAAAATAAGAAAATTGATTGTTTATCCTTCTGTTATAAAGAATATAATTTCTGAATTTACTGTAAATTTATGTGTTGTTAATCAAAATCAGAGCTAAAAGCTCTTGGGCAGGTTACTGGGTGAGTCTCTATCATTCAGATACCTATGTGAAAAACCTCATGCTTCCATTTGCCAAAGGACACAGCAGAGCAAAACCTAAGGCAAAATAGTCTAATTGAAATAAAGAACTATCCTTGTTAGGGATAAAGTTTATACATCGATGGTCAAAATTACTAAATATTTTTCCTTAGTACATACATTAATGTGAGTATGAACTCTAATGCTGATATAGCCCAACCTAATTAGGCAAAATGGACAAGAAAAGAAACCAATTCAAGTCATCAGTCAGTGATATGAACATTATTGGGAGAGGCTATCAGTTAAGATTATAGGCTTATCAACTTTAAGTAATATATTTAGTGTCTTTTTAGAGTCTCAGCTTCAGTGCGTTAGGCCCACTGGGGCAGATAGAATAAGACCTAAAGACCAGGCAGTTTTCCGATTTTATTCGAAATCAGAATTTCAATGTCGATAGGTTACTCTTAAGGCCAGGGATTTGGTTATTTTCTCTCTCTAACCCCAGTTCTAAATAGACAGTCAATACATTTTTAGAAGGAAGAGGAGAGGAATAAGAACTTAACTCTAAAGATGAGAGATTTGTTAGTGTGAGTGAGAAAAATCTATGCAGGTCAAGCTAATGCAGAGCAATAAACGGTACAAGCAAATAGGCTTGTGGCAAATGTAGAGGCTTAGAACAAATAATGGGAAAAAAAGGTTCAGGGACACAATTTGGCCACTGGTATTCAGGAGTTCAAGGCGCCATCTTCATTATAGTGGGGAACATAACAAAAATCCAGTTATTGGGAAACTTATTATCAAAGTCCAAAAGACTGGATAGTAAGACTGACCTTGAAGTTGAGCTAGTGAATTACTGCCACATTTCAGAAATTCATGTATGTCTCTCAATTAGGGTAAAGATTAGTCCCAGAGTCTGGGTAGAAGCTGATTCCCTTGGCAGGATTTCAGTAAGCGTATTGAGATTATTGTTGAACTGGATAGCTAGATGGAAAACACAAAGGCTGGAGAAGAAAAAAGAGCCCATTCTCAGGTGATCTAAGGAGGGTACGGTTTGGTTTGTGATTTTAAAATTTCCAGACTTCCAAGTGTGAGCATAGCCTTTTCAGAGTGCTTGTTTCAGATTTTAGCTGTCGGAGGGAGTTTTCAGTTTTAGGGAGCCATATTTGGAGATAGGAATACAGCTATCTAGGAACAAAAGGGGAAATACCTTTCACTATCAAATAATTTTTAAAAATTGAAAATGTCTGAATGCATATTTCCTTGAGTGACTCTTAATTTTCCCTGGCTTCTTTCTCTGAGGTGCTTATTTAGTTCTACCCCAAATGCTTATTCTCACGTATTCCAGCTTGGCTTTTCATGTTTCAACAGTTAACATAAGCTACTGAACTTATGGGTATTTATCTAGATCTGGTATATGAACATTTGGAGGTTTGCTCACAAGTCTTTTTCTGAAATCTTCTTTTCTAGGCACTGATTTGAGCTGAACACACAAAGTACAAATTGGCTCTTGGGACAGAGATGCCAGGCTGAGGCTGATAAAAAATTTACTACAGAGTGTTAAGAATCATTGAGCTTTGTCATGGAATTATTATTCCCACCAAGATGCAGTGATTTATAACCTACTGATAGACAAAAGTGTTTAACTGTGTTCCCATTAATTGATTGAACAATTTACTTTCTGCTTTGTGCTCGCACCTGCTCTTGATCAAAGCTGGTTCATATTCTGCTCTTGGCTATTTCACGACGCCGTATTAATGGTTTATTGGTTCCACTGTGCCTATAACACAGCAGAGTTTATGATGTTTAATAAAATGACATGTCTAAATAGTCTCTCAGCTTTGAAATGTCTTTTTATCAAATTCATATCATGATGTGGGTTTTCCTTGTATTTCAGAATTGTAAATTTCTACAGTCTGCCACATGGCACTGCAAATATTCTAACAGTATTCTTGCAATACGTAAGAGAGGAGAAAGTACTATCTTGTTAATTAGTGTTCTTTGTCATTTACTTCTGTCAGCTAAGGTACTACAGTAGGAGTCTCTTAGGAGGGTGGACCTGGATGAACACAGACAATCTTAGCCATGTTCTGTAGCTCCTCCTTGAAATCAGGTACTTTGGGGAGAGAATTAAGAGTGATTAACCTTGAGGACTATACTGGAGAAGGTGAAGACTTCTTTATGAAACAAAGGAGGTCAGAAAACCTATGAAAGCACATAGAAAAATGAAACTCCTATGATAGCTGAGTTAGGTTGGCCTATTTTCTAAGGAAATCTTGGTGACTTGAAATATGTTCTCTTAGGATTATTATTAGAGACATGTGGGAGGTAGGAATCTCCGCTTATTGAATTTAGACACTTTATCACTATGCTATTCTGCCTCTCGTAATAGCAAACATTTACTGAAGTCTTTCTATAGACTATGTGCCATATTTAGAATTAACAGCATGAGTTTTGAAGTCAGGCTACTTGGGGAAAATTTCAACTCATCAAATCCGTGGCATGCTAAGCCTCATATTCCTCTATATATTGGGTAAAATAATATCTGGTCTAAGTCGTTGAGGTTTAAATGAGCTAAAGTTAGTAAACATCTTTGCATAGTCCCTGACATATAATAAATACCACAAATGTTAGTAGTTATCATAATAACATTAAGTTGTAGGTATTTTAGCTCTATTTTATAGACGAAAGGCAAAGTATCTGGTACATAGAGGGAAGATGGAAGGGAGAAAAATATAACTGGAAATTTTCTTGGTGGTGACTGATTAGGTCACATCAATTGTTCATTTTAATGTATTGCCTTGTTTTTAGTAAATGCTCAACAAATGATAGTAATAAAAGTTATTTTGCTAGAATTACTTTTCTCTGTTCTTAATTTATATGAGGTCAGGAAGCTATGTTATGTGACCAAAGATTACATTCTCAATCTCAGCAAAAAGCTCTGGAAATGTATACTTGAGGGAGAAAGCAAGGAGGCCTGGTAATCACCAGTGGAAAAATTAAACATGCAAAACACAGACTCTGCTAATAAAAATTATCTTCATCTACAAAGAACTTTATGATTCTTAATTGTAAGAATATAATGTAAAAACAAACCAAAAATAAGTGTGGATAATATCAAATGTGTATTTTCCTTCCTTCCTGGAGTGTTCTTATTCTGTCTCTCCAAATGACTGGTTCTTATTTATCCTCAATTTAAATGTCACTTTATCAAAATGGTCTTATCTGACTCTCATTTGAAAGTTACTTTATCTTTTCAGGGCCTCCGCTAGTCCACATGGTGTCTTTGGGCAAATTGGAAAAAACCAGTCCTTTCTCAAGACTACTTATTTTGTCAGAAAATCATCTTAGCTTAACAATTAATTTGAACGAGACACTTTACTGCCATCTGCCAGAAAAATTTTGCAATAACTATACAAATCTGCAATGTCCATGACATGAATGGTGTCTCCTAAGGTTGTGTTGTGTAAAACCTACATGATAGTACACAACATTCCTACAACACTTCATCCTCTATAACAACATCCAGTTTGTTTCATTCATAGTATTTACCACATGCTGAAATTGTTATTTATGTCTTAGTCCTCCACAGTTTAGAAGTACCAGGAAGGTAGGGACCATGTCTATCTTATTCACTGTTATATCATCAGTAGATAAAACAGTGTCTATTTCATTGCAGGTGCTCAAAATACATTGGATAAATGAATGAGTGATTAAATAAATGGTTATATCTATTTTATCTGTTAGTTCAACTTACCTGTTCATATAGTTGAATCCACTACATAGTAGGAAATCTAATTTAAATCTTGGTTGTCTATATATATGTATAGCATGGTGTCTTGACTATAGTAGAAATTAATAGCTATGCACTGACTAAAATTAAAAGCTTTGCTCCAGAATCTGCAAGGATTATGAATCATATAAACCATGGATCTTGCCATTATGATATTAATTTCTACTGGAATGATCACAGCAATTTAATTCTCTTTGATTTTCAGGATTAGAATGGGGATTTCAGGAATAGAACAGTTTTAAAGACTTGCTTTGATTGGAATATGGTTTTGGAAGCCATCACAAGTGTTTTCAGTCTACCCTTTGGCCATAGACAAGCCTTCTCACCTTTTTGGGTCTTGGTTTGTGTATTTATAAAGTAAGACATTTGGATGAGAATTCTCAGTGTATTTAGATTAAGTGCCAGTATATCATCTACACATTACCCTGATTTGAGAACCTTATTCAAGATGATCTCTTTGATCCCTTAGATCATCAGAGTCTATGAATATGATTGTGACTCAGTTTTTGCATCTACTAAAAGGAAAATAATGCACTTGTTCACTAACTTTTTATGAATTTGGTAGATATATGTGATGACATGCTGGTGCATACTAAGCAATATTGAGCTTCTCTGATTAATTTAACTAACAAGATAATTTCCAGATTCATGATCTGTGATTTGGGTCAAATAAGAGTATTGGCCTCCTACTCCTTTTGACATTAATGAAACAATCAGCTCATGCTTGTGTAAGTAAGATATGGTTGTAAAATCACAATTTGAAATATGGGGAGTTATAATAGGATCCATTCGTCAGAGTATTCAGAGTACTTAGAATAGTACTAAATGGAGGGAATTTGTTATGTAAATGATAGGATAGAACTGAGAAGTCAAAAACTGGCAGTAAGGTCATTCAGAGGGAAGTCAGGGGCAACGGCATGAGGCAGCTTTATAGGAGTGAAGAATCAGGAGGTCCTAGCGTAAGCTACAATTATGATGATTATGTTAGGGAGAGGTTAAAACAATAAAGCAGCTTCTTTTTTTTCTATGTTTATTGAGATATAATTGACATATAACACTGTGTGAGGTTAAGGTGTACAACAAGATGACTTGATACACATACATTGTGAAGTGATTACCACAATAGGGTTAGTTAACATTTCCATCACCTCACATAATTACCTGTGTTTGTGTGTGTGTGTGTGTGTGTGTGTGTGTGTGTGTGTGTTAAGAACGTTTAAGATTGACTAACACAGCAACTTTTAAGTATATAATAAAGCATTGTTAACTATAGTCATCATGCTGTACATTAGATCCCAATAATGTATTCATCTTATAACTGAAAGACTTTACCCTTTCACCAACATCTCCCCCTTTCCCCCAACTACCAAGTCCTGGAAACCAACCTTCTACTCTCTGTTTCTATGAGTTCAACTTTTTTAGGTTCCACATGTAAGTGAGATCATATAGTACTTGTCTTTCAGTGTCTGACTTCTTTCATTTAGCATAAGGTCATTGAGTTCCATTTCATCTTGTCACAAATGGCAGGATTTTCTTCTTTCTTATGGTTGAATATTTCATTGTGTATACTCACACACACATTGTTCGTTTGTTCATTCATTCATTCATTCATTGATAAATAAGGTAGTTTCCATACCTTGGTTATTGTGAATAATGCTGCAATGAACATGAGAATGTAGATATCTTTTTGAGATCCTGACTTCATTTCATTTGGATAAATACCCAGAAGTGGGATTGTTAGATTATATGGTAGTTATATTTTAAATTTTTTGAGGAATCTCTATGTTGTTTTCCATAGTGGCTGCACCTAGAGTTGTCTTTTCTCCACACCCTTAACAACACTTAACCCTTGTCTTTTTGGTCATAGCCTTTCTAAGAGGTATAAGGCCATATCTCATGGTTTTGATTGGCATTTCCCTAATGATTAGTGATGTTGAGCATCTTTTCATGTACCCATTGGTCATTTTTATGCCATCTTGAGAAAAATGTCTATTTATATCCTCTGCTCATTTTTAAATAGGTTTTTATTTTTATTCTTTTTTTTTTTTTGGTATTGAGTTGTATGGTTGTTTACAAATTTTAAATATTAATCTCTTATTAGATATATAGTTTGCAAACACTTTCTCCCAAACCTGTTGGTTGCCTTGTCATTTGTTAATAGTTCCCTTTGCTGGGAAGAGTTTTTTAGTGTAATTCATCTTATTTATTTTTGGTTTCATTGCTTGTGTTTTTGATGCTACATCTAAAAAATTATTTCTAGGTTCAATGTCAAAGAAATTTTTCCTTTAATTTCTTCTAGGAGTTTTATAGTTTCAGGTCTAATGTTTAGTTTTTTAATTCATTTCAGTCAATTTTTGTTAATAGTGTTAAGATAGGAGTCCAATTTCATTATTTTGCATGTGGTTATCCAATTTTTTCAACATTATTTAATAAAGAGACTATCTTTCTTCCATTTTAGTATTCTTGGCTCCTTTGTTAAATATTATATGATCATGTATGTGTTCTGGATTCTGAAGATTTCTCAGATATTCTGTAGATATGACTTCTCCCCACTTCTTGCTCCCTCTGTGGTAAATTTCTTAAGTGTGTATACCTTCTTTAGATCTTACAATGCATCAGACCATGTGCTGATTGTCTCCTTTAGGCTTTCCCTAAAGCAATGCTAAATGCTCAAATCTGAGGTCTCTCCCTGGCCTGCAGATTTTGTTCAGCTTTCTATGAGTGCTATTTAGCCTTCTGCCAAAGCTTGCTCTTGCAATTATTGGAAACATGCATAGGAGGCCAGTCACTGGTAGAGGGGTGTAAGGGTGAGGCTCACAGATTCCTGGGGATGTCTCCAAACCTGTTGAGGGGATTTACAAGTGAGAAGCCTCAGCAGCTTATGGGCAGGCCTCCCAATAGACTCTGTGATGCCATTAGTAAGTCCCACATCCCTTTGATATTATCTAGGCCCTGGTTTCTATTCTCTCCTCTACTCACCAACTCCCAGTTGTGCAGTTCTGGACTCAGTACTCTAGATAGGGTGAATAAAAAAATTGGCCTTTTTGGCAGTCTCAGATGGCTGAAGAAGCTGGGCACACGCTCTCATTTTCCCCCATACTAGAAATCACTGGCCTAGAAAGACTCTCTTGGTACTAAACTGTGCTTCCTTGAGGGAGGGATTATGAGGTTAAAGTCAAACTGTTCTTTTTACCTTTCTAATAAGTCCTATCTTAGATTTTTGTGTGTTTGTTTGAATAGTGTGCTGGAATTTCTCCACTGGACTTCTAGACTTCTGTAAAAGTTCTCATCTATGGGTGATTATCTGAGTCAGTGTTCTCTAGGGGATCCCAGACTGTGGCCATGAGTGGATGAAGGTAGTTCATGGGCCACTTCGGGGTCCACAGCTGAGAATGAGCCCTGTATGCCTATTATCTAATGCATGGGTAGACTCCCCCTAAGTCCCTTAGCATATGGTGCTGGATCATACATCTTCCACAAAAGCACTATTGTTCATGAGAGAATACTGATTGTTGTTGTTCAGAGGATAATACAATAAGGAGACAACTTATTCAGGCATCTTACTGAGGTTACTACGACTGCTTCTAAAGATGTTGCCTGAAGGAGAAAGGGTTTAGGGAGAAAAAAACCTAGATATCCTCTTTTTTCCATACTCTAGTCTTTCACCAGAATCTTTAATTGAACAGCTGAAAACAGGCTTTTGGCAATTTTTTTTGGGAAGGGGGCAATACAGAGTAAAGCAGAGGAGGCACAAACAATGGATTTGAGGGCAAATGGGCATGGGCCTGGGATAGACATAAATATCTCCCATCTATTATCTAATAAAGAAATATCCCAGCATGTAAGAAAGTCACAGAGATTGAATTTTGTCTCAAGTAGAATAAAGTGTGTTTTCCTAATTTATCGTTTTATTGCTATTAAATTTGACACCAAAGCTAGACAATAAAAATACATAAATCTTGATATATTATTCATTTTGACTCAGAGTGATCAAAATTGCTTAATCCTTGTACTTTCAACTCAATCAATTGCTGTATGGCCAATTACTAAGAGGGTTAAGAATGTTAAATTGATCATAATGCAGTCAATTTATACCATTATATAGGCTTGGTGTAAATTGTGATGAGTACTAACAATCTGAAAGATCAGAAAAAAATTTAAAATGACCTTGAATATATTAAGGTAAAGTCCGATGGCAAAAAATACAATGCTGAAATGTGCACAAAAAAAAAATGAGGCTGGAATGGGAGGCATTCTAACAAAATAAATATATTATCATGATGGGGGTAGAGGGGAATGGCATCTGCCTCATACAGAAGGAAATTGAAATAAAAAGAATGTGTTATTTTCTGAACTATTATCTTTTTGAATATAAAGTAAACATGAAAACTAAAATAAAGAGCCTTCGAATACTACTTTACCTTGGGTTCATTTTTAGCTGATGAAACTTTACCTAGCTTTTAGATTCTGTTTCAGTACCATTCTACCATGGGTTTTCTTTCTTCCCACCCTCGATTAGATACTATCCTACAGCAACTTAGTTGTATTTATCATATGACATTTACTATATCAGACTGTTAAAGTCTTAATGTTATGAATTTGTAATATCTTGTATATTGTAAACTCCTTGAGTAAAGAGATTTTGGTCAATTCATTTTGACATCCATCCCAGCATTTGTACAGTAAATTCTCCATGAATTTTTATTTGAATGTCTAATAGACTATAGGATCGTATATTCATCATTCATTCATTCCATAGGTATTTAAACATTTACAAATGCTCCCAACACTAGATACTCCTACACGAAGCTTTAAAATGACTTCTAGCTTGGAATTTTTTTTAGTAATTTCAACCGCTTTAGATTTATTAATTTATTTAACACACACACACACACACATACAGAGCTTGATTTGCCACAAATTGATTATAGTTCTATGACCAGCACTCAGATATAAAAATACAACTTTACCGATACCACAGAACCCATCTTATCTCTCTTCCAATCATTACCTGCTTGTCACAGGATAACTACCATTTTGACTTCTGTAGTTTTGACTATATTCCTTTGCTCAACATTAAATTTTTAAGATTTTTCTATGTAGGTAGTATTGCTATAAATTATTTACTTATAATACTATATAGTACTTATCACATGAATATCATAATATTTTTGTTCATTAAACTGCTAATGGGAATTTTGGTAATTTCCATCTAGGGGTATTTTGGCTATTGCTGTTGGGAACGTTATAGTACATGTATACATGCATATGTATATTTGTGAAATGTATTACTAGAAGTAAAATTGTTTTGCATATGTTATGCACTTGTTGCTGGACTTTATTCTGTTCAGTTGGCCCATTTGTCTACCCTTGCATCAAAGTTTTAGAATAAATTTTGATATCAGACAATTATCATGTCAAAGAACAATTCAGCTTTTTGACTCTTTAAGATCACCTTGATATTCTTGGGCCTTTGCATCTTCACATGAATTTTAAAATCAGTTTTTCAATTTCTACTAATCTTCTTTAAAAAGCAGAATTATGTTGATTTGAGACTAATTGAGGAAACTTTGATATCTTTACAATACTTAGTCATCATTTCATTAATGTATATTCTTCCATTTCCTTAGGTCTATTAAGTTTTTTCTCAAAAATATATTGTAGTTTTTAATTTTTAAGTTCTGCATAGCTTTCAGGAGATATTTTCCTAAGCATGTAAAGTTTTTTGATGCTATAACGTATGCTATATTTATTTATTTATTTTGCTAGTATCTAGAAATAAAATTGATTTTTAATATTGATCTAGTATCTTATGACCTTGGTAAATTTGCCTATTAGTTATACTACATTTTTGAAAATTTTTGTATATCAGCAGAATTTATATGTATAATCACATAATCCACCAGTAATGATAGTTTTATCTTTTTTTAAAAAAACATTTTTATTTTTGTTTCTTTTCTTACCTCATTGTACTGCTTGGGACCTCAAGTACAATGTTGAACAGAGTTGTCTACAGTGAGTACCCTTGTCTTGTTTCTATCTTAGGAAGAAAGTCTCCTATAGTTCACTATGGAATACGATATTTGCTGTAGGTTTATTTATTTTTTTTAAAGATATTCTTTACTTCTAGTTTCTAAAAAGTTTTTTTGAGTTATAGTAGATTCTGAATTTTGTTTAGTTTTTCTACATTCATTTTTATGACCATATGATTGTCTCATTTGTTCTGTTAATGCAATAAATTAAACATATTAATTTTTGAATTAAAAAAAATCTTGTGCTTCTGAATACCCAAGTTGGCTGAGATATCTTTTAAAATACATATTCATATATTATTGAATTTGATTTACTAACATTTGTCAAAGATTTTTGTATTTATAATTATATGAAACATTGGTTTGTGATTTTCCTGTTTTATAATATTCTCTGAAAAATTTTTGAACCGAGATTATGTTAGCCTTATATATAGGAGAAAACTATTCACTCTTTTTCTATTTTTCTGGAAGAGTTTGTACAAAATTAGTAAAAACCATCCTCACGACACAAAAATTTAGCAAGTGTTTCATAGGGAAAACTAGCCAGGTATTTTTATTCCTTCAAATTTCTAAATTTAGTCTACCACCACACAAACTCCCCAGATTTTACTGTTTTTTAAATCCCTCCCAAAAGAGGCACTCAGCAAGTGCTATCATCAGCCCATGCCCCAAATCAGCAAATGCTCTTACATGAAGATAGAGGCTGCATGTGATCAAGTCATCTTAGAAGTGTCTATCTTCTGGAATTTTAGATGATCTGATCCTCATTGCTTTCATAACTCTGATACTTTAAAATGTGGATTTTGGTAATATATCTGACATCTTCTGGTTGTTATTGCAGAAGCACTGGCTTAGATTTATGTACAACATTCTACCTATGTGCAGAAGAACAGCCTGCCTTAGTTTTTTGAACAGATGGTGGTCTCTCATTTATCTGGAATCAAGGTTCGAGAAGACTTAACAGAGTTCTTTATGTCTTTTTAATGTTTATAAATGTCACCCACTGATTTATTTGTAATTCAAAAAATAGTATCTGCTGACTTTAGGGATGTGATAAATTATTCTGCTCTTATAAATTTCAAAATTAGATTGAAACAAGAATTTCCCTAGTTCTTTAAAACACAGATTAGAGGCCCTCAGTCCTGGAAATTCTCCCAAATGATTGGTTGGAAGCCTAGAAATCTATAATTTTAATATACTCCCAGGAAATTCTAATACAGCCCATCCACACAAGACATTTGGAAACTACTGAAATAGGCACAAAGTGATTAAACAGTAATGTTCTAAGTTACTGTCTTTATGATAAAATGCAGAAAATTTCATAGATTCTAAATAGGGGAAGATCAATTTTTAGTTCCCACGCTTAGTAGATAAGAAAATACAGATCTCTGAGAAAGGTTTAAAACCACTTCCCAATATCACAATACATAAAAGAAAGTTAAGATGATAGAAAGAATGTGAAGGCCAGAACTAAAAAATTATGACTGTGGTAAGTTTTCCTGGAGGCTGAAAATCCAATTCTAGGATTATTTAGAAAAGACTGAGAATTCTGGATGATTAGTTAATAAGGACCTTGAAATAAAAAGAAAACACTTCTGAGCAGACCAAATTATGTGGAATGAGAACAATATTCATCACACAGAAGAGGGCTCACACTCGACCAAAATTGGTCTTGTAGCCCCTCTATTGAATATTGCTATAACCATTATTTTAGTGAAAAGGAACTAAAATTTTATGTTAAAACTCTATTTTTGCAAGTAATTATATAAAACAAATTTATTTATATGAGACCTCATTTTAAAATATAGGTTTATTATCAATAAATCATTTTCTGTCTTCATAGTTTCAATTTTAAATCCTTTAAAGTATTTTTAAAAATACACTTTTACTTGATGATGCTCCCTACCTATTGAAATCAAGAGTTTGACAACCAGAAATGGCAAAAAGAGGTAAGTCAAAGCAATTTGTACCAAATTTGCACTTACTTATGTGTGCCATACATTAGGTGACACAATGGATATGTAGCCACTAATTCAATGGGCTCAGGATGAAGACATTTTATACCTGATATAATTTAACAGGTGCGACTGTGAATGTTTACATAGGATACTCTGCGTCCAGAAAAGTGAGTACCAAATTCTATTTTTTTCGGAGGAAGTAGAGCCAAGAAAGTTTCACTAAGGAGAGAATCTTTAATATATTTTAAAAGTTAAATAGGAGTAACAATAGGTGGATAAATTTGTGTGAGGAGGTTCAGGCACAGGAGATAACATATAGTATAAAATAGACACCTATAATGACATAGAGTGATCTGAAGAAGTTTGATAGTCTCTCAGACTGATATATTAGGTATTAGTTAAGGTACAGACAGGGAATGAAGTTCAATAGTTTAAGAGATATTTGAGCTCAAGTGACTTTTTAAACAATGTTAATTAAGTTTGAACTTTATTCTGAAGATGAATTACAGTCATCAAAAGCTTTTAAACAAAAGAGTGGCATGAATAACTGTTTTAAGAATATCATTTGGGAAAAACAGGGCAGAGTGAGAGACCTCCCCAGATCTCTCCCCTTGAAACAACAATAAGTTGAGCATCTAAAACTCAACAAAAAATACCCAACCTGCACACAAGTACGTCTGAGTGAGAAATCTGAAAATAAGAGCTACGACAAGTCAGAACCGTGGGAGTTGGGCGGTAGACTAGGAGAAACAAAGAGGCTGCCTCTTGCAGCCAGAGCTTCTTGCAGGAAGAGGGGTAGGGGAGAAGGTATGGTGAGTTTCCTGAACAGCCCTGCCTGAGAGAACTGTGAGCTCCACGTGGCTGGCGGCAGGGCCCAGTCATCAGGGCAGAAAGCAGAGAAATGGGAACAGCAGGGAAGCAATAGGTAATTATTACCAGCTGCGGTTGTAAAACACAAGGCTGAACTGCAGCCCTCATTCTCCAACCCAGAGGGAACCTGGCCCCATATCCCCCAAGACCAAACATCGTGGAGCCCCAGGGGAATCTGAGCAAACACTACCAAAACGGTCACTAACACTGATAGGAATTGAGACTGAGGGTAGTGAGTGTGATTGACTATTTATAAGAAAAAAGAAAAGGCATTACGAAAACTTTCTATAAAGCAGGGATCCAAGAGGCTAAGACTCCACCTACTGGAAACCAAAAGAAAAGTGCCTCTTTGCAATGGGCTAGAGACCTTTATATAATAAATCTTCTTTCTGAAATAAAGCAGAATACACTTCCATTAATGCCCAGGTGGAGAAATAGTCCATTGAACACCATGAACAACCAAGGTAATAAGGCATCTCAGAAAGAAAGAGAAAAATCTCCAGAAAATAAGTTTAAAGACACAGAAATATGTGACTCAAATGACAGAGAATTCAGAATGATACTTCTGAAAAAGCTCAATGAGATCCAAAATAATTCATATCAACAATTCCAGGATTGAAAAAATCAACTAGATCAGAAGAATGAGTTTTTTAGCAAGGAGATTGAAACCCTCAAAAAAAACCAAATAGAACTTTTGGAGATGAAGAATACACTAAAAAAGATGAAGAATGAAATAGCAAGCTTGGGAAATAGAGTTGACCAAAGGGAAGGAAAGATCAGTGATATCAAAGACAAAAATCTAGAAATAAATCAGAAGCAAGAAGAGAGAAACTGAATTGTGAAAAATAATGAAAGAGAAATAAAAGAACTAGCTGGTATAGAGACAACCTTCCAAATGGAAAATATATTTGCAAGCAATGCTTCTGATAGGGCCTAATATCCAACCTATACAAAGAACCCATATAACTCAATAACAAGAGAAAATCAAACAATCCAATTAAAAAATGAGCAGAGGACTTGAACAGACACTTCTCTCTAGAAGACATACAAATGGCCAACAAACATATGAAAGGATGCTCAGTATTGCCAGCTATTAGGGAAATCCAAATCAAAACCACAATAAGATACCGTCTCACACCTGTTAGAATAGCTATAATCAACAGGACAAGTAATAACAAATGTTGGAGAGGATGTGGAGAAAAAGGAACCCTCATACACTGCTGGTGGGACTGCAAATTGATACAACCACTATGGAAACCAGTATGGAGATTCCTCAAAAAACTGAGAATTGATCTAGCAATCCTTCTACTGGGTATTTACTCCAAAGACTTGAAAACCCATATGCCAAAAGATATTTGCACACTGATGTTCATAGCAGCATTATTCACAGTAACCAGGACATGAAGCAACTGAAGTGTCCTATGATAGATGATTGGTTAACGAAGTTGTATATACATATATATATATACACACACATATATACACATACATGTATATATGTGTATATATATATGCACACACAAACATAATGGAATATTAGTCATAAGATGAAATACTGCCATTTGCAACAACATGGATGGACCTCAAGATAATCATGCTAAGCAAAATAAGTCAAACACAAAAAGTTGAGAACCACATGATATCACTTACATGTGGAATATAAACCTTAAATCAACAAATGAATAGGACAAACAGAGACTCATGGACATGGACTATAGACTAGTGGTTACCAGAGGGTAGGGGTGGAGGAAGAGGAGAGGAAGATGGGGTACAAGGGGTCAAATATGCGGTGACAGAAAGAAATCTAACTATGGAAGAGGAACACACAATGCATATATATATATATATATATATATATATATATATATATATATATATATGCCTTACTGTTAAATTGTACACCTGATACACAGGATTTCATTAACCAATGTCACCATAATAAAAATTAATTAATTAATCAAAATTAATTAATTAACTAATTAATTAATGGGGAAAAAGAACATCTTCGGTCAGCGTGTAATATGGTTTAGGAAAGGGAGATCCTAAAGTCAAAATAACAATGACAGTTACATTCCATGACTGTAATTCTAAATATGTAGAGGAGATGGATTTTAGAGACATATTAAAGAGATGGTTCATAAAACTTAGTCTCTGATTTGCTGAGAAGTAGTGAAAAAAATGAAAAGTTGAGAATGACCCTAGGTTCTGGTTTTATTAGCATTTTTGTGAAAAATAACCAAGACAGAAGCTACATGGGGAGAAACAGATTTGTAGGGGAAAAAATAAGCTTAGATGTAGATTGAGAAGTTTGAGATTTCTACTGAGTATCTATGAAGATACAAGACAGGATGACAAAAACATCAATTTTAAGATTCTAATAGAAGATTTGGGTGGCAATAAAGAAGATGGAGTCATCAATGCATATGTAGTAGTTAAAAATACAAATAGAACATGTAGGAACCATAAATAAAATGAAAGAAGCAAAAGGTTCAAGGATGGAATCATGAGAAATATTGATGTTTTATGATGGACAGAAGAAAAGTCATCATAGGAGAAACTTCTGAAAATTTATTATCATAGAAGTAGAGGAACTACATGAAGTATATACTAAATAAGGAGATCATGAGACCAAATAATGCTGAGGGATCAAGTAAGGTAAGCAAAGTTTGACAACTGAGAAATATGTCATGATTTCTTATCTTCCAACATTTTTCTTCCCCTTCTTCATGGTGATAAGTGGCTGTCTAGAATTAACATTATATATATATTTTAGCCTCCAGTGCTGCTAACTGTGGCCAAAAGGACAATGTTCTTGCCAAGAAGGTGTAAAAATAATTGTCTTATCAAAATTTTCAGGATTTTTCCTTAAAAGCAGCTGAAGTAGGCTTTTTGTCTTCTTTTTTTTTTTTTTAAATTCGTTTGTTTTATTCTTTTCTCTGTTTGAAGTGAAGATCTGATTACTGGAGATGGAGCAGCCATCTTGGACTACAGTATGATCCTGTGAATGATGGTCATGCTAGCAGAGCAGTGTCCCCAAAGATTCATGGAGCACCTACGCCATCCTGTCCTCAGATTTCCTTTGTTAAGATTACATCTTGAGTAACAAATACATTTCTATATAATTTATGCCTCTTTACTTTATGTTTTAATGTTACTTTATGTTTTAATTTAATTACTAATATGAGACCACTGATGAATTTTATTGGAGAACTTTTTGTGCAATAATAGGCATGAGCTTTATCTCTCTACATTATTTGGAATGGTATGTGAGTAAGTAAATGCATAAATGACATCTACTCTTCCAAGAAATTTGTTAGTAAAACTATGGTAAAGCTTCTTTACATCATGAAGTCATTTTAAATGGTGCTTAACTAGTATAATAACAAGGAATTTTGTTCATGATACAGCATTTTTAGAAAAGGAGGATACAATAAATCTCATGCATTGCATAATACAACAACATGAAAGTACCCTATTAATGGGGGGGGGAAAGACCCAAAATAATACATCAATCTGTTAAAAATAGTGTTTTTTGAAAAAAGAGACTACATATGATGTTTATTTATTTTCTTAAGTATGTAATATGCCAGACTTTATTTAATAAAATTATTTTTTTATTTAAAATGAAATTGTTATTGAAGATATTGAGAGAGAGAACACTGACAAAGAAAAAATAAAGATTTTCTAATTAAGAAAAAATATTTTCTGGGGCTGAAGCTGACAATTGAGGCATTAATATTTAGTGCCACCAATCAACAGATGGTAAAATTATCCCAAGTATTATTCTACATCCCTGGTGTAGGAACAGGGACGTCCAGTGGCTAGAATTATCAGAGCTATGGTTTTTCAGGAGAGTACAATGGAAAAAGAAAGGGGCAAGGAAGTTATGATTAAAATAATGGACTTCTGGGATTTGATTAAGCAAGGAAAACAGTGAGACCAGAAGACTGATTGACTTCTTTGGGGCTCTAGCCCCTCCGAGGCTTAGATCAGATATGTAGGTGAAGAGGTAAGAGTTGATAGGGTTTTCAAATTTAAGATTTCAAAGGTGTATGAATTCTGATGATTACAATTTGTGGCTGTGACCCTGGTCTAGGCCGTGGTAGCATAGTTTTGCATTAAGGTCATTGGTTATCTGTTAAACTCATTAACTCTGTGATTAGTCATAATGTTTTAATGAGGCTTATAATTTCTTTAATAAGAGTGCAAACCAAGATATAGTATCACAAATATGAAGAGATATTTGAGAATAGGTGCAGTATCTAATAACTTTCTGTTTCCTAATAAATGATTAATCATTCACTATCAGTTATTGACTGAAAATTGAAAGAGAGCCTTTAATTATGAAAAGTCTTAAAAATAAAGTTGAGAAAGTATTAGTAAAAGAAAACCCAAGGTGTATAACAAAGAATTAAAAACACCATTTCAAAATTTCCATTTATAGCTTTAGTCAGATATAAATGCATTTTCTGCTTATCATAAATGAAATATATTTATTTGACTACATGAGTTCTCTTAAACTGATTATGAAATTCTTGACTTTGCTTTTATACTGTCAAAATATTGCACAGTGTTTGGCACATTATTGATGCTCAGTACATTTCTGTTATATGAATGTTTTTCCCGACATGGTGCTAAAAATCTATATTCCTGCAACTTGCAATCTGAAAATCAGTCATTCAGAACAAACGGTTTTACATTTTCAATCATAGATTATGTTCAAGCATAAGTAGAGGGCTTATTAGTTGGGAATGGAAAGAAAGTGCACACTGACAACAGGTTGGGAACTAAATGGTTTTATATGCTCTTTGAAAGCTTATAGATTCTGCGACTCTGTAACAACTAGTTGTTTGCTTTTCTTTATGGGTTAATATGGTCATGGACCCCATCTTTTCTCATTGTACATTGTAGAGCTAGAAAATATATCAATTACCAATAGTACATCTTATTATACAACTATAGAACTTCAGGGTTCAAAGGAACATTAAATGTCACCTCTTGAAAATTAAGTTAAACAAGAGAAACTCTAGACACAGACAAAGAAAGATAGCTTCTCAATTCTCACTTATTTTCAGCATTATTAGGGTTCTATGGTCTTATATAAAAAATACTTTTTATCCACTCTTATATTGATAAGGTGTTGAGACATAAGTAATAAAAAATATAGATAAAAATGATAATATTGCTAATTAGAGATAATACCTTTAGATGTGGTCATAATGTACATCCTGTTAATTACCCCTGAATTGAATTTCTTCCCCCAGATTGAAAAGCTTTGGCTTTCAAAGGCAGAATCTGAACTCATAAACTTATCACATGGTGAGGAACATACCAAAATGTATATTCACGGCAAGCAAGCTGAAGTTGAGCACGAAGAGGCTGAGTTAAGCATGTTCCTGGTCTTCTAAACACCTCAATAATGTAAGTAACTCCTCTTTAGGGAAGGAGGTATGAGAGAGTTCTTCCCATACTTTTCTCTTGTAGGGAGTGGAGTAGAAATTCCCTCCTACTACAGGTACTATTCTCTCTTCACAAAACCCAGTACCCAGATGCTATTCTAAGTAGCACAAGGACCTTCGAAGGATCACGCTATTCAGTACAGTATTTACTAAAAATACCTACTGATTTCCATTTTTCCTTCTCTTATTTCCCATTTTCTTTTAGCTCTGCTCTATATGCTACCAACAGAAATGGTTGATCTGTATTTTGCATAGTGCGTTCCACTCTTCATAAGTAAAGTATTGTATGGTACCTCTGGAGCTCTTCCTCCAAGACTTTATGGAGACTATTGGGAAAGACATTTAAGGGAAAGTAATTCATAATAAATGCCCTCAGCTCATATATCAAAGCAGCGGATTACATTGGGGAATCAGTCTTGCTAGGCAAGTTGCTCTTTTGGCTTCTTATCTAGCCTAGCTACAATACCTTTACTATGAATACATTCTTTTTTGAGGAGGCTGTTTTTCTCTCCAAACAAAACATATTTATTTTTAGGATTCAAGTTCCTGAAGCCCACCTCACCTCATTGATGATTATATGGTTCTTCCTGCTTGCCTCATAGCTAGGAATCCCTAAATCGGAGTTACAAGTGCAATCTACGGAGGCCATGAAAACAATGTAAATGAGCAAAGCAGAAAGGTGGATTTTATAAACAAATAATAGGGATTGTGGAAACTAGAAAGTACATGCCCCATTGAAAGAGGTAGCTGCTACACCATGTTATAGTTTGTCATGATTTTACAATGTAAACTATCGTCTTTCTATCTTTTAATTTTGAAAAGGAAGCTGAGAAACTCAGACTTTTACGTGAAGTCCTTTGAATATGAAGTATACAAATAATACTAATTTAAAATAAAGAACAAATTATTTTTACCACGCTAATATAAAACGAAAAAAAAAAAAAACCCCAAACTAAAATACTCAGACTGTATATGACCCATAAGCTACATATTTACAGCTGTCTTCTCTACATTACACCAATTGACTCTTGACCCAGCTGCTCTTGTTTTTGTTACATAGGGTTCAAGCATGCCCCCTCCCTGATGGTCTTCTGTGTCTGTCATGTCATTGCCCCAGTTCCATTACTGTGAATTGTATTTGCAGAACCAAGCTTCCCTTCTGGCTCTTTCTCAGAGTTCCAGAATCAAGAAAAATCTATTTCATATTAGAGTTTGGTTTTTAAAGAGGATATACATTTTCATAATGTAAGCTGTGGAATTTCATTTTTCTTTTTCTTTTTTTTTAACTTGGGCCTAGCATAGGCAGAGTAGAAAGGATTCAGGTTAGCTCTAAGAGTGAACAAATCCTTGATTAAATCCTCGATGAAAAATCTGATAAACATAGCTTCTAATCTTGTCTTTGCCATTTCTTAGCACCATGAACATATTCAAGCCCCTCAGCTCTATTGAGTTTTCAATTTCTCATATGCAAAATGAAGATGCTAATAAAGAACTTAATAAGGATTAAATAGAATAGTATATAAGAAAGTACCAAGAAAACCATTAAATGTTATTGAAACATTGGGCATTATTATGATTGATGGTTTTAATATTTAAATCTAAATTTGCCTTGAATTTCTTTTGTTTTATTGAAATTACTTGTTTTTCTTTTTTATCTTACAGAATGGAATTAACAAAAGACTATATAAAAAGGGAATTACTAAATCTCAAAGCAGGGTCAAGTTTTAGTACAATGTAGTGATCTAGTATAATATTTTCTTCAATATTTCATTCTTACAACAGATATATTGAATGCTTGCTATGGACTATTGTTCTAGGCACTGGGTATATAGAAATGGATATGACAGGAAAAGGCCCTGCCCTCATGGAACTTAAATTTATTGAGGAGACAGATCGTAAACACTAAAGCAAATAAATACAAAATTTAATCTGGTTTACATGCTTTAAGTTCAAATAAAGCAGGATATAGAATAAAAAGTGACAGTAGGAGAAAGAGGAGCTCTTTTAAATAGTACAGTCAGGGAAAGCCTCTCAGGGCAAGTGACATTTGAACAGAGATGAGGTTGAATGGCAGGAATAAGCCATGCAGGTGTCTGGGGGGAAAGTATTCCAAGCAGAGAAAGTAGCAAATTCAAAGCATTAAAGTCAGGAATAAGCTTCATATATTCAAGGAGGAGAAAAAAAGCCCACTGTTACTGGAACAGAGTGAGAGAAGAGAAAGTCGCAGGAATTAAGGTATAAAAGTTGGAAAGGCTGGATTGTGCTGTGCTCTATGGATCACAGTTTGAATAATGGTCAAATATGTGGATTATGTTCTGAATATCCTTAGGTTTGAGCTGTAGTAAGGTCACTTTAGCTGCTAGATGAAGAAAAATTGATTTTAAGAGGACCTGAGTGAAAGAAGGGAGTACAGTCTGTAAGAGATGTGATGATGGCTATAACTAGAGTTGCAGCAGTGGAGTGAGGATGACATAATAAAATTCAGAATATATTGTGAAGGTAGAACGAATAGGACCCGCTGGTGGATTACATGTGCGTGTGAGTAAACTAGAGAAGCGTCATTTATGGGTGATATCTGGATTCTGGGTCTGACTTACTGGGTGAATGCTATTGCCAGATAATAAGAGGAAAAAAATAGAGGAAAAGCAGATAGGAAGAGGATGGGGAATGAAAATAAAAATATCTGTTTCAGATATGTGGTATGTTAAATTTGAGATTCCTATTACACATCCAAGTGGAAATATCAAGTAGGAAGCTGAATGTTTACATCCAGAGCTAAAGAGTAAAGTTGGGACTGGTGAGATAGATAACATTTAAAGGCACGGGACTAGATAAAATCATATAAGGAGTGAACGAACTTAGAAAAAAAGAGACAAAGACTCTTGAGGGCTCCAACCTTAGATAATCAGGAAGAAGAGGGCCAGTAAAGAGGACAGGAAAGGAGCATCCAGGGTGGTAGAAGAAAAGAAATTAAATTATGTTGTCTTAGAAGCAAAAAGAAAAGTAAGGAACAATCAAATATGTCAAATGTTTCTCACAGGTAAAGTAAGATAAAGTCAGGGAATTAACATTGCATTGGCAAAACGGAGGTTGTTAAGAGATCTTTGAAAAGGAGTTTTAATTAGTGCTGGTGTAAAGTCCTAATTGGAATAGGAAAAAAAGAGAATAGGTAAGGAGAAAAATGGTGACAATGACTACAGACAACTTGGAGGCTTATTTTCCTATAAATATGAACAGAGATGTAAGTGGTACGAGGAATTTTAAGCAGGGTGTATGGAGTTTTTATCTATGTAGATATATAGCAAGTGACTAAAGGAGATAGGACAGGACACTACATTGAGGACATAATGAAATTGATGAGCAAGAATTATAACAGAAATTTCAGAATACACGAGTACAGAATACAGTTTTATGAAAGTAAATGAAAGAAAATTTGAACCTGACTATGTTTGTAAGCAAAGGTGATTATTCTATTTTAAACCTAAATGGAACATTTGAATGCTTTCTCCATGGTAAGGTGATCTGCATGATAACCATGGTTATCTGAGGTTTATCAAAGTCCTTGCTTTTTCCTAAATTTAGAGGGAAAGCATTCATTCTTTCACCACTAAATATGATGTTACCTGTATGGTTTTTTGTAGATGGCTTCTTTTCAGGTTGAGGAAGTTCCTTTCTATAAGTAGTCTGATTTTAGAAGGGTGGTAGATTTTGTTAAATGTTTTGTTTATTGTGATAATTGTGTGGTTCTGCTCTTTAAATTTTAATGTGGTAACTATATCGATCAAGTTTTCAAATGTTAAAGCAACTTTGCATTCTTGGGATAAACCCTTTTGACATAACGTGCTATCTTTTCATTGTGTTGCTGAATTTGATTTGCTAAAATTTTGTTTTTCACTTGTAATTTTTCATTTATGTTTATGAAGAATATTGGTAGGGCATTTTTCCCCCCTTCTAATTACTTTTATCTGGTTTTGGTATCAGAAAGGAGTGGCTTTATAGCATGGATTAAAAATTATTTTTAAAAATTTTTTTTCTGTAAGTTTTCATGTAGAATTGGTATTATTTATTTCTTAAAGGTTTGATAGAATTCCTCAGTGAAACTACCTGGGTCTAGAGTTTTCTTGGTGACAAGATTTTTAACTATTCAATTTATTTGCTAGATGTAGAGCTATTCAAATTACCGATTTCTTCTTGAGCCAGCTTTTCTAGTTTGTGTCTTTCCAGTCATTTGTTTTTAGTATAAGTTGTCAAATGTATTGAAATATTGTTTTTTTCATAATATTCCCTAATATCCTCTTTATATCTGAAGAATCCGTAGTAATAATGTAGGAGGGAGCATGTGAACTAAATGTTAAATCAAGATACTTTCAGAGATAGCAATGTGCTGGTCAGCCCTGGCCAGACCATGAGGAAAACTATAGAACAAAGGAAGATTTATACTGGGACTACTAACAAACTATTTCCTTATATCATAAAGGAAAAACAAAGTCTTTAAGTCATAAAATCATGAAGAACCTAAAGATCAAATTCTGGGGATTGCCAGCAGGCATTCTAGATATATATCCATCTTTCATGCTACATACACTTACTCTCACTCTGTATATCCATATTACCAAAGGAAAATAGGTAAACAAAGTCTTTACACTCTAATTCCTAGAAACTAAGGATGATATATAAACCGAATTCCCTGAACACTCCAGGTCTCTCTCATGGTCTTTTCTGTCTTTTGGTCCCTCTCATTGTCTCTGTCTCTCTGAGTCTCTCTCAGGCTCTCTCACACTTTGTTCTGAGAGGGGACCACACTCTGTCAATGGAGCATTACCCCTTCTCTAATAAACTTTCTTGTTGACTCTAACTCTGGAGCCTGCTTGAATTCTTTCCTGTGCTGAGTCAAGAACTCTTGGTGCAGGGCTTGAATCTCCATTTGGGGGGATTTGCCCTATCCTGCATCAGTAATGTCACTTTTCTCATTCTTGATACTGACAATTTGTATCTTCTCTCTTTCTCTAGACCAGTCTGGCTAGAGGTTTATCATTTTCATTGATCTTCTCAAATAACCAACTTTTAGTTTCATTGTTTTTCTCTAATGTTTTACTATTTTTCTATTACATTGCTTTTTGTTCAGACCTTTATTCTGTTTCCTTAAGGTTTTGTTTTTCTAATTAACTTACAATTGTATTTTCTCATGTTTCCACAGACTCATCAAAAAATGTTTTATTTATTTTTTAAATTAATTTATTTTTATGATGACATTGGTTAACGAAATCCAGTGTTTCAGGTGTACAATTTAACAGTAAGGCATATCTATCTATATCTATCTATCTATCTATCTATCTATCTATCATCTATATCTATCCATCTAGATAGATATGTATAAATTTATCTATCTAGATAGATCTATCTAGATATAGATGCCTTACTGTTAAATTGTATATATATAGATAGATCTATCTATCTATATAGATAGATCTATCTATATCTATCTAGATATAGATATAGATAGATATAGGTAGATATACATAGATCTATCTAGATATAGATATAGATAGATCTATCTATATAGATAGGTGGATATATCTATATATATACAATTTAACAGTAAGGCATCTATATCTATATCTAATCTATCTATATCTAGATATATATACAGATAGGTAGATACAGACATAGATGTAGATGTAGATGTAGATATAGATATAGATATAGCTTTGTGTGTTCACCTCCAATAGTTAAATTTCTTTCTGTTTCCACATATTTGACCTCTTTTACCCAATCTACCTCCTCCCTTCTCCCTCCCCTCTACCCCCTGTTAACCACTAGTCTATTGTTCACATTTATGAGCCTCTGTTTGTTTGTCTTGTCCTTTAGGTTTAATTTGCTCTTTTGGTTTCCCCCAACCCCACGGAAGCTAAAGTCATTAGGATGAAGCTTTTCCTTTTATCTAACATAATAGTAAAGCTATAAATTTCCATCTAAGTACTGTCTTATATGCATCCCATAGATCTTGATATATTGTGCTTTCTAATTTCAGAGAAATTAGGAAAATATTTGGGGATTTTACAGATAGCTGTTATTTATTTCTAGTTTAATTCCACTTTGGTTGGGTTCCTTTTGTATGTAAGTAACCCGAGGCTCGGAGGATGTGCTTTATGTTTTCCTTTTGTCCCTGCATGTTCATTCCTTACTCTCTACTTTGATTAGGGCCTTGGGAAGCTATGTGTGTAAATTGCAATAATGAGCTCTTTTATGCCTTTGCATTTGCCTTTGCTTAGATTTTGATTTTTTAATGGAGAGCACTAACACGAGATAGGAGGGACAGAGATGAGGCATATATGACCATGGTACTAATTCCTCTAGTATGCTTACAGAATCACTACTCCTATCCTAAATGCTTACCTTGCACAAAGGTCTGTCAACATGCTCCACAAACCTTTCTCTGCTTTGATGACTGTTCTCTTGTTTTGCCTTTTAGGACTATTCGAGAAATCATTTCTATAATTACTAGTTTCTGAACATTGCTCTGTCTCTTTGGGGTTGTAAATAGCTCCTGTACTAAATTTCCTCAAATTATCCCAGTTCAAACATGCCATCTGCTTCCTCTGGGACCTTGCCTGATAGAGAGGACTTTGAAGGGTGGAAGATCTATTCTCAAGGAGCTAACAGGAGAAACAAGACATATATTCTGCAACCAATTGTTAATTATCTTTACTCTATCTGTAAGTGTCAAAGGAGTGAAATGGTCATTAATGGCCATAGGGATTCCAGCATGAAAAAAAGAATTCCAAATAACAAATCCATTCTAAGTTCTTGTCTGATTTTGGAATACTTTTTCTTTGTTTCCTAGGCAGAAAATGTTCTAATTCAAATTGCGAACTAGATAATAAAAATTGCCATAAGAGATGGAATTCAGACAGGCAGTTGAAACATGTAGTGTATTCAAATAGGCAGAGAAATTATATGCTAACCTGGGATTGTTCTCTAATTGTTTAATGTATATGTTTTGTTTCCCCAAATCTGTACACTTTCTGAAATGTTTTATAATAGCATTATGTGACTTATCTCCTCCATCAGAAGATAGAACAAGGTTGGTGGGAAAGCCAGCCACTTTTTCACGTCATCCAGCTCTGTCCTGCCTGGGATGTGAATCATCTCATTGTCCATTGTATCCGTGCTGTACATGCTACCTGCCCATTAGTCACTTAGCAGCTCTCTCAGTTATCGGATTGACTCACCTGTCTCTGTGCTTATGTTCAAATAACCCTTATTTTATTTAATTATGGCCCCAAAGGCAAAACTAGTGAGGCTAGCAATTTAGATATGGCAAAGAAAAACCTTAAAGTGCTTCTTTTAAATGAAAAGGTGGAAGTTCCCAACTTAATAAAGAAAAATATCGTATGCCGAGGTTGCTAAGATCTACAGTAAGAATGAGTCTTTTATCTGTGAAATTGTGAAGAAGAAAAAAGAAATTTATGCCAAATTTACTGACTCAGCTCAAATGACAAGTTACAGCCACAGTGTTTAAGTGCTTAGTTAAGATGGAAAAGGCACTAAATTTGTGGGTAAAAGACAGGAACAGAAAATGCATTCTAATTAATGGTAACATATTGCACCAAAAACATTGAACCTATATGAAAACTTCAGCAAGGGATCCCCTGAAACTTGTGACCACATTCACATAACTTTTATTAGAGTATATTGTAATAATTATTCTATTTTACCATTATTGTTATTATTGTTAATCTCTTACTGTGTCTAACTTATGAATTAAACTTTATCATAGGTGTACACATATAGGAAAAACATAGTGTATATAGGGTTTTGTTCTATCTGTGGTTTCAGGAATCTCCTGGGTATCTTGGATAAATGAGGACTACTCTATTATTATTGAGTACTGTCCAGGAAGCTTTGAAGTGACACTTCATTTATTTGTTTGTTTGTTTGTTTATATTTATTTATTTATTTGAAGTGACACTTTAATAAATATCGATGGAGTCGTGGAATAATGGTTAGGTGAATACTTCCATAGACAACATGTAAATTTCTACAAGAGAATACTTATAGGCTGAAATAAATTAATGTGCACAGGCTGTCAGATATTGAGACTATAGGAAGTTAAGGTTTAGGGGTGAAGAGAGAGACACATATGTTGGTGATGAGTGGTTATCTTGGAAGTGCACTAAAATGTAGACCCATGCAAATGAGTTGTGACTTTATTAATTACCATGAGGCAAAAACAGTCAAAAATATATTAGTGTTTTAGGTGAGCTAAATATTTTAAATCCTTTAAAACTTATTCAACATATTTTTGAAGAAGAGGGTGAATGCTATGGGAGGGGGTGCACTTAGAAAAATTGTTGCTGTAGTTAGCACTCGGTTTCTCCTTTTTACCTCATGGAGTTCAACTTTGGTCTCAAATTGCATCCCAAATCACCAGCTCAAAAGCTTTCAGTTAACCAGCTTCATTCTCCTTGAAAGGGAACTAGGACTACCTGTTGTTATTCAAGTATGTCTCTTAGAGATCTTAATTCAGTACCCTTAAGATGTTCAGACTCTCCTCAAAAAGAAAGACTTCTAGGAGATTGTTATTAATGAAGACAAGCCTGAAATACCACTTTGAAATACCACTTTAAAGAATAGGAATTGATTATATAAATGGCATTAAGCCACTCGGTACCTGTAGACATTGTGAATAACAATTTTCCAGTTCCATTTTTATAATAATCTTTTTTCACATTGATATGATATTCTACTTGTATCATATTTAAAATTCCATATGTATGTCGGTTTTTTCATGGGCTCTCTATTTTATTCTATATCATTTGTCAATTTGTTTTTGCATAATGCACATTCTTAATTGCTGTAGTTTCATCATAAATTCTGATAAATGACAGGACATGTCTTCTATCTTAGTTGTCTTTAGACTTGTCCTGATTATTGTTGGCCCTTTATAGTTCCATAGACTTTTAAAAATCAGCTTTATTTAAAGTCTCATTATAACTTTGGCTGAAGTTTCATTGAGTCCATAAATCAATTAGGCATGGATTGATGTCTCCTTGATATGTTTCTATCACAAATATGATCTCTCTGATTGTTTTGGTCTTGAATGTCTCTCAGTGGAAACTTAAGTTTTTTCTCAGGCCTTATATATCTTTGGTTAGATTTATTCCTAAATATTTAACAGTGTTACTTACTATGTTAATATCTTTATTTAAAAATTTATGCTGTCTTATTTGTTACTGATATGAATATAATAGAATTTTATATTTTGTCTTTTAAAAATTGTTCATCTTTTTATTTTTAATAATTATAATTTATATAAAATTTTTATAACATATTTTTATAATGATTCTCTGTTGATTCTTTAGCATTTTCTATTGAAAAAATAGCATATCATCTGCAATCATATCGCCTGCAAATGACAGTTTTTTTCTTCCTTTCCAAACCTTACAGCTTACTTCTGTTTTCCTATTCTATGCAACTGACTAGAAAATTGTATATCTAGTTCATATTATAGAAAATAAACAACTTTGGATGCATCGAAGATTCAAATATCAAAAGTAGAATTTTTGTATGTAATAGAAGAGACAGAAGGGTAGGAAACTATTTCTTCAACAAGACATCAAAACTTACTAACCATGAAAGAAAAGAAATAAATTTGTATACATTAAAATGAAAACTTCTGATAATTGAAAAACAACTTAAAGAAAGTGAAAAAAAACTACGAAGAGGAAAGAGTATATGTGTCATACATACAATTGATGAAGGGTAGTCACTATCTTTTTAGTGAAGAAAGAACTTCTACAATACAATATTAAAATGGGAAAATAGTCATTTTGTGGAAAAAAAAGATATTTATGGTCAATAACCATATTTAGAGATATTCAACTCCATTAATGATGAGAGAAATGCAAAAAAAAGACCATAATGATGTAACATATTTTACTTATTGTATTGATAAAAATTTTCAGATGTCTAAAGATACCAAGTATTAATATGGAAATCAATTATCAATTGCTGGTAGGAATATACTGATATATCATATTTGGAAAAAGGTATTATATTGGAAAATTGAACAGATACATATCTTCCAACCCAGCAATTTAACTTTTTGGCATACACTCAAGATAAATAATTGGGCAGGACAAAGAGGTGAACAAAAGCTTTTACATTATCACTCTTCATAATAGTAAAAACCTGGAAACAACCTTAGGTTGTTTAATGAATAATTAAATTAAGTTATAATATATTTAAACAATGGAATATTACAGAGCAGTTAACTGAATCAAGCCCATGTATTCACTGCAATATGGATGAACATTACTAATTTAATGAAAGTAAAAAAATCAAATCTCACAATACTATAAATAGCATAATAGTCTTTTACAAAATTCAAAAACATAAAATTAAAAAATATATTGTTATATTTTTCTAGTTAAAGTGTTACTCACTTTAATATATTTGTAAAACTATTCAATATCAAAGAGAATAATAGAAAATTTGGAATTGTATTTATTTTGAGGTGAAAGGGGAGGCAAGGTAACAGGATTGGGAGGAACATGTAAATAGAAAAAATTTCCTGTCAGAGTTTGTACTATTGGGTTGCATGGTGAATTCTTAAATATTTATTATATTATTAAAATTAATAAGTAAACTAAATAAATTAATGTCATGTATGGATATCAATGATAGGTTATCATGAACTGAGGACTGTAATCCGATTCTGTACACCAGTGGTTCTTTAAAATTATATATAACAAAAATACTGGTGAGCTGGAATTAATTACTATGCAAGACTTCTCAGGGAATAGAGTATAAGGATGAAGAGATAAGACAAGTACTTTAGTGACAAGTGCCATGGAAATGCACTGATGCTTGGATAAATACACTTCTCAAAACAAATTGTGGGATGTATCTTTCTTGGTCATTGTTGGGATAAGATTAGCCAAAATTATCTATTTCTGATTCAAAAAATTTGACTGTTACTATGAATCCTAGATTTTATGGAATCCAATGGTTAAAAAGGTTCTCTGACATTTCTTTATAACTGCTTAAATGATGTGATCTTTTAACTTAGCTATTATGATACTCTTTTCTCAGATTCGTTTTTTCATTTTCGTCACTAGAGTTTTGGTCTTATGGTGATATATAATTCAACTTAGGGATGTAATGGTACTGTATTATGGATTCCTTGGTTAATTTTATTAGTAAGGTTGCACCTGCATATTTTTCTAGTTAAAGTGTAACCTCACCCCTTTTTCTCTTAGAGCCCTAAAGCACTTGTCAAAGCCACATTGGTGAGTCAGGGGAAGGAGTCAGGGGAAGGGGTCAGTAGAGTGGGGGACAAGGCATAGCATAGAGAGTCAAGAGGTGTTTGAGGTTGAAAAGATATTAAATGTCTTATAAATGAGAAAATTAAAGCAGAGAGAGATGAAAATAGTTGCCCTAAATCACTCAGTTGATTAATTCAAAGGTATATTTGTTGTGGCTGGTGGCAGAGCCAGAACCAGAACCCATAATTCTTGGCTTTAGACTAATGCACTTCTTATTTCACCATGCTTCTCTTCACTGACCATGTGTGCCCAAGAGAGGGAGCCATTTTTTTACTACTCTATTTATGTCTCAAAGTTTCTAATGCATACTCTTTTAATACTGAGATTCCACTTCACAGGAGAGGTATCAGGTTGCTTTTAAATCTTCTATGGGATCTCGTCATAGCCTGAAAGAACAGGGCATCTCAGTTCTTGTTGCCAAGGGACACAAGAAGGGTTATCATCAGGTGTCATGTACAGGAGCATGCCGAGCCACCTAAATTGAATTGCTGCTAGTGGTGAAAGGTGGAGCAGGAGGTGGTAGACAACAAAGAAAACACTTTTGTGAAATTGTGTAGACAGAACATGAGATTTCTATGGTACCTCCCACCATGAATCTATTCACCTGCATTTAGTCTAAGACTTGTATAATAAACTGATTGCCTAGCATATTTAATTTTGTCACAAAGTCACTTGAATTTGTGTTCTTTGAAATCTGCCTTCTTTCTAGTTGGTTTCTTTGCAGCCTGCCTTTTAATTAAACTCCTAATATATCTATTTAAGACCTCCCCAGACTGATTAATCAAGTGCACCAGGAAACTTAAATTCTATCATAAAACATTTACTAATGTGTAAGGAGGGATTATTAAATTGCTGTTTTATTAACAAAATTGACAAAGATCAGTGATGAAGAGAGAGCATACTTGAGTTGTGTGGCAATATGCTCATCAAATTAATGAAGTGACAGCTTTATGCTATGAAGTAGCAACGGAACTTGACAAGACTCATGGCTTTGCTCATTGACTCTAACAGTTGGAATGATCTCTCTTAACATTTCATGAGGTTTGGCAGTACTATATTACCCTTGTCACACTTAAAGGAGGAGGAAGCGGCAATTAAATTATTTTTCCACTGTTGGTGAATCCCAATAAAACACAATGTTAAGAGCTGAATGCTCCCCCAGCCACACTTTATGTAACTACCAATGCTCACCCCCCACCATCCTTACTACAATCAGATATCTATTGTAAATCTTCTTGCTGTTTTTTGGTACCTTTTTGGGGGAAGAAAGAGAAATCCACAGGGACCGACATTAATTTTCCCAGGAAGAAAGAAAATAAAAATGTAAGGCATTGACACACAGAATTCATAAACCAATGGGATCGAAAACAGAAAGCAGAGACTTATTCTGAATTAATTAGAGATGAATAATATCGATGAATGTTTTCAGTGACAATAAAGACTGGTTTTTTATCAGAAGAAATGGCAGACAATAATCTAGCTTTTTAGTTTAGGGTTTTTGTTTGTTTGTTTGTTTGTTTGTTTTTTAAGTATCTGTTGCCTGGCTACTTCTGTTGTTTGGCCAAATATTTGGACCTCCACGAGTTTTAATTCCACTCGGACAGGCAAAGGGAATCAGATGGATTTGAGAGAATGGAGTCTTTTTTGAGTCTATGAGGGTCCTCTGGAGATCAGATGAAAACAGCCTGTTCATTTTGGGGATTACAAAGTTCCAGAAGAACAGGCAACACGGTACTACAAAGGTAATCTTGTTCTGATATTTCAGCTGTTCTACTCTTTCACTATTTCCCTCCAAACATCCTTTATTAAATGAAAGGAAAAGAAAAAAGCTGTCTTTTTCTTATATGGTTTTTCTTGATTGGTACAGGTAGGTCCAGCCTCAGGTCTAAATCAGATCTAACCCCAAGGTTATGTGTGTGAAGCTTGGTGCTGAAAACTAAGTGTCCCCATCCCCCACCCCGCCCCAGGGTAAATGATTATAAATGTAAATTTCTACTCCCTGTGGGGATGCTTGGCTGAGAAGGATTTCTGAGCTTGGCACAGCTCAGTGGTAATTATCTAGACTTGAACACAGTTTTTGTTTCAAGGGGAAAGACATTTGGCAGCAGCTCCTGCAGGCTTTAAAATGCCACATCGCTTTTTCCCAGGGATGCCAAAACCTCTAATTTCCAGACATAAAATTTTAATGCTCTTCTTTCACCCATATTCTGGTCCTCACTGGTTCTGAGAAACAGGTATGACTTTTTCTGGGACACTTTCATCACAGGAAACCACAGAGCTTACAACCTGGCAGAATTTCTCTCAGTGCCAGTGTATCATTTAGGCCAGTTCATGTCGGATGGCTTTCAAATCTCCGCAGCCAAACACGTGTTTCACTTGAAGGGATAAACCAGAGTTGCTCAAGCAAATGATACCTAAGCTTTTTGTACAATCCGCTGAACAGATTCATTTCTTTTTCTTCTTGAGGCAGCAAGAGGAGCAACAAAAGCAGCATTTTTAAGCATTAAGTATGTGCCAAGTGTTGTGCTAACTGATGTGGAGATATCCGAAACTGTAAGACACAGCTCTTGACTTTTAAAGGTCTATCGGTTTGGGTAATAATACATGTCCAAAACCAGCAGAGTATGATTCCAAGGCTCTACATGAGTAATCAAAAACTAGTAAGAGCGTGTGTGTGTGTGTGTTATCCTAGGGCTGGAAGATAGAGTGCTAGGATTTGGGGAAATTAGTGGTGAAGGATTAAGTTGAAAAGGAAAGTTGGTACCTAATCATAAAAGACCTAGTATGTCATATTAAGAAATTTGGATTTTTATCTTGAAGATAATGAGAATCATTAGATAGTAATTACAGAAACTTTTCTTGAAGGAGACGGTGATTGAACTAAGCCTTGATTGGTAAGTAGGGTTCTGATGGGCAGAGGCAAAGGCCTGGTATAGAAAGAAGGGAAAAGCAAGTATATAGTACTCAGAGGTAGAAGTGAGCTCAACACTTACAGGACCCAATTGGCCGACAGGTGTTTTGGCTCTAATTTCTCTTGCAACAGTCTTAGGAGGCCATTGTCTTAAATGATGATTCCAGAAGGGGTTTAGGGTTAGGGCTGCTAAGAATGCAGCTGGAGAAGCAACAGCTATTCCCTATCTCATTCCTCAATTCATTGTCTACGCAATGAACATTTTTCCTTATAATTTAATACAAATGTAAGTCAGTTATGAACTTTTAAAAATTATCTCTATTAGTATTTTTTTTTGTTTTAGGCATAAAAATTTTCTCTCATCTCTCTAGAGATCATATATACCTTAAAAATTACTCTGCTGTCCACTTTCCTTTCTCTGAGTATTCTTTTCTTGTTTGAGCTGGTCTCTATCTTTGATGATAAGGGTTCTCCTCAAGTGCTGTGAGATCTCAAATATGAATCGACAGCATAGAGTCGGAAATCATGTCTGTATGTCAAACTTCACATTATTCAACTTTTAATTAATCCTCCTGTCTTAAATTCACTTCCCACTATGTCCATCTGAAGTATCTGGGGCCTTTAATTTCTGAGCTCTCTCTGTGTTCTCTGCATGGGTCCACTTGCTCCTTGTTGCTTTCTTTCCCGGCAGTCACCTAGGATCCAGCTTTCTTTGCTATGCGAAGGCAGTTACCACTCAGCCTTATTTTCTACCTTCCAGAAAATCATTGATCTCTCTTTTCTAGTGTCATTTCTCTCTCAAACTGTTTTTGTCTTTGTGGCTTCATGACTTAGTGGATTACAGGAGGAAGAAGATGTAAATACATGTGTACAATTTATTTAAGTAGGAGTGTGTTATTATTTAAAAGACATAAATATTTTGTATAAAATCATAAAATAATTTGTTACAGAAAGGTACTTTGAGACAAGTGTTCAATGTTTAAACTTTTAAAGCCTGTAAATAGCGAAAATATGATTCTTTGAAAGTGCCAGAAATTTGCTGTCTATGATTTGAAAGGCATAACGGGAACTTTATCTTCAGAACAGACTCTTTTCTTTGTTCACGAGTGAAATAATTTTGGTCAGATTTCTTGTTCATGTAGTGTTTCATTTTGTTCTGCTTAGGGTAGTTCTAAAGGGTTTTGAAGCAAAGAAAAAGCAAATGCTTTTATCGTTCATTCATTCATTTATTCATTCAAAATTCAATTACATAACAAATATTTATTTAATCTCTATTCAGTGCTATACCTAAACTACAGGGAAGGAGGCAGACATAATAGCTGTACACATGTTATTCTAACAGTGTAAAAAGCTGTGTCGAGTGGTTAGAGCATGGGGTTAGTTGTAAAATAGTGATTCTTCCCCAAGTCTGGTATCCTGACCAGCAACATCAGTGACACCTGAAAAGTTTTTAGAAATGCCAATTTTCAGGCTCTACCCTAGAACATTAATTCAGAACCTGTGTGGTTGAATCCAGAAACTGGTTTTAAAAAGCCGTTCAGGTGATTTTAATGTATACGAAAATGTGAGAACCACTGCTTTTAAAAACTGTTCTTTAAAATCCATTTGTCCTTTACGCAGTCTTAGTTTTCTAATAAGGACACACTACTACTACCTGTCTTATTGATAAGATATTTATGATTATTCTTTTGATTTACTTTATGTGGTTTAGAATACATTTGCTGGTTGGATATGGGAATACAACCCTTATATTTTGGTATTTATGTTAAAATTATAGGTTTTAACATTGGATGCTGACAAACCAACAAATCACCTGTGACTATGTCCCCATCACTATTGGCTTTGCCAGTGTCAGTGCTCTTATTACCTTTACTTATGCTATGCCCAAGGTCAATACTGCTCTCAATGTCACACTGACATTTTATTGAAATTTATCTTATAGCAGTTTACTTTTCCTGGAATATGAGTGTTAGTGAGGACTAGATTGTCTTAGCGATAGCCTAGTGTTTTCAGCTTTACCTAGTCCTTTCAATGATGGCTTAATGTGTATGAACTGAGTTTCCCATACTTCCATTTTCTCTTCCTCTTGGCCATATTTTTACCAGGAAGCTTATTTTCTGCTCCTGTAAATAGATACCTGGGAGATATTTCCCCAGTCAATCCTTCATGTCCAGAAATACCTTCATGTTTAGATCAAAGCTGTCATTCTGTTACACAGATCACTCATTTGGGTGATTCTTCCATTTTCATTCACCATTCTTTAGATATAAATAATATTTTATGACTGTAAACATATTCTTAAAAATATTTATTATGTTTATACTTGTCTTATCTCACATATTATATTGAGGGGTCCTATTCTAGAAATTGAGCCTGTTCCATTTTGGGGAATCCTGTGCTTATTACAGTGACCAACACATACTAAGTATTTACTGAATAAATGGAAGATTCCCTTTATTAATAGGATTAGAGTTATCTGGGTAGTGGTCTATAGATTGTTGCCATTCCATGAACTTTTTATTATCAATCCATAATGAGAGAAGTGCAGTTATTGAGAATAAGTGATAGAATCATTAGATATTTAACATTGCTGAAAGAAATTTGACTGCCGCAGCATCACAGTGTGTAATTGATAGATTTATCTTACTGAATATGGTGTACAATATATTTTATATATTGATCTTGTATTCTACAAAATAGCTAATTTTGTTTATCATTTCAAATTGCTTCTTAGTAGATTGATTATGATTCTACATACTCAGTCATGTCATTGGTGAATAAAGTTTTATTTCTACTTTTCCAGTCTCTGTGCTTTTTCTCCTCCTCTCCCCTCCCCTCCTCTTCCTTTTTCTCTCCTCCCCTCACCTCCCTTTCCCTCCTCATTCCTTCCTTCCTTCCTTCCTTCCTTCCTTCCTTCCTTCCTTCCTTCCTTCCTTCCTTCCTTCCTTCCTTCCTTCCTTCCTTCCTTTCTCTTTATTCTTTTGCCAAAGACCTCCGGATAATGTTGAATAGAAATGATGTGTTTTCCTTGCCTCATTTTCAATCTCAAGAGAAAATATTCAGTCTTGCACCATTAATTATGATGTTATCCTTAAGTTTTACCATAGGTGTCCTTTATCAGATTAAGGAAGTTTCTATTTATTCTGAGTTTACTGAGAATTATTATTGTGAAGGGTATTGAATTTTGTCAAATGCTTTTCCTTGAAGTCACGATATGGTTGTTCTTTCTTTGTCAACATAACGAATAACATTATTTGATTTTCAAATGTTTAACCAACTTTGCATTCCTGGGATGTGTTCCAATGGTCATGATGCATATATTGCTGGATTTGATTTACTAAAAGTATGTCAGGGATTTTTGCATTCATGCTCATGAGGGATATTGGTTTGTAATTTCTCTTGATGTAATAACTTTGTCTGGTTAGGGAATGGGGGTAATATCAGCTTTATAAAATCAGTTGGAGAAAATTCTCTTTCTTCTATATTCTGGAATAGTTTTTTGTGTAATTGGTGTTATGTCTCCCTCAAATGTTGAATAAAATTCACCAGTGAAGCTATCTGGGTCTAGAGTTTTATTTGTGGAATTTTTACTCCATGATTTCAATTTAAAAAATTAAACATAGAACTATTTATCAATGTTTGTCTTTAGTGAGCTTTGGTAGATTGTGTCTTTTACAGAAGTTTTATACATTATCAATGATGTCTGCTTTTTCATAAACTTATTCATACCAGTCCCTTATTATATTTTCAATATTTTAGAAATCTTTATTGATGACCTCTCTTATATTTCTGATTTTGATTATTTTTATTATCTCTATTTTTTGATTAGTCTGGCTAGTGTTTTCAATTTTGCTAACATTTCAAATAACCAGCATATAGTTAAATTGATAATCATTATTGTTTCTGTGTTTCCTATTTTATTGATTTCTGCTATTATCTTTATTATTTTATTTCTCTATTATTGTTTCGATGCTATAACTCCTTTTCTTAGTAGTTGCTCTAGTGTTTACAATATAAATCTTTAACTTACCACAGTCTACTTTCAAATAAGATTAGCCACTTCATGTATAATCAAAAACAGGAAAACAATAAGCTTCCATATGCTGTAACTATGTTTTATATGTTTTAATGCATTGAGAAAAATTTTTTTATACTTACCTGTATTTGTGGCATTCTATTCCTTTTAGCAGATCTAAATTTATACCTGGTATTATTTTTTTTTAGGTGAAGAAATTTCTCTATTATTTCTAGTCATGTAAGTCTGCTCAATATATATTTACTAAGCTTTTATTTGCCTGAAAAGTTTTTATTTCACCTTCATTTTTCAAGATTTTTTTTCTGAGTATAGAATTCTGAATAGAATGTTTTTTCTTTAAGGATTTAAAGATGCTGAATTATGTTCAGGTAACATTCTCTTTATTCTTCTGTATTTTATGTTCTTGTTTTTCTCTAATAGCTTTTAAGATTTTCTATTTATTAAAAGTTTTCAACAATATGGTTGTGGTGCATATTAGTGTGGCCTTATTTTGTTACTTTGGATTTTAAGATTTTTGGCTCAGCTGGTTCTAAGTGTTCATTAAATTTGAAAAAAAAGTCATTATTTTATCAATAATTTTTTATATCCATCCCTTTTCTCCTTCTGAAACTCAAATACATGTTTCTTAGTCACTTGATATTGTCCCACATACCATGATATTCTATTCATTTTGTTATTTCAGTAATTTTTCTCTCGTGTTTCATTTTGCATAATTTCTATTGCAATGTCTTAAAGTTCGAGAATCTTTCTTCTGTAGTGGATAACCAGATATTATTTAATGTGTGTTTTTTATTTTAGATATTTTATTTGTGACCGCTATAAATTAATTTAGGTTACTTTTATATATTCCATTTATTTTCACATTATGTTTGATTTACTCTACTTTATTGGTCTTATGGAGCATATTTATTATGGCTGCTAATAGGTCCTTGTCTGCTAATTCTATATCTATACCACTGGACTGTTTGTTTTAACTAATTGATTTTCTGCTGGTTTGGGGTCATATTTTCATGCTTCATGGTATAGCTGGTGATTTTTTATTAGATTTCAGATATTGTAAATTTTATAGTATATATGTTGTTCTGGCACTCAGTGTAGTTACTTAGGAGCTGGTAAGTCTTTTAAAATATTGCTTTTAAGCATTGTTAGAGTGGATCCAGAGCATCCTTTAGTCTTGAGTTAATTTATACTGAGTGCTAAGGTGATATTTCTGAGGACTTGACCTGATGTGTATTATGTTCATTTTTCCAGTTCTGGCTTAGCGTGAAACTATTTACAGCCTTCTTTGATATATTTTTAAGTGTTTTTTCCCCCAATCTCTGGGTAGCTTCCTGTTTTATATGTATAGATCAGTAATCAGTCCAAGGCATAAAGGGACTTTGCTATAAATATCTGAGTTTCTCTCTCAATATATAGTCACTTCTCTTTGCACTCAGCCTTGCACATTCCAGCATTGTTTACTACTATTAACTCTAATTCTATATCCTCTACAGAGATTTATGGAGACTTCTAGGTCATTTTTATGTTTCTCTTTCCTGTCACTGAGCACATTTTGGAGCAATCTTAGAACTAAGCACTTCATTCATTCATTCATTCATTCATTCATTTTTTGCATATTTCAGAGGTTAAGTTCTATGCGCTCTCTTTTCCAATGTCTGAAAACTCAAAGAATATTTTATGTATTTTTTTCAGTTTTCTAGTTGTTGGATAAATATAGTCCCTGTTATCACATTGTAACCTGAGATTTTTATAAATATAGATCAAAAAGAATTTGTGATAGATTGGAAAAACAAAACAAAGACAACATCAACAATAACTGGTTCTTCAACATTGTTCGATAGGACTTTGAGTTGATAGAAATGTTCTATATCTGCACTATCCTTTACAGTAATCATTAGCAGACACATGGCTATGTCAAGACTTATTAAACACTTGAAATGTGGCTAGTGTGTCCAAGAAACTGAAGTTTTAATTATATTTAATTTTAGTAAATTTAAATATTAACATGTAGCTAGTGACTACTTTATTAGACAATTTGGATTCAAAACCTTTAGAAAAATGTTAGCAAGGCTGGAACAGAAAGTATGTTCGTAAAAGAACACAAGTCTAGATTGAGGCCAATGGGTGGATTTTTTTTTTTTTTTACTAGAGCAAAGTTGGGTAATATGTGCTTAAAGTTTGTGCTTTAAGAAGAGGATAAGACAGTTAGAGAAGACGTGATCACATAATGTAGTGAAGGATAAATCAACTGTTTCCAAAAATATTTTGGAACAAATAATGAGGAACTCATGTATTAGCCATTGTTACTAATATTATTTCTCTAGAAATATGAGGTTAAAGTAAGCAACCAGGTAACAGATATCACAAATAAGTAGGAACATCTGTATCAATTCTAATCTTCCCTGTCACCTAGCACCAATAGAGATTTCTAATCCCAAAGAGACAGGATAGTTTATGATGTCTTCACTGTTCCCCAAATTATATAAAGAGATAAAAGTTAAATTGATCAATAATAGCACCTCTTCCAGGATATTGAGAACTGGCACTTTTCCAATATGGAGCATAGAAGACAAAGAGTCTTACTGAACTTGCCTTTCATAGTAAACTGCTGTCCAGAGTGGTAATCCATAATGGCCTCAATTCCTGGAAGCTCTGTTACCAAAGCTCAAATGTTGAGAGACCAACATGTCAGGAACTCTTCCTGTGTGCAGTCCTCATGTTAATTGATGGCCCCTGGAAGTGGAAATGTACAAGAATCCCCTCAGTAAGTTGTTCATGTCTGCAGGAATTTCAAGCGAAATCAGTGTTAAGGAGTCAATTTTTCCCTTTAGATTTTGAATTACATTTGAGTGTTAACATGGAAATTTTATTTCCAGGTTGTCTTTCCAAAAAGTCTTCTTCGTGAATGACTTATTTTTATGGGCCAGACCATTAAAGAAAATAGGAGATAAATCACACTGTTTTCCATCTGTATTTACAGTGCAGCATATAAAATTCACTAAAAGATACATAAACACGCAAGACACCATTAGTCATTGTCAGGATATCTAACAGCTTTTCTTGCTTGTGCCTAGTCTACCCTAACTTTTAATCAGAAACATGGTGTAGTTGTGTTTTTCTTTGGAAAATGCTTGTCTTTATCATATAATAAGGCAGATGGTTGACATTGGTTACTAGACTATAAGAGAATATTAGAGACTCTAGAGCAGGCCCAAGTAGGTAACAAGGGTCATGGAGGTAGGATAAAAACACTGCAATAAATTCATTTATAAAAGGAACATGTAAAAATCAAAAAGAGCTCTTAAACAAGGAAAGCTATGAAGGGTAGGCATGCAGAACTGACTGATGCCTAGTAGAGAACTTTGGTTGGGAGGTGGAGAATGGAGTCTTTCTCAAATCTTGCGGGAGGCATAGTGGTACAGTGCTAAGAGCATGAGCTCAGAAGATCAATTCTTGGCTTTCATTCCTTGCTTTGGCTACTGGTTCTATAATTTTGAGTTGGCATCTGAAAAATGGAAGCAATACTTCCTACTTCTAACAGTTTTATAAAAATAGAATAAGTAAAAGTTTGTGTAAACACAAGCCTATAAATTCAGGTCAGTGATCAGATGTGGCTGGCAGGGCAGTCCTGCTGCAGGGCTTTTGTGTGAAGATAAAGACTCAGGAAGGGCAGGAAAAGTAACTCATTTTAAGGCAAGGGAGAAGTCTAGATGACAAATTTCGTTTAAAACCATGAAAGAAGTGTTGGAGTGGAGACATGATTTCAGGATCATACATTACATATTATAGAGTCCATGTGGACCTATTTGAGTCTTAAGAGATGGACTATGATGCACAAAGAAAAGCCTAGTTTTACTAGGTGAATACCTTAAGAATAAAAGACCTGCTTTGTTATAACTATAAGTTGTGCTTGTACCAATGTATAGTATTTATCTCCTTATGAATTCCTGCTGGAATATGATGTGATAAAGAAAAACATAGCAGCTTAATTTGTGAGGCACACCAATGTATACATGGAAATACCAAGAAGATATCATACTGTGGTGGCTTCATAGTCTTTATCATATCAGCTGAGTTAGTGGTGCTAAAAGATAATTTTCTATATCTACAGTAAGAGAAGAAGAAAATGATGGGGCATCACTCAGCAGCTGTGGAGATAGTCAGAGTAGAACTGAGACATTTTCATGAATGTCCAGGAATGATTTAGGGGAAGGAATTTTGAAGATATCTGGTTTTACCATTATGGTGGGTGAGGACACTTATTTTTCCATTTTTAGATCCAGATTGGTTTGAAGAGTGTGAGGTCCTGAAAGGACGTGGCAGCCTGGTGCCGGCTTCATAATAAGGACTCAATAATTGTTATATCCCTTCTCTTTTCTCTTCTTGCAGGAGATAGACACATACACATGGGTATTAAAGACAGAAGCAAAGATATTTTCCTCTAATTCCTGTTCTACTACTCAAGCTACCCTGAAAATCTCCCTTCAGGGAATGTTAGGTAATTACTCTTGTCTAAGAAGATGCCAAATTGAAACAAATCAGCAAGCCAAGGCAGCTGATGAAAGGTGGCAAGAACAGTAGAGTTGTGAGTCTTAGGTCTTTATTCTGCTTCTTCCATTACTTAGTTGTATGACCTTAAGCAAGTTATTTAATCTTCCAAGACTCAGTTTTCTTCTTTTTTTAAAAAAGCTAAATATTCTCCAAGGTCCTTTCTCTCCCTGACGTTTTGTGAGTTATTCTGTGTTCTAAATTCTCTGATTCTGCCAGAGGTTCCTCAAAAAATGCCAGAGAGAGTTACAATGAAGGTTATAGTGGTTACAGAACGCTTTTCAGACTACATGAGAAATAAGTGGGATACGGGAGTACTCACTGGATACTAATGAAACCAGTGTGACTGAAATTGAATGTTCTTTGGGATGTTAGTAAAAGACAAGACAAAAAATATGTGCTGGGGCTCAAATTTGACCAGTGAAACCTCCTCTCGCACCCCTCCCCCTTGATTTCTTTCAGATTTATCTAACTCAGTTGGGACTGGGGCTCATCCCAATAAATCTGCCTACCACTGTAGGGTAAAGCAAACAATGATTATGTCTATTTTACTTTTGTGTACAATAGATAGTTAGCATTTCTACAGAATGATAATAAGCAATATTTACCATTTATTGAGTATCTGCCTAAACTAGTCATAAGTTCAATATGCTTTACATTCATTTTCTCATTTAGTTCTCAAAACACCCTATGATGTCAGATTCATTGTACTACTCATTTTACAAATGACAAAACCATAGCTTAGAGATGTTTACTGTCAAAATTCAAACAACTGGTAAGTAATGGAGCCAGATCTGAATCTGTTTTGACCCCCAATGCTGGGCTTTTATGTTGACTCCTTTAAGGCTGGGACTGTATAACTAGTGTGCTGGCAAGCCACACAGTGCAGAACATGTCAAAGTCTTTAGGTAGTTTAATGGTAAATGAATTAATCAAAAATAATTAAACATCTCAAGCATATTAAATACAAAATAACTAGGACATGGTTGAATCTCCACATGAATTCTTCTTGATGAAGCACTTTATGCTGTGACAGAAATAAAATAGTCTCTTGGTAATTTGGAGCATATACAGCAATTAATTCTACATTTATATGGTCTTTTTTTTAGAACTGTATTTTAATTTTTTAAAGTGCCATTTTAATATCTATGCTGTAACTGATAATTATTTTGGGAAGGGGGAAGAAGCAAGAGGAATTTAGTGGCATCACAAACAATTTTTCATGCAACAGCTGCAAAGTTTAAATCAACCATGTGCCAAGAGCCATTGAGCCTGTCAGAGAGAAGATAGTCAGTCTATAGTTGTGCTTCTCACATCAAGGTCATTGGCTTGAGTCTAGTCAAAGTTAATTGTAGCTGAAGGTCACCTTCACTTAATAGCTTCTTTGTGGCCTTAGTAACGAAAATTTCCTTCTGGGCAACCACCCAGGACTAATTCTTAAAGCTCTTACTACAAATAGGAGGACCAACCTGGCATAGACACTCATCATTGTATCCTCTCAAGGTCTAGGTCATGGCCAATTTGAATAATAATAATAACAATAATAATAATATACACTGAGAAGCATCTAGCAGAATACCAATTTGGAAAAAATAAGCACATAGCTTCATTTACTATGGATGACTTGAGGTGAACACAGGAATAAGTATGAAGTTCATTACTCCTATTGCACTCATGTGCACTCATGTCTTAACCACACTTCAAAGTCCATCTCAAGTCTCAGCCCACCAAAAAGCTGTTCAGGATCAGTAATTCCATCATGCTCCTTGAATTCCAATTGTTTCGGCTGTCTATAGATACTCATTAGGCTCATTGTCATTCATGATCTCAAAATGTTTTGCACTCTTATTTTGGAGGCTCAAGTGGGAAATAGAAGACAGGACATTAAAATCTTCCACAGGTTCATTGACTCGTGAATCTTGGCTTCATATAAGCCTTCAGATGTCTTAATTTGAACAGCCATGTTTTTTTCTCAAGGAGTCTTGGCTGAGGCCCTCCTTAATATATCAAGTCTAGAAGTTGCCAATAGCAGTCACATTTCACTTGCATCCTTATTCCTAGTATATATAAAGTACTATCTAAGAGATGGGTATGCATTCTCTTGGATTACATACTTAATTACCTTATCCTGTTTATACCTTAGAATTCTTACGTTATTTAAAAAAAAAAGGTAGAACGTTGATTAATCGACAATATTTAAATCCATAATTTCTCTGGACACATTATAGCTCTGTTTCAATCTTTTCATTTGAAATAGATGTTTGTTTTTAATTATTATAACTTTGGTTCTTCCTGTGTTTCAACCTTTCTATCCCAGATACGAATCCCTGGACCTATATGTGTAGTGAAGTCCTTTATTTTACTTGTACCCCAAACCTCTTCTGGTCAAGTATCTGTCCCACAGAGGACTCTTCAAATTGAGACAAGATTACTTGGAGGAAGGACTTGGGCATAGCCAATGAGTCCATGGACAAGAGATGAGGTACTCCATCTCAGCCATGGAAGAGTTAATGGTACTTAATAAATACTTGTGGAATCAAATGAATAAATTAATCACTCTGCAGTGTCTCTGTGAGCAATTCCCTCCATTCCTATCCATTCGGCTTATGAGGCCCTGAAGAAATCCCAGACCACTGTGAACTTCAACCTCACATACTTGCTGAAGGACATAAAGTCTCCTGATTCAACCACCTGGTCCTGGACTCAACTGCCACATGTCTGGAAATTACTTCAGTGATGCAAACAGAAGTTCTTAGCTGCTTGTATAGTACATATGATTTTCTATCTCTGAACTTGGCTTTAAGAAATACTACATTGTTCAATTTTTCTAAATCAAGTTAGTTCTGAGTTTGTGCCCACACTAGTCATGATTGGGAGAAATTCAAACTCAGTAATAGTTTTGGAAACAAGTGGCTTATATGAGTTGTCCAGAAACAGAGGAAATGTCCTCTAGTGTTCTGTCTACTATGGTAATCTCTTATATGAATATTTTTCAAGTTCACATGATTCATACACAATATACAGACCTGTTACTATTCCAACTTTGGTGCAAGTTTCTTGATGTAGTTTAAGTCTTTAGCACTTGGCCTCTAACCTCAGTAGATATACCTGGCAGGTTCAGCGTGCTATGAAGGAATTGGCCAAAATCTATTTCCTTTTTATCCTTTATAAAGCTCTTTTTTATATAAGATCAGCCATTCTGTCGTTAACTCTCTAAGTGTTTTTCCCTATTTATTTATTTTGGGGAGGATAGTCAGATGTAGTATGATCATATATTATCCCAATCAAAACACTTCTAAGGGTAAAAGAGAGCATGAGTAATAACTACATCAGCAAATATAACCAGGGAATATAATTATCCTATGTGTAGGATTTGCTAAGTGAGTCTTTAGAAACACAATGTTGATTTCTTTTTCCTAGAGGTTACAATAAGGAAAGAAGATGCTGCTATTGGTTATCCTTTTCCAACAACTTATCCTAATATATCCATATACCCTATATCAAAAAAACAATTTTCTTTGTGGAAAAGTTACTCTTCCTGGCTGTGCACATGTGAACAGAAAGGGAGAATAGTCAACTCCCTATTGATCATTGAGATTTACCAAAACTACCTTAGAGAATATTGAGATAAAGTGTTTCGGAACAGATCAACAAGGAGCATATGGGTATAAGCCTAAAATGGCAATTTAACATGTCCAATGGCTTCCATTTCCCTTTGATTTATACCATGAACAGAGAAGTAGAGATCATTTCATTGTGCAGTGAAGCTGCTGCTAAAATACAAGTCTAGATACAGCTCAGCTAAGATGTTTTCGGATTCAGAGATTTCTGAGAAAGGAAATGCAGAAGTCCTCTATTTCCAAGATCCATTAAGAGAGAGTTTGTAGCACTCATGCTTTCATTTAAACAGCAAAAAGCCTCCATCTCAGGACCTTAAATCCATCTCCAAGGTGAACCTAGTAAGGTGCCAGAGGTGTAACTATTATTATAGCAATTTGTTTCCTACGAACAGTAGCCTCCAGGTGGAGAAATGTGAGTAGTTAATTCACTTTTCTTCCTTAGATTTTTTTTTCTGTGTCCCAATGATGCCACCTCAGAGAGGGCAGAGTGGCCTTTTTCTGTCCTCCTGCCATAGTAAGTACAGTCCAACATCTATTGTCTGTTGTGAAAGCCTATTCTCCCCACAATGCACAATTGGACATTTTTGAGACGGGAGAATGTCAATTCTCAATCAAATGACATAGAGAAACCTAATTATCCTACAGAAAGAACAGAAGAAAGTCAACACTCTTTCCTCTCTTCCACAGGTTTTTAGAAGAACAATTTCTGATTCATTCTGGTTATACTTTTGAGGTGAAGAGTTAGTTCTGTGTCTTTTGTGAATAGGAGTGTGAATTTATAATATGTATTATATATCAATCTATATATCTATCTATATCTATCTATCTATCTATCTATCTATCTATCTATCTATCTATCTTATATCTTTTAGGGCTCTGAAAATATGGCTATATTTCTTTTGTTTACAGCCTGAAAAAGATGAGATATTCTCCCATTTTGCCTGAGAGATGAAAAATATATTTTGTTTTGCTTCTAATATCCAGGCCACCAAAAAAATTATTATTTTTTCTCTGATTCTTATGTGGGGCTTGCTTCCTCCCTACCCCACCACCCTTCTGATCTCTAACAGAATACTCTATGAAGAAAAAAATTACTGCTTTATAATTAAATATATTCAAGAGGAATTTTCCATATTTCAAGGAAAGACTATTAAATCTGAATCAAAGTTAGGGGGAGGGGCTGGACTTTATTTCCCTAGCCTGTAACAGGGAGTATGAAAAATATTGATCTGCTCCTGAGAGATGCTGGAGCAACTTAATTAAAGTTGTTTAAGTACTTTGGAATGTTTTGATGGAAAGGAGCATATAAAAAATGTACTGTGCTTTAATTTAATGTGAACTTTTCAGAAGCCAGAAGGAAGCCTTTCTACACCCTATCCCATTTCAAAACAATATGCTGGGCAAAGATATCTTTTCAATATCCATGTATGTTTGGTTGTGATAAATATAGTTTCTGACCTTTAACAGATGTAAAAGTGAAAATACAGAGAAATTTGACATGCTGTGATGGCTATCGCCTATTTTACACAGCCTCCCAGCATATTGATTGGCTGGAAGACACTTCTGAGAGCTGGTATATGACTCTCACTAAATCTGCTCTGTTGGGAGAGGAGTATATGGGCTTCTAGGACCCTACTCAAGATAAGTCACATGAGACAAAGACTGAAATAGTCAATAAACCTAACTTTGTGACAAGAAACTAGCAGGAAGCTCTGAATGACTTTTGTCACTGGGATAGCCAATTTCTTTCTCTTGGATCACCACACAGTATAAAGCACATATATCACCCTTGTAAGAGGCTCCGAAGGGCTATTCTTAGCTGATGCCTCTGGGAGCACGTTGGTCTTCTGTCAACAAATTCAGCATGAAATTCATCTGGTAAGATCTTGATTTCACTCCATCACACTGTCAAGGACTTGACTGATCCACTTTTCCCTCTATGACCTCCAAGAGTTCTTTCTCTGGCATTTATCTACTTAATAAAGTTGTTTTTAAAGCTTTGTTTGCTAACCTTTACCCACAGGAGACCCACACTTAAAGGTTTCCTTTCCTGCAGGTCATTCCCTGATTATGACTTCTTGATTGGGTTGTACTAGAAAGCTGTGCTTAAGATTTTAGCAAGGGTGCCCTACTTCTTATGGGACATCCTATATTATCACAGTTTAAGCTTTGTGTTATCAAGGGAAATGAAGTAGGAAGTTTGGCAGGAAAAAATGAGTTTTACTTGAGTACCTCATGCACTGAATTGGCCTAGGAGAGGCTATAATGAGTATAGTTAAACACTAAGCTGAAGACAGAATGAGGAAAGTGAATTCTACTGTACTTGTGAGGCCTTCCCTTCCTTGGCCTCTCTCCTAAAGAAGGGGAAATTTCAACTGTAGGTTCAACCACTCCACTTATTTTTGAAGCATTCTCAGGCTCATATTTGCTGTCTTATAGGATTTGCTCAATTCATGGGCTGTTAATCTGGTCCCAGCCACCTTCATGAATTAGTTGGTCATTGCAGCTCTAATCTGTTGGCTTTATTACCCTTGTCTCAATTTTAGCCTCTAACCTCATTTTGGAATTGGAACGGGGATTCTTAGTATTTGAATCTCAGATTTTCCCCCTGAAAGAGATTTGGCTATTCCTCTAGCCTTGGTGCCACTGCTTATCTCTCATGAGTATCTCATCCCAGTTTTTGCTCCTAGAACTCAAAACCGAGAACTCAGATCCTGGACTAACCTCCCACATGGGTTATGCATGACAATTTACTGGTGAAAAGGACTAATATGAGCAGTGAGATTTAGAATTAATGTTATTGCGATAGACCTTAGACACGTAAATCCACATTCAATATGTTTTCTCTTAATTTCTGACATGATCATTTAGATGATATAATTGTTAGCATTTCGGTTTCCCAGATAAAAGTGTAGTCCTCCCCAAACTGCAGTCAATGGAGATCTGGAATTCTGTCAGCCAGCTTCCTATAGGATTGGATCTTCTTAACCTTTTTTCTTTCCAAAGCTCAGTGGTTTCTAATTCAAATTGACGTTATGCTTTTATTTATTTGTTTGTTTGTTTGTTTGTTTTTTACTGCTGAATAGTATTCCATATTACAGATGTACCATTAACTTGTTTTACCATTGATATTGTATTATTTGTGATTTTTTCTATTATAAAAAAATCCTATTATGAATATCTTTATATATATGATTTTGTGTACTATTTTGGTAGGATACACACCTGAAGATTAAACTACTGGGTAATAGAATATGAATAGTTTTACAGGTACTACCAAATGATCTTTTTAAAAGGCTGTATTAGTGCTGCTGCTAAAGGAACTATTGGAAGAATATGGACTTTTCAGTTGTTCTGATTATTAATACTCGACACTATCCACCTAGATTATTTATTTTTATGCCTATGTTTTTTTCTTGCCTTTCTGTCCATTAAAATACATACTTTCTGAGGGAAGGATTCTGCCTTATCTCCTCAGCACTTAGAATAGTGGCTGGCATATATGAACTCCTCAAAAAATAACCGATGGATGACTAGTTCCTCCATAACCTTGCTAACATGGGTTTTATGTATTTACTAAACATATTAAGAGCATTTACTATTGACTAGGTCCTCTTTTAAACATTTTACACATATTAGTTAATTTATTACTATCTCCATTATGCAGATAAGAAAAAAAAAACAGGAGCTATTAAGTAATTTATTCAGGATTTGATATCTAATCGATTATGAAGCTGATTCAAACTCAGGCAGAATCACTCTAAGGTCTATGTATTTGACCATTACATAGTCCTTATCTATTTTGTAGGAGAAAAATGATATATCATTGTTGTTTTACTTTTAATTTTCCTCATTACTAAAAATGTTGAAGCTCACTTCATTTGTTTATTGAACCTTTATAAGTCTCTTTTTGTGAATTGGCTATTGTTTGGATTTTGTATATGTTTATGTGTGCTTTTAAAAAATTTTTTTTCTTTCTCTTTTCTTCCTTCCCTTCCTTTCTTCCTTGCTTCCTTCCTTGCTTCCTTCCTTCCTTTCTTCTTTCCCCCCTTCCTTCCTTACTCCCTTCCTTCTTTCCTCCCTCTTTTTCTCCCTCTCTCTCTCCCTCCCTTCCTCTGTTTCTTTTTTACTCCCAGGATAAGGTCTGGCTTTATCATTGATGTCTACTGGGCTGGCCCTGGACTCTGGTTCTGCTGGAGCCTGGGGCCACAGGAACCAGTCTGATGTTGGAATGAGCCTGGAATTGTGGCTCCATGGGTGTTGATCTGAAGCCTGTTGACACAGGGGCCAGCCTGGTTCTTAGGCAGACTGGTAGCCTGGTTTGTGGGAACCAGACTGGCATCTGGGTCTGTGAGTGCTGACCTGGTATTGGGGCAGAACTGGAGCTTGATGCTGTAGGGATGGGACCTTGGGTATATGGGTGCTGAAATGGAGCCCGAAAGCACCGGTGCTGGGATGAGCTGAGTTCTTAGGCTGGAATTTTGGGACCACTGGGACTACTCTTGAACTTAGGGCCACAGGTGCAAAAGTGGAGACATGGTCCACGAGTATGGCTTGGCATTGGAGCAGAATGTGAGCCTGGAGTCACGAGAACTGGCCTAGAAACTGGGTCCACTGTGGCTGGCCTAGAGCTGAGGAGAGCTGGGAAACTGGGGCTTTGGGAGCCCCCTGGTACTGTGGCAAATCTTGAGGCTGGGTCCACAGGTGTTGGGACCATGGGGGCTGGCCTGGCACTGTGGTTCACAGAGGTGGGCCTGATGCTGAGGTCTGCACTGAAGTTGGATGCTCACATCACTCTTTTTCCCTAGGCAGTTGCTTTTCTCTGTGCTGGGCTTCTCAGGTTTAGGAGAGCAGTGATGGGAGTAATGTAAAACTCTTTTTTCACCCTCTTAAATGCAGTTTTTCTTATTTCTGTGCTTTACCCAGGTGCTTTAATCTCTCATCTGGAATCATTAACTCTTTTGAAGGTATTTTTGTATGTGGATAGTTGTTCAAATTGATATATCTGCTAAGGGAGGCGCACTAGAAATTCTTATTCTGCTATCTTGTTGACATCTCTCTAGCTGAATAATTCTTTTTCTACTGCTCTGCAAGATGAGTTTGCATGAACAATGGATATAATAATTAAAAGTAGCTTGGGTCAGGCAAAGATAGAATGAATAAGGAATTCTTTGGGATTATTTTAGTTCCAATGTGTCCTGGATACTGAGTGAAGAACCAGAAGGCTTTCTTTCTGTAGGGCTTATTTGGTGGAATGATTTTCTGAGTGATGGGCAGCCTCATCCAGGGTCCAAAGGAAAATGAGACAAGGGCTCATAGAGAGATGAAATGCTAAAGAGACCTGCAGGAATACTGATTGAGGAGGGAGAGGTCACCAGGCCCTCACAGAGCCAAGGAGGATGAGACCACAATTCTATGAATCACAAAAGTTAAACGAAGACACTAGCCGAATGTACATGCCTCCAATAGCGGATAGTACACACACGGGTGCTAATTAAAAGTCAGGAGTTCCCCCCATCCAATATCACATTTTTATTAAGGCCCTCTTCATAAACCAGATGCCAAATGGAGAGCTGGAGAAAAGGGGAAGAAATTAAAAGACTGAGCAAATATCTCATTGAATGTAGTTATACCTAATAGTTGTACCTAGAGAAACTGTTTACACTATTGGGCCATATTATATTTTAAATCAGATAAGACTGAACTAAATCCTTCAGCTTTTTGCTGCTTCTAAGGTGGTGACTGAAAAAGAGGTCAAAAGAGTTTAGAGAAATAAAGAAAACATGAGGAAATTTGCTATTCGGCTACAATGGGAATTTTTATCAGTTTTCAATATTAAGAATGATGCTTACTATAGGTTCCTGGAAGATACTTTTTAAAAAAAAAAATTAGTTAATTTTTTATGGTAACTTTGGTTAACAAAATCCAATACATTTCAGCTGTACATTTTAACAGTTAGGTGGAAGATACTTTTAAACAAATCAGGGTTGAATCTTTTTATTCCTAGTTTGTTTTGTATGCTCATAGAGAATGGCAGTTGAATTACATTTTTTTTTTCTTTAGCTTCTCTTGTTTTTCTCTTTCTAAATTTCTTTACTGAGATGTATTAATAGATTGCCTAATACCAAATCATCTTTACATTCCTGGGATAAGGACTTTTCTAAATGGCAATCAACTATATTGCTTAATGGGTTAATTTTTTCTTCCAGAAAGTCCTCAAAATTGCTACTGACATGCGTTCCTGATTTTCAATGCTGGCTGGTAGAAATTTATTTTTATTTTTCACATATTTTTTGGTCATTTCCAAGAGATTTTCAGTAGAAATGAAGTTAGATATATTTACAGAATCTACCATCTTGATCAGTACCCTACCTATTTTAATATGTAAATGATATTTTCCCTTTAATATATCAAGTACAGTAGTTTGGCATTCCAAGAAGTTGCACCAGGGTTATCATTTAGGTAGCTGACATTTATTGGTTTCCTCTGCTCATAATTTCTTCTTAGAGAACTCCATCCTTCTTTATCTTCACCAATACAGCAGAAAAGATGTCTGGTGCCATGATTTACTAACCCCAACCTTTGCTAGATAATTGTTCTAGAGGTAAATATCTGACCAATAGGACCCTTTATAATCCTCTTCCTCTTGAGAATTTTAATCAGGAATTGTTTCCTCGTTGTCTTTGGAAATAGGAGATCAGGTAAACTCTGCGTTGCCATTTTGGGTCCTGAATGCTGGTGAGCAAGGACAAGCATCTCAGCATAGAGAAATCCTGCAGAGCAAGGGAGAATTTCCCCCCACCCTTTTGGGGGGAAAGAATCAACCTCCTCTTGCGTATTCAGAGATAGACCCACCTCCAGTTTTTCTCAATTATTCTCTAGTTTTATAAAATCCCAAGTTTTCTCCCTCTTTAAGATAATCCTAATTAGTGAGTGTTCTCAACATGGCAATACCATAAATAAAATCACCTTCACTATCCAGTGCATTTTGTTTTTCAGACAGGAGAACAGAACAAATACATAGAGAGAAGTGATCCTGTAAGTAATCTGGTAGCATTAGAGAGATAAAAAGATGGAGAGAAGCTGCCTCAGTCCTTGGCTATTTTTAGTCTTTCAAAGTTCAATTTTAGTTCATCATCAGGCCCTTCTATGTTTCCTGCTTTAGACTTCTATGACTTATTTCTGTATCTTTAAAACTTGTCCCCTGATACCTAAGCCAGTTTAAGATGATTTCTATTTTTTGACCAAATTACACCTTGCTAAGATTCTGTAGCTTTGCATATTCCTGGTGTACTGGGACTGAAAAGCATGAGAAAGAACAATGAAAAAAAAGAGGTGGAATACCTGGAATAAACTTTAACTCCTATACTCCACTCTAGAAAGTAAAATCAGCCCTGAAAACTGTTTTTATCAGGTTGTTTTATAATTACCCCCTTTTCTAACCAATCTTTTATAAAATACCATAAAATTATTGAAAACAAAGATTATATAACTTTTTATATTTTTATTCCAAGGGCCTAAAATGTACTTAGTACATAATAGGCTCTTAGAAGTCTTGGTAGAATAATCAGTGACTAATGTGATATAAAGAAGGATTATGTGCTTATTTTAGTTACACCTTAAGCCATTTACATGACTTTGAATATATCACTTTATATTTCTCAAATTATTTTGCATGTCTGTTTTACCTCATGGGATCAAGATAAATATGAGATAAAGGACCCCCAAACACTTTGAAAGCAGTGCCACAGAAATATATGTAAAAATCATCGGCATAAAAACCTGCCAGATTCTTTAGACGATCTTTTCTAAGACAAGTAGAACCTTAATATAATATGTAACCAAACTGGAATAAGACTTTATATGAAGGTCTTAGTTTTCTTGTTCAGCAATTAGCATAATAAAGTTTCAATTACTATAGTAATGGTGTTTCTTCCATTGCCCCACAGGCAACATGAGAGAAGATATTTCCAGCTGTACCCTACTCTGAAATTTTCCAGATGTTTTCAGTACATAGGAATCACTGAACAGGTTGGCTTTTGTATGACATTGCTGGGTCGATAAAAAACAAAAATCTGGGGCATGGTCTGTTTGCAAATGTACTCAGTTCTGATGTAAATTGATGCAAACCATTAATTAATAAAATGTAAAATGTGGCAAAAAAGCAAGTGATTACCTAATTTTTAAAACTAGATGTTTGTTGCTGTTAAAGCTATAATTAAATTTATTTTTTGCAGAATAGTTCCATTTTCCTCACAGTTAATGTCATCAGTAAATGGAACAATTGTTATCTCTTGGGATTTAAAATTTATGAACAATATTAAGCTTACTTTGATTTAAAAAAAAAAACAAAATAACCAAAATTCAAAAAATTTCACATGAGCAAATAGGCTTTTATTTGTATGCAGTCTGATAATTTGATTTTCAAAACAAAAGAATCATATATTTGGAGAGAAAAGGCAATTATCTGTAGTAAAAATATATACAAACATTTCTATTATTATATACTATAGGGCAAATATTTTTTATAAATTGGATTTATCTTGACTCTCATCTACTTGCATTTATGTACTCCTATTTATTTAGTATAGACTGCTTACTTGTCTTAGCTGCTTGTCTAAGCATGTGCTATGTTATATGCCCAGAATATAAAAATATATAAGATGTTTAGAGTATATGAATTTCAGTACACAAATCTAGGTGGATAAGAAACAGAATATTTTTTCTATTTTCTCTGAATCAATTTAATATCTCTCTTGAGCCCTATTCCTGCTGTGTTGGCAAAGAATTCAAGCTTAGTATGTCTGGGTTTTTCCCTATCCTGTTTCCATAGGTCATGTCATATGCAATTCCAAGACATGCATGATTAGGTATCTATCAGGGGAAGGGGGGCAATCTCTGTTTATTAAATATCTGTGATAATGAGATATATTTTACACAGTTTGCATGGTGACATTAGGTCTTTCCCACCATTCATGGGAGGAAAACATCTTATGAGGCTGGGGACTTGTCTTGGATCTTACTGCTAGGCTTCTCTGTCCAGCCAAAGACTTCCTCCCTCTCTCTCTCTCTCTCTCTCTCTCTCAATCTCTTTCAGCCCAGGGCAACAACTTTTACAGTCTGCTATCTCTCTCCTTGTTTCCTCTTGCGCACCTGATTCCCCATTCCATTTACTTCCTCCAAACTTTATAAGATCTTCAATGGAGTTGGACTCTTTGAAGCAAAAGCCAAGATTGTAAGCTGTCTCTACTTCTTGGCCCAGCCATACTTCTCTTGAGGCAATGCTAATGAGTCCCCTCTTCTTCGTACCTGTGGTCCTAATTTAGACCAGCATAGTGTTTTAGGAACTATTATTATTTTCACTCTAATTTTATTTCTTTTTCTCCTCTCACTCTAAAGTCTTCCATACATAGCTACTAAATTATTTTTTCCAAAGAGAAGCTTTGATCTTGTGATCTCTGGTTCAAAAATCTTTCCTGGTTTCCCAATATCAGTAAAATTAATTCCTCTCATACCTCATATAATTGAAATTTTTCCTGTTAGCCCTAACAAGACTGTAAAAATTTCCTCTTACATTTATCTCCTTTATATTCCTTGCACTATAGCCCAACTGCAAAACAACTTAACTTATATGTTTTCCCCTTTTTTTCCGTCTTGATTCATAATGTTCCTTTTGTAAGAAAGTCCCTCCCCTTCTTTCATACGAATTTCTACATGATCAAATCTTATCTGTCCTTCAAGGGCCAGAGGCCATGCTGGTTCCTTCATGAAGCTTACTCTTATTCTCAGAGAATACTACCTTTAGGAAAAGGAATAATAAAACCAAAAACTGAGATGAGTTTATGGTTATTGCCAAAAAACAGAATGGAAAGTTAGTTTGGGAGTAAAGTAAAGTCATAACTCCATAAAAGAAATCAGGATATGATAGAATGGGACCTGCGTGAAGGGTTATGACACTGAATGGTAACTGACCTTGTCAAGGCCTCTGGTGAGAGTACTCGGCAGTAGGCCCAGACACTGAGGAAGAGATGCAACAACTCCAGTCCACAGTGATGGCAGACATCAGCACTCTAACTCCAACCTTGGGCAATGCTGTTCAACTTAGTGGCAATACTTCCTGGTGATTTATCTGAACTCCCATTGTATTTTCATTTAGGTTTATAGTGCTTCCATTAGTGTTCTTCTGCTCAAAATCCTCCTACAGAAGGCTTTGAAACACATTTCTAGAAATTTCTTCTTCCTCCATGGAACCCTGAGAGGCACTGAGATTTAAATTTACTTTCCTTCTGCCGTCTTTTAGGAAAGTCTTTTTCCCTACTTTTGGATAAAATGTTTCAATGCTTTTGGACATCATGTATCCTAACAGTTTTTATAGATCATTAGTACATCTGATTAAATTAAGTAATGCTTAATTTCTTTAATATTATCCTTTCCACCTTATAACCACCTCCCTTGTCTGAAAGAACTAAAGGAAACTGAGCGCCTCAAATAGAAGGATGGTCCAGTAATACATTGTTTGCTTCCCTGTCTTCTCCGAGGTTAAATGCTACATTAATTGTAATACTCGAAGTGTTGCCACATTCAGCAATACAAGCTTCACAATGATTTGATATTTAACTTGCAGGAAAGGAGCCCAGATTTTCTCTCCCTTGTTTTTGTTCCCTGTGTGTTTATTGAAAAGGAAGTCTTATAACCAGTTTGTCTGTTTACTTTCAGCCTATTGTTTTGAGAAGAATAAGGAGAAAACTGACTAGCATTCAGAATCAGCAGTCAAGAAAAGCATAGATCTTTTTTCCTACTTATATATCAAGTTGTTTAATCAGAGCATTTGTACTTTGATATATTATTATTATTTCTCTCTATGGGAATTGATTTGTAATGTTACCTAATCAGTGTAGTTCCAAATTTAATTTTGGAGCTGAGTAATAAATATAAGACATTGATTTCCATAAACCATATATATTTGAAAGCTTCATTTACATAGTGAGCAATTTAGGCCTATAAATTCAAATGTGTTTCTATTCCTTTTGGGTTACTGTTTGCATAACCTTTTTATAGCTCTGGCAAACCATAATGCTGCCCAATGCTGACAAATTTCTTGTTGTTGTCCAATGCATAAAAATGTGTTTTAAATAACTCTCTAATACTCCTTCAGTAATTTTTCTCCTTTCTTTCTCACTCACCATTGAGGATAATTTCCTTTTAGGAGCTGAAACATTCTATTTCTTTCCCCTACCAATTTCAACATCTTATTTGGCAGTTTTCTCTATCCTATATATGGTTCTTATGTAGCTGAAACCAATACAATCTCATTTATCCCAGGAAGGATGACTCAACTTTAAGAAAAGTGCAGACTCAGTTGTAAGTCATACTGCCCTTGTCTCTAAGAGTCGGGAGTATGAGACTAAGTGTAACTGAGTATACTTAACATACAATCTGAGCATTTTTCAAGGTGATATAAGGATGAATTGAAGATGTTAGGATGAGTCATCCTATTTCAGGATAAAAAATATACATATATATATAGAGAGATGTAACACAGAAAAAATAGATTCACCTTTAGCAGTTTCTACATGCTTAAACTTTCAATTTTTTTTAAAAAATTTGCTTTTTATAAAATATCTCAAACCTAATTTAATAATATCCTAAGTGTGGACAGCACTCTGTAATTTTTAATGTACTTTTGTGTATATTATCACATTTAATCTTTATAATATTTCCATAAAGTAGTGCTATATTCATGTGAAAGATAAGGAATATAAGGACCAGGGATCTTTGGTATATTGTTGTTGACACAAAGGGAATGTTTATTGGATTTATCTGGAGTGTTGTAAGAGCTGAACTATATAAACACTGGTTCATTCACAAATAGTCATTAAGATATTGACACCTATTTATAAGACCACAGTAAATGTTTCCCAGTTACCTAAGTCTTTTGAACCGGAGGAAGGATGAGTTACAGTCAACACAGAAGTGTGCTGACTCATGCCCTTAGTGTGCTCTCCTGTGATTCCATCCAAACAACTTTCCCTGGATCTCATCCAGGTGAGTAGTGAAACAAAATCATTAGCTGCTGTTTCACAAACAAGGTGAAATAAATCAGGGGTCTCAGCTCAGTTCCTAAAAACAAGAGTTCATATCACCCTTCCTGCCTCTGTTAGGCAGTCCTACTGGTCAAAGATTAATTGGTACATGAGAAGAATTTTCATCACTTTCCCTAGAGTCAGAGCGATGGATGCTGAAGAGGCTGCTGGTTCTATGTATTAGATATGAGCAGAGGTAGTGTAGTTGGAGACAAAAACAAAAGGATTACGGTGAGGATGCTAAGCTTCAGTTCTGTCTGTGGTACTGCCTTACCCATAGTACTACTGATTCAGTGTTTCTCTTCATGAACTGTATGAAGAAAGCAGAGGACTAGGAGTCAGGCAAATCTGGGTTGCAATTATTGCTGTTATTGCTATTCCATTCACCAGGATTGGGAACTTGGGCATGTAGCTCAGTGTCAGCATAGAGAATTACTGGTTATCAAGTGTATACTAGTTTTCTACTGCTGTATAACAAACTGGTGCCAATTTAAAATCCATCTATTATCCACATTTTTTGTAGATCAGGGTTCCAGGCATAGAATGGTTGGCCTCTCTGCTCAGGGTTTTACAAAATTGAATGCAACATGTGGCCAGGATCATGGTTTTCACCTGGCACTTAGGCTCTTCCTCTGAGCTCACAGGCTGTGGGAGGAATTCTTTTCCTAACAGTTGTAGCACCATGGTCCTTGTTTTCCTGCTAGCTTTCAGGCAGAAACTGCTAGAAGCTGCCTGAAGTTCATTGCCATGTGGTCCCCAGGGGTAATTCACAAGGTTGAGGTTTGCATTTTTCTAGGCCAGAGAGAGCATATCTCTCTGATTTCCTCTTTTAAAACAAGCCAGAGAAAAGTATCTGATTTTAATTGGTTCTTACATTTAGGTCATGCCCACTTGGATAATTTCCCCATTTTTAAGGCCAACTGTGCCACAAAGTATAACCTAATCATAAGAGTAAAATCTATAATATTCGCAGCCCCAGGATTATGCAAAGCATGTACATCACTGACAGGAAATCTTGGACATACCTTAGAATGCACCCTATCACAAAATGATACAATTTATGTGAAAACCTACCTCTAGGCAAATACTTGGTATACAAAAAATGGTAATTCTTCTATAAAATGAGGTTAAGACTTGATACAATTTAAAAGGTATGATGATTCTGGTAACTGTTTTATGCATCTGTTTCCAATTAAGAGAAAAATTCTATGTAAGTTAGAGTTCCTTTCATCAACCATATTGCCTAGCTTACCACTGAGTACATAATATGTGCATAGTAAAGGTTTGTTTAAATGATATGACCTTTGAGAAGTAAATCATCCTTTTACACTAAGGAATTATCTTGACATTTTGAAGATGCTAGACCATCATTCAGGACTCCCCCAGCACATTCATATTCATACTCATTGTTTTAACCAATATTCACTTATTAACAAATTAAAAATTTTATTTACACGCAAGACCAATGTCAGCTCTTAGACCTCTATCTGCACCTGCAAACTGGCCATTTCCACTGTGTGTTACCTACATATCCCAAATTAAATATGTCATAAGTGGAACTGCACACTCCAAATCATTTCCTTCAATTAGAACTTCTTTCTCGATGAAGGTATTACCTTCTCCCCGATCTCCAAAGCCTGAAACATGAGAATAAACTTAGACTCTTCTCCCTCTTATCTCCTTTATCCAATTGGCTAAATCATGTCAATTCTATCTCCCGAATATTCTAATTACTCTTTTTTTTATTTATCTGCACTAACCCTGGCCCTCATTATTTCCTACTTGGGCTACTGCAATCCTGTATTCCTAATCAGGTTTCTTGTTCTCAGGTTCTCCAATCCATTCTGCATGCTATTGTCCAAGTTATTTTTCAAAAGTATAAAATGCGATTAGGAATCTTAGAAGTTTTTAATGACTCTCAATTGATGCTAAGAAAAAAATCTGGCTGTCTATCTTCTAGTTCCACTATCTTGCTACACGTGAATCTCCACATAGCAGGAAAAGTTACCTTTTTAATTTTTTAAGGCATGATTTACAAATGATAACATACACAGATATTGTATATGTTTTGATGAGTTTTGACAAATATATAACACAAACACACACACATATATATTTTTGAAACCAACATCCAATTAATAAATAAAACATCAAAATCATGTTTTTAAAATGTAAATCATGTTATGTACCTTGCCATAAATCTCAAAACCCTTCCATCACAGAATGAAATTCAATTTTCCTTCTTACCTACAGGACCTTACTCACTTCCCAGCAGCCACCCCTTCCCTCACTCATGCAGCTCATGCCTTATGGTCTTTCCATGTCTCATATTTTACAAGCTCATTTCTGTCTCTGCGTAGAACATTCTCATAGTTTTTCTCCTCACTTCCTTCTGGTCTGTTCAAATGCCTCTGTCTCAGAGCTCAATACACCCTTGTTTAAATGACTTGAGCTTTGGGAGCTTTCTTGATCACCTTATTTGAAATGGCACCCAAATCTCAGTCCTTCCTCTTACAAGTATCACTATCTGATATAATTTATACATTTGTTTGTTTATGTATTTATAATGAAATGCACAAGGACTTTGAATGTCTTGTTTACTGCCATATTCCTGATGGTTCAAATGCTGTCTAAGAAAAGGTTCTCAATTAATATTTGTGAATGGAGGAGATAAAATCTAAACTCTATAGCATGACATAAATGGCTCTTCATGATCTGGGACTCGTTTTATTTTTCACTTATATTTTCCTTAATCCCTGAGCTTTACTCACTTTCATCTATTTGCGGTTCTCTAAAGACATCAGATTTCCCTTCACAGCTGAGCATACATTCTCACAGTTCCTAGAATGTCTTTATCGTTTGTCTACCTTTCAAATACTACCTTCTCAGTTTGCATTTCTTCCTCTGTGAATAATTCCCTGTCTCCTTCAATATACTTACATCTCCCTGTTCTATGCTTCCTTCTCACATAACTCTTCTTAAGAATAGTTCCTAGAATGTCCAGTGAACATTCATATTTCAGCAGTGTTTTTCTATCTTATTTGTGCTCTTTGAGGATATCGATGCCTTTTCATCTTTGTATTACCAGTATTTACCCAGTTAACTGTATATTTTGAGCTCAATAAATGTTTCGTTAAAAGAAGATAACAGAAAACAGAAGAGAAAAGAGGGAACAGGTAGGTAAAAAGGGAGAAAGAAAAGGGAAAAGCTAGAAAAGAAAACCAAAATAAATTTTTAGGTAATGAATATGAAGATCTGAATTTGGTCCCTCAATGCAGAATCCAAGGACTCAGTAAAATAATCTAGAGTTTATTTATGCCTGTTCTCTGTTATTAAATCTAAGGTTTATTTGCATTTAGGATTACCAAATTATTCTTTCTTCTTGGTGTGTGTGTGTGTGTGTGTGTGTGTGTGTGTGTGTCTTTCTGAAGGAAAAGAAAAAAGATTGTACAGAAGATATACTAAGTAGTGGTTTGCAAATAACCTCACAACAGGTTTAAATACTAGAAAATGGTAACACATCTCTGTATAATATTTATTATAAATAAAACCAATTCGCTAGCGTTTATGTAAATAATGGGAAACACACTCACAACATAGTCATATGTGAAAATAATCTTTTTATTTATTACACCAAATAAAACCCCTAATTTTTCTTCATTTTAGTTTGGTTCTTTCCTTGACCAATCTTTTCTTTTGAAGTTTTATAAACTTCAAAAGAAAGTAGAGAGAAAGCTTAAGGGATGGTTGTATTAATCATTTTAAAAATTTTCTATATTTCATGATGCTTTGACATCTTCATACTTTGCTGGATGGGAGATTACCCCTCCCAGGGTTAACTATTTCTAAGAAACAAAATAACTCTCCTATAAGCATAACTTTTATATGCAAACCAACCAACCCATAGCTCATACCCCAACCACTTCCTTTATCTAAGTCTCACACTCCCAGTAAATATTTCTTTGCCCTAAATCACCCTAGGATCATATATCGAATAACTAGAGTTCACCCGTATAGCCCAGAGCCTGCTGAAATTATTTAATCTGTATAATTTTAAAGTTGCTCAAATTTACTTACTCTACCTCACTCATACCTTCTTAAGGAAACCACAATAAAGTTCTGGGCCATACTCCTCCTTTGTTTCTCCTTCCCAACCTGGGGGCATCCCCATGTAGACCTGCATGATGTGGTATATCACCTTCTCTTGTGAACTATGAGTAATAAAGCTTTTTTCAATAGCATTGACTTCTCTTTCTGATCACCTGAATAAATTAAAGTCGGTCTCTATAAATTAAATTTCAGGTACAATCAAGACAATTGTTCAACATAGGTAGAACAAGAACTACTAATGAATCCTTAAATAATTTGATTAATTCTAATTATCAGTATGCTGCATTCTCCTTTCTCCCAAGAACTGCTTGTAATAGTAAGAATACCAGAAAAAAATCAAGAATTGCCTATAATATTAATCACACTAGAATGCAGGGAGCTACGAGGAAAAGAAATGGAAGAATTCCCTGGGAAATACTGCAATATATGTTCACATCATTCTCTGAAACAACACTTTGGACAAAATCCATTTAACTTGTTCTAAGCCATCACAGTTGTTTTCCTAAATCATAAAATACCCATTATGAAATAAATCCCTGACATCAACTTGATTAGTGTGATCATAAATCTTAATAGCAGCATGTATGCTTTAAACTGCATTTTTTAGGTCACAATTATAGATTCTATTATTTTCCCTACCTACTGCAGTAATTAGATATTATTTCAACGCACTGCCAATTGTTTGCAGAACCTTTTAAATGCATATAAAAGGTTTAAAACCATTGAAACAAGGTTTTTGAGAGCTCAATGGGAATATATTAAGTATTAATTATATTGGTTAATTTTGGATTCCATTAAAAAGGGACAAAATTATCCATAGTCTTTACTTATAAAGTTTTATATTTTATCTATAAATTTTGAGCCTTAACATGAATGGGTGCATCTGTATATAGATAATTAGTTATATTATTTGGATATGTTTTTACAGGAATATTTCTATTCTAAATTAAAAGCTTTTCAATGAAGACTTTTCTTTGGACCACATTGATGTAAATTTTATAAAGTAAAATAAATATTCATCGATAGCTTGCCTTTTAGAGTCTGTTGCTACAGGATGTTCTATGGACATTAGTGCAGAGACAGTTTTGTAATTCAGGCACTTGTAACTGACTTGGTCATGATTCTGAAGGTAAAGAACCTCCACTTGATGACCAGACACAGGCAATATTAGTGCTCAGAGTTTCCATTCACAATGAAACCTACCTGAAGTAGACCAAACTGACTCCTGAGTTTAGATTTCAGATTTGCCATTATTTGATTGTGAGTAAACTTGTGTCCATTATTTGAGCATTATAATCCTTAATTTCATCATGTGTAAAGAGAGAAGTGAAAATTAAAATCTTAAGGTCTTTTCAACTGCTGACCTATTAAAAATTGTATTACATGAGAATATCTAGATTGCACATATAAAAATAGAGAAGGTAACTGTTATTTACTATGTCATTTATATATATTCATTCACTATCTCATACAGTTACTCATTATTCAGCAAATACTTATTAAGTATATATTAGATATGAAAGAAAAATAGAATGAGCTCCTTGCTTCAAGGATGACTTTTTCTACTTCCCCATCAGAGGTTCATCAAAGAATAACATCTTAATCTTTGTTATGGTCATATTATTTGCTTTGAATTTTGGCTCATTAGATATATATTGGTGAAATTAAAAAAGTTGTTACTTAATTTAAAAATCATCTTTCAATTTTTGTTGTTTAACTTAATTGCCTTGGGAAGTACGACCATTGGAAACTAAAGAATAAACATGTTTAAAAATTTTTTTTCTGTAGCCTTGTTTTTATGATAAAAATGGTTGAATAATTAAATAGAATTTCAAGCTAAATGATTAGATCTTTTATTGAAGTTTCAAAAACAAATTGGATTGTCAGTGGTCTGAAACAATGTAAAATGGAGCTCTCACAGATGCTATTAATATGAATCAATTGATCATGTTTAAAATAATATTGATGATAAAAATAAAATATGTATTCTGGCCTCTCAGTAACAGGCACAACACAATCCAGAATCATTTCAAAGATATAGTTTTCTAACCAATGAATAGAAGTAAGAAGGAAGACTTAAAAAAGGCTTTTCATAGACCACAAACAGAAAACTTCAAAAACTACCTTCCCATTCTCCACGAAAAGATAACCCTTAGTGATTAAAAATCAAAGCTGAAATAACACAACATTAACCCTATTGTTCTCCATTCTTCTGCCAGTCATTCATCTATCATATTCTTTGACTGTTGACATGTGCGTTCTCTCTTTCTCTCTCTCTCTCTCTCTCTCTCTCTCTCTCTCTCTCTCTCTCTCTCTCTCTCTCACACACACACACACACACACACTCACACACACTATAAAGCAAGGTGCCAATAAAGCAGCGAGTGGCCCACTGTTGCTCATTAACAGATGACAAAGGCTTGCAGTAGAATGCCTAGTGGATAGAAGTCTAAGCTAACAGACTGACTAAATATTCAATGTGCTCCAAAATCCTGATTATCAGAACAAGAGCTAGAATAGCTAATGCACTAGTAGGCTCAATTAACCCTAATTAGTTCAGAGTCAGGCTACAAAAGACTTAATTAGTAGTTATTAGGTACCGCTCAGAAAAGGAGCATAAATAATGGTTGGTAGCAAGCTGTGTTTAAAAGTCTCTTGGCTGAGAAATACCAAAAAAAAAAAAAAAAAAAAAAAAAGTGAAATCAATGATTCTCCATTGGAGATTAAATGTAAAATAATAATATGGGTCTTGTCCTAATTTTCATTTATTCAGAGTGGGTCATCAATATAATTATTTTTTCTGGATGACTCAGATGCGTCAGGAGAGAAGTTTGAAAATGTGATGGTTACATTCTACTGCAAAAAGAGGAATATCTGCTATCCAGATGGTTAGGAGCTAACAGGGTTTCGAAGAATAGATGTAAAGTTTTCCTTGAACATTTCAAAGGTCAGTCATTGGAGGTCTCCTCATGGAAGAAGACAACAAAGGAAAGGTTGACATGTGAAGGGAGCAAGGAAACTGAGTTATGATAAGCATAAAGACAAGCTGGTGACCCAGAAGCCTGAATCGTGGCGGTGCCTCAAACAGGTTCCCTTCAGTTCACCAAAAGTCCCTCTTCCTTTTCCTTGCCCCATTTATTCACCAATATGTTCCTTATAGGAACAGAAAGTTAAGGAGATCCCATCTTACTTCACAGTAAAATGATTTTTATCAAAAAAATGCAATGACCAGATTAACATAAAAACGGAGGTAAAGGAATACACTATATTCCTCTTCACTAGTCTTACTCTTTTTCTCTGACACATTTTTAGAATAAGTATAACCCTCAGAAAGGTAGAAAATTATAATATTTATCTAAATTTGTATAATATCCTGCACAAATATGGGCCGGACATGAGTGAGGCCAGAAATTTTTTTTAGAACATTAGAGTTCTTATGTTTTAATGGATATTTAATTACCTTTATTTATTATGACTATAAATGTTATCACTCATAAAATTATTCAGTATTATCATAAATTATTTTATAAAAAAATACTGTTTGTAGATGTATGTAAATACATAAAAGCTGTCTTTTACGAGTCTACTTTAACTGACCATTAATTTCATGTAATAACTGGCTTCTTAAAAAAAAAATGCCAAAGAACCACTTAGGAAGAATGGAGGTATATTAGTTTTTCATTGCTGTGCAACAAATTACCACATATTTAAGCATCTTAAAACAATATTAACTTACTAGTTCACAATTCTATAGGTCAGAACCCAGGCTGACCTGGCTGGGCTCTTAGAAAATCAAAATCAAAGGTAAGCTGCGCTTTTACTTGGAGACCCTGGAGAAGAATCCTTCCCTAAGATCGAACAGGTTGTTTTCAGAATCCAGTTGCTTGTGGTTGTAGGTCTGTGGTCCTAGTTTCCTTGCTGGCTGTTAGGTAAGGGCTGCTCTTTACTCCAAGAGGCCTCCGCATTCCTTCATGCATGGGCCCCACTATCCTCACACTTTGAATATCTTTGACTTCTTAATCTCTCAGCCAGAAAAAATTCACTGCTCTTAAAAGTCCTATGTGATTAGATCAGCCTCACTTGAATAATCTCCCTTCAGATGAACTCAAAGTGAACTGATTAGTAACCTTAATTACCTCTTAAAATCCTTCCTGTCATGTAGCATAACATAATCACAAGCATGATATCTTACCATATTCACAGTTTTAGGAATTAGGGCTCAATACATCTAGGCCTCTGCTAGGTACAGAGGGTCCCTGGGCAGAAGAAGGAGAGGAAAGCCAGGAGTGTACCCAAGTGCCAAGGGGTAGAAGAACAGGTGGCTGGGCAGATATCCGACAAATGAGGGGGGGCAACGGGAGAGGGCATTGCACATGGGCTGGGACTCCAAACCTTCAGCACATGCTCCATTGTCCCATTGGATTTCTTTTACAAAACACAGATTCAAAGTTAAGATTATGAAGACTTTTAAGATGGTAACTTCAGACTGTTAAACTTCAGTGGGGGTTTCCTTTTTGAGAGATGGTCCTGGAAATAAGTAAGAACTATATGTGTTTGCTATTATTATTATTATTATGAATACAGTAGTATTTTACAGACATCAGCTACTTAGTAAACAAAATGTTCAGTTGCTTCAAAATACGTGGTCTTAAGAAATGAGGCCTGATACAGAGGCATCTTATATTCAAATGAAACTGTTAGACATGGCTGTCTATGAGAACTCCAAATCATTGACTTAAAGTACTTTTTTTCATGGTGGAAGTCCTATTTACATTTTACATAGAATAGGCAAAAATCCTTTCTTTTTTCACTTTTTCCATCGTTTTGGATATTGTCCTAACTCCCAAGCTGGAAATGTGGCTTGTTTTACCATCGATGAAGTTAATTAAAAATAAATCAACTTGAACCTACATTTGCTTTAAGTATTTTTTTAAAATTTATCACATGATTCAGTTCAAATTCCATTCTGTTACAGAATAAACTATGAGAATTACACATAGTTTTTCCTGTTTTTCTTCCTTTGCTGTCAAAGCTACTATAGATGGTACAAGCTTAATCCCAAGGAAACTAATAAAGTGAATTGTTCACACAATTACGTATTATTTTCCTGTTATGTACAATTCTCTCTGGGTTCCCAATGAACAGTGATTGATTTGTGAAGCCAGAGTCCTATCTGGTTTTGAGCTTTGAGTATTCAACCACATCTAAATTTTTGACAAGACCATTTAAAGAGTGATGTGATTGAATCATATGACCACTCGAAAACTGCAACATATGCTTTGTTCTGTGTGGGAAAAGCAACTCGCATCATCTGCAAAAAAAGAAAGGGAAAAAAAAAGGTAACAAAAATTTTAAGACTACTGAGCTGAGGCAAAGATGATACATATTGGGGAAAAATAGATCAGGGCTCTTGGCTAATATAAAATGGTGAATCAAAGTGCAGCAGTGACAACAGACCATGGGTCTAATTATCTCCAGAGGGAAGTATTATAATGTTCAGACTGGCTGTCAAGCAGCTGTAAACTCCTAGGTAGCATTTGCATTTTCAGAGTGCAATGGCAGAGGCCAGTTTCACCAAAACATCGTAGTGTCAATGCAGAGCCATGCCAGCGTGGTATAGATGCTGGGAGACCTGCTTAAACAAATCTGGTCACCTTTTCCAGATCCACGGCTCTGGGCTCTGATCTAAAACACGAAATATTCATAGTGATACCTTTCAGACTTCTAAACAGTAAGCTGGTTCTGATTCTAATAGTTGTGAGATAGTTGACAAACACCATTGGATTTAATTTTACTAACATTTATAGAGCTCTTTATATGGGGAAAGCATTATGCCAAGAGGACAGTGTCATGTGATGATTAACAGCTGGACTTTTCTTCTTGTGCTACCTGGAACAAATAACCTAATTACTCTAAGCAAGGAGGTTCTCGTGTGTATCATGGCAAAAATAACTATTTAGACAAGTGACTGTATTACTTTGTGTTTCCCTGGAAACAGACCCCAAAATTAGGGATGGGTACAAATTGTTTAATTGCAAGATGACCCCAGAAACAGTGATAAGAGAATAAGGGAGGGAGGGAAGGCAACCAATAAAGGTCAGACTCAGAAGTAAGTTTTCATTATGATACCTGGAACAAGGACTGATCCTCAAAGTATGGTTCATGGTTGACCAACATCAGCTTCATCTAGGTACTGGTTATAAATGCAAATTCTCAGGTCTCACTCTAGACCTACTGAATCAGAAGCGCTTCATGTGGGCCCATCAATCTGGTCTAACGAATACCACGATTGATTCTGAGGCTCACTCAAGTTTGATAACGGATGAGCTAGTAAATCTGGGAGCATGAGCAGAACATTTTTCCCAGAATTATTTCATTGGGGTGGGGGGAGTAGCTAAGATATTTGTACATCAACTCCCTTCAGCCATTACTGAAGGTTGTTGGGGATAGGGTGTTGGAAATAAACACTAATTCTTCAGCATTTTCTGAACAGAATGAATTCCAGGGTAAATTCTTAGCAGAAAAGATGCTGGTCTTGGCAACTGAAAGTCATAGATGCATTAAAACATATGGGAAGGACACCAACAGCTACTATTGTGGTGTCTTAAGGACTGAGATAATGCACTCAAGGGCATAATATAGCGCCTATCATTAAAATCCAAGGATATAAAGGTTAACAAGCTGTAATTCCTGCCTTTAGAGAGTAGACAATTTACAAAGAGAGCTAGGATACAGATTTATAAGTAGAATCCAAGGCAGGATGCAATATATGCCACTGGTGATGGAAGTACAGGAAGGAGAGAGAGCATATCTGATTTGAGGAGGAAGAAAGATGCTTATGAATCAGTGGCATCTGAGATGGGATGAGTAGGCTTTTTGGCAGGCTGAGATGAAACAAGAGGGGTGATTGAAATGTGGGAAGGATACAGGTTGCTGTATCATCTGCTCATCATCAAGTGTATATTGGATCTAGATGTCTGAGCTGCATATATTCATTAAAAAAATGGAAGTAACTTCCATGGCTAACAAATTTGAAATGTAAGGATGCTAAAAGTTAGTATTTCCTTGCTACTTCATATCTCCAACAGCCTCACCAGTGATTTTCTGAGAAAGAATTAAGGCTTCATGATTTGAAAAGCACAGAAAGATGTTTAAAGCAGCTGCACAGATGTGCTACTTTCCTGGGACTTATATGGAAATGAGAAAGTGCTGACTTAATTTTTTTCAGTAGCATTATTACCATTATAATATAACTTTTATAGTTTCAGGTAGACCTGTCAATACACACTGTGAGAATTTTGAGCAGTATGTATTTTAAAAAATTTTAAAAATTAAATTAAATTAAAAAATTAAATTAAATTAAAAAAATCAGTGCTGAAGAGTCAGGTGGAATGAAGAGAATAATAATTTGAGTTGAATGAATATAGAATTACATATTTTTGAGGATTTTTTAATTGAATCCCCAGATCTCACATTGAAAAATATTCCTGTACCCTACTGTACTACCTCACAGATTTCCTTTGCATGCATCCCTCTAAACCCACTGCTATGGACTAAATGCTCATTTTTTTTCCTCCTTATTTTTATACTGAAGCCCTAACCCACATGTAAAGGTATTTGGAAGTGTTGTCTTTGGGAAGTAATTGGGTCATGAGCGTGGAGCTCTCATAAATGCGATTAGTGCCCTAAATAGAAGAGATATTAGAGGATGATCTCTCTCCACCATACGAGGACAATAAGAGGGTGGTTGACTGTAAACCACGAAGAGGAAGAGGTACTAAACAAATATTTTTCCAAATAAGATATACAAATGGTTGACAGATACATGAAGAGGTGCTGGACATCACTAATTATCAGAAAATGTTAATCACAACCACATTGAGGTTTCATCTCTCACCGGTATTTATAACAACTATTACCAAAAAGGCAAGGGATAACAAGTGTTAGCAAAGATGTGTAGCAAAGGGAACATATGCAAATAGTGCACTATGGGTGGGAATGTAAACTGGTACAGATACTCTGGAAAATATTATGGAGCTTCCTCAAAAAATTAAAAATAGTACTACCATGTTCATTTCAGTATTATTCGCAACAGTCATGATATAGAAACAGCCTAAATGATTGTCAATGGATGAATGGGTAAAAAAGAAAAAAAGGTGTGATGTATACACACACACACACACACACAGACACACACACACACAATGGAATACTATTCAGCTGTAAGAAAAAAAGAACTGCCATTTGCAACAACATAGATGAACCTTGAGAGTATTATGCTAAGTGAAATATGTGTGACAGAGAAAGAGTATACTATATGTCCTCACTTATATGTGGAATCTAAAAAAGCCTAAGTCATAGAAACTGAGAGTAGAATTTGATTACCAGGGGCTAGGAGTTTGGGGGAAATAGGGAGACGTCGATCAAATGGTACAAATTTCCATTTATAAAATGAATACATTCTGGGAATGTAATGTACAGTATGGTGATTATAGTTAACATTACTTTATTACATACTTAAAAATTGCTAAGAGATCTTAAATATTTTCACCATAAAAAAGAAATGGTAATTATGTGACATGCTATGGTGGTAATCATTTAGCAGTGGATGAGTGTATCAAATCAGCATATTATACACCTCTAACTTACACAATGTTATATGTCAATTATATCACAATAAAACTTGAAAATAAATGATCTTTGGTTATACAAATTATTATTTAGTTGTATATAGGATAAAGCTAGCATAAATACTATGTGATAAATGGTAAGAGGTCTGCCTTTAGTCCACTATATGTTGGAGAAGGAGGGTAGTATGGAAAAAGTTTTAATATGAAAGATAGTTTTTTCAGGGTCATGAATTTGACAAATATTAAGCTTTTTTTTGCTAACTAGACGGGCTTATGTCACAGGAAAAGCTCCAGTGTGGAAAGTGTAATGTGTGTCTGTCTACCTGGCTCCCTGAACAGGTGGTCATATAAGAACTGAGTGCTACTTCTTATGATATGAGTCTTCACGACTTTGTGGAAGCAGTACCAGTCAATATTTAGCCACTTTTCTTAGACTGTATTAGAAATTGATCTACTTAATGTATGGTATAAGTCAAGTCATAAAATTTTAAAAAGGATACAAATTCTATCCTTTTCTTCTTTCATAGGCACTCATAAAAATATTCTTTGTGCTGGTAATGAAATTTCTAACTCAACTGAAATATGCAATATGCAAGACTGCCTGCCATGTAAATGTAGTTTTTATACTTACAATATGAGCAGTTACAGTCCACACTTAAGAAACACTAATGTGTTCCTAAAGCTAGCAAAATAAAATGAATTATGCATAGACCTGACCCTTCTCCCTTAGCTCATTGTAATATATTTAGGCACAATGAAATATGTTGAACATTTGAAATACTTTTAAAACCTGACCTATTGTTAGGTTTTATATAACTACTATATAACAAACTACTCTCAAAATACAGTGACCTAAAACAACAACTTATTATGGTGCTCACTGTTTCCTGAGTGAGCTCACATGGGTTATTCTTGTCTGAGATCATTCGCATAGTTGCAGTCAGATGGCAGGTGGGGACCAACTAAAAGGCTGAGCTGAGCTGTATGTTCATAATAGCTTTCTAACTCACAAGACTTGTGCCTCACCTGAGAAGCTCAGAAGAACTGAGGATTACTGCGCATATGTCTCTATCAACAGATCCTCTCTATTTGGCTAGATTGTTTGAGTTTCCTTATAGCATGGATGTCATAGTATACATTTTTTTTGCATGGTGATTGGTTTTCCCTTGAACACATATTCCAAGGACCAGGGCAGAAACTGCATTTTTTAAAAAAATAACATAGTCTTGAAATTAAGACAATGTTAACACAGGACATGATTCTTGGGAAGCATGATTCACTGGGAAATCCATCTTTGAAAACTAGTGATCATGTTTGTCATGTATACTTTATTGATATATGATGATTCATGGCTTTGGTAGACTTTTGTTATACCCTAATGAATCAAATAGTCAATGAGAATTAAGAATACACTTTCAAAAGAGTACCTAGAATAACCATTTACAATATGCAACAGAGCTTATAGTAGTTCAACAAATTATTTAATTAATAATTATTAATTTTCCGCTATGTGCTAGAGACTGTTCTGGCTACTGATGAATCCTGGTAGATTGGCAAAGTAGATACATGAGGAGATTAAAGCTCAAGAGACTTGAAAGCTCAAGAGACAAGAAGAATTGGCTTTTCCAAAGGAAGCAGAATCAGATGCCCATACAATGCAATGGCACTGGGAAAACCTGCTGATATGAGAAACAAAGACAAAGAGAAACAAACAAAATTTTGCACTACATTTTTATAAATAAGACTTAAAGTGTATGCTATAATATGCTCTGCTGTTTGACACTGAAAATTTGAGAAATTAATTTCTAATGAGTAGTAAAAAAATTCCTTATATTGTCTCTTAAAATATCCCTCAACCAAAATCACATTTACCAAATGTTGTACTAAAAGTGGTTCTCAACTTTTAAAGAGCCTCAGAATCACCTGGAGAGCTGATTAAAACAGATTGCTGAGCCCCATCCCCAGAGTTTCTGTTGCAGTTGGTCTGGGTGGGACCCAAGTATCTGCATGTTTATTGCTTCTAGATCATGCTGATTTGTTTAAGGGATAATACTTTGAGAATAACTGCTATATGACTACCCACAATGTAGAAGAGTGGTTAAAACCATAGATGCAAAGTCACAGACAAGACACAGAATTGAATCTTAAATTTTACTTAAGCTCTGTAGCTTGGTTTTCTGATCCTTAAAAAAGACAATTAATAGTAGCTACCTCACTGGATTGTTGTGTGAATGAAATGATATATAGTAAGAGCTCAGTAAGTGTTAATCATACTAATAATTATAATTCTATAAAAGACATAGACCTATTCTCATATGTCTTACCTGAGGAGTTAGATGCTAATAGTACACTTGTTTGTTTTGTAATCATCTTCCAGATTTCTTTCAATTATCCTTCAGACAATGTAGCTGACTGTTCTGAGCATTGTGCCTTTCCCTGACCCCTTCAAAAGAGTAGAAATGATAGAACTTTCTGATTATCTGTCTTCTCCCTTGTATACAGTGCATAAAAAATCTAACAACTAAGTATTTAAAATAATCTATAAACAAAAATAAATCTTACTGTTTTCAAGTTAAATTCTTCCTGAGATTGGTATTAAAGGAGAATTAGGTTTGCCTTAGTTGAGCTTTGCAGGATGTCCTGATAATACCTCAGTAATCAAAATATAATTATAGAATAAGGATGTTGCAAATGCAAAATACATATAGGGTTTTCTATTTGGTGAGGATTATTACAGTCAAGCATGTAGTTGCATTAAGGTGAAGATAAACTAAATTTCAGATCAGTTGTAAAGCTGTATTGTCAAGTATAAGGCAATAGTTTCTCTACGACAACAAAACAAGCCAATAGTAAATAAATAAATAAACATATTTTCATGACTGTCGATAATATCATAACCCTTTCTTCTCCAATAACATAATCTGTCCTGTGATGCTGTTAGGAGTGAATAGGATGGAAATATAATCATCCTATTCTTTTTCTTTTTCACTGTGCTATTGCTCCATCCATTGGGCCACACTCAGTTCCTTTCTGTGCCTCAGTTTACTTATCCAGACTAAATTAACACTTTTCAGCACACTATTTGTAGAACACTAGTAGAGTGAGATGCTCAGCAGAAAAATTTCCCTATAGTCAAAAGAGCTCTGGAAGCATTTTAAGCTCTATCTTCTTCTTCAAGAGTCAAGACATATTGGCATTTAAAAGACTTTGAGAATCCCTATTGTAAAGACACCAGTGTTTTCCAACTATAATAGACACTGGATATTCTACAGCAGATGAATTTCCAAAGGATATACTTCTTTGGGGAATGCTGCTCCAAGTTCTAATTGCCTCAACTTAGTAGGTTGTTGACATTTATGAACTGTCAATCAAAGATTCTTCATCCAGCAAAACTGTTTTTCAAAAATGAGGCAAAAACAAGGCATTCATAGATAAATAAAAACATATAATTTTTTTTTTGCCAGCACATTTGTCCCACTAAAAGTTTCTTTAGGCTGACAGGTAATGACACCAGGTGTGAAGTCAAATACACAAGAAAAAATGAAAAGAAAGAAATTATAAGTATTTGGGTAAATATAAATACACCCACTATATATATATATATACACATATATATATATAAAATTTTCAAATTTTACAAAATACTCATAAGATTGTGTAAAGCAATGATTATAACACTGTTCATGTGTTTATAGCATACATATATATATATATATATATATAATGTGTGTATAGCATATATAGATACAAAGGAGAAAGAAATACAGCCATAGTTTACTAGAATTAGGTTAGTATCAATCCGAAGTAAAGTGTGATAAGTTAAGGTGGGGAGGTAAGGAAAATAGGAAAATGGTCAAAGGATACAAAGTTGCAATCATGTAGGATGAATAAGTCCAGAGATCTCATGTACAGTATCATTCAATAGTATAATACTATATCAAACACTGGAAATTTGCTAAAAGAATAGATCTCAAGTGCTTTCACCACATATAAAAATGGCAACTATGAGGGGAGATGAATATACTAATTAGTTCAACTGTAGTAATCATTGCACTGTGTGTATGTATATCAAAACATCATAATGTACACCTTAAATATATGCAAATTTTATTTTTAAAAAAGGATACATGTTGTAAACAACTTTGAAAGTTAACTCAAAAAAATTAGAGCTAAAATCTCAACAGAGTGATTGAAATCGTTTACCAAAAAAAATATTGTTTTAATACCAAAAAAAAAAAGACAATAAAAGAGAAATACTGGAACAATGACAAAATACATGAGACATATAGAAAAAAATAGCAAAATGACAGACTTAAATTTAACTATATCAATAATTACATTAAGTATGAATGCACTAAAGACTCCAATCAAAAGGCACAAATCATAACATCTAGATAAGAAAAAGCAAGATTTAATTGTGTGCTCTGTACAATAGATAGAGTTTACATTCAAAGGCATAGAGAGATTGAAAGATAAAAAATGGAAAATTATATAAAATACATACAGTACTGGAGGAGAGCTAAAGTACTTAAAAGGGTAAAAGAAAAGTTTTTAAAAATATATATATTTATAAAATGCTAATAATACATTTTTGCAAATATTTAAATGTATTATTAAATATCCAAATATTCTTTTAAAATATACAGGGGATACAATTTATTTTTAAATTCTGTTAGGGGTTGTGAAAGTAAAAATGTTAGAAGTCTGCTCTTTGACACAAATTTTGTTGTACAAAGAAATACATTGTTTCATGGCATTCTGACTTACCTCAAATCACACAGTTTACAGCAAAGTCAATATCAGAAGACATGATCTTTCTTGGTCCCATATTTCTTGCCAGTTTTAAAGAGGCATTATAGAATAATAATGATATCCATGGAATTTGGAGCTATATTTTAAAAAATTCCAGCTCAAAACTTTGTTATCTATGACCTTACAGAGTTTTCTTAACTTGTCTATGACTCAATGACCTCATCTCTAAAATGGGGATAACAATGATATACATGTTATAGAAATTTTGTGAGGTAGTGCATGCAAAACACTTAGAACAATATTTAGTACAAGGCAAGTACTCTATAAATGTAAGTTATTTTTATTCAGGGCTTTGGAATGTCCCAATATATGTGCTTGAGATAAATCATTATCATATCTGCCAGCACATTTTTACAATGCTAGCACAGATTTTAGAGCTCCTGACTCAGATGTTGAATCTACATCTGGATATCAAGCCATTTTAGCAGTCAGCATTAGAGAGAATGAGTTGCAAAGAGGCAGCACTAAAGGGAAAACTCTGTTAACAAGATAATATGTGCTGAACTCAGCGGCTTTGTTCGTTATTGCTGAAGGGGAGACAGTGCAAAATGTGAGATTATGGGACGCATGATGCACATAATTTATTGCTTGCTGGAAGACCAGAATGGAACATTAGGTCAGCAGAACAGTCAGATGGCAACCCACTGACCTTAGAAATTTTATTAGTAAAGAACATTTTTTCCTAGTCCTCTGGTCCCCACTTCCTTCCCTGAACTCCATGTGCCTGGCTCTCCCAGATACAAGCAGAGTTCTCTTGGCCCTGTGCCTTTGCTCACATGGATTACTTGTTCTTGAATGTCGCCCAGGCACATGGTACTTTTCCTCTACTGCCCTTTGAAATATGTTTAATAGTGTATAATTTATTTAACTGAGTACTTAATATATCCTGAACACTGGATTGAGCACCAAGAATACAAATTCACACAGTTTTAGAATCAAGTGTGGGAGAGAGCCCTTATCACTTTATTATGATTATCTACAATAGAGGCAGGCATAGATGTTTTGTGAGTGTTGATGAAGTATCTTACGCAGTCTGGGGATATTCGGCAACCACCTCCAGAAGGGTTTAATAAGTTGTAGTTAACTCTATATAGAGAGAAGAAACAAAGGCAATAATACATACACAGGTCAGAGTTGAGAGTGTGACATGATCAATGGGGCACTTAGTGAGCAAGTGAATAAAATAAAGCTGGAAAGGTAGGAATGGATCAGATAATAAAGAAGCTGAGAATGATGAATGCTTTGCTTGTTTGGGTTTTACTGTGACTGTCGTGGGAAGTTGCTAGGATTTTAAGCAGTACAATAATTTGATCAGATTTGTATTGTAGAAAAACAAGTTTAACAGAAGTGTGAAAAATGGATGGATTAAAAGAGTGGAGGCAAGAATGAACTCATTAATTTGTAGTCATCAATAGGGAGAAGATGAAAGCCTAAACTAAGGCAGTTATGGCAAAAAAGAGAAAAGGGGATCAGTCTGAGAGGCAGGGAGAAATCAGTGGTCCTTGAGATCTAATTAGATATGTGAGTTGAAATTGAGAGTGGAATACAGGATGACTCTTAAATAGTCGGTTTTGATACACATATATATGGTATTACCACTCTCCTGAGAGGGTATATAGGAAGATATAGGAAGTGGGATAAAGTGATAAGACTATATTAGAATTTGTTCACTTTAAGTTTCATTTATATATTTGTTTAAGAATATTTGCAGAGACTCTACCTACTAGATGCTGGAGACTACTCTAGGCACTGGACATAGAGCAGTAAATAAAAAACCAGAAATTCTTGTTTTCAATGAGCTTACATCTAGTAGGTTATCTGTGGACATCCCAGTAGATGACTGAACTGGTGCTGGAGCTTAGATGAGAGATTTGGCCTAGAAATGTTGATCCAAGAGAAAACAATTTATAGGTAAGTAAAACTATAGTTTACTATAGTTTTCTGTACTTACTTTTTTACTGCAAATTTACAAAGAAAAATATATATTTTAGTAAAGATATTTAATGTAGCATAAGTAGTTAGGCTAATTTGGGTCAAAAATAATAAAATTATATATATATAAATTATATGTGTGTGTGTGTGTGTGTGTGTGTAAGCATATGCCCCAAACATGCTTCATTAGTTAATATATATAGCACTAGAATTTAGGCGGTGATAATGCTACTCTATACCTAAGAAAAGCTTTATACCACACTTTAAGTGGAATATAAACAGATCATAGGACTCTTAGAGAAGAATGATGATGAAGGCGGAAGAACTTAAACTATGTCTAATGGAGATGTTTAGCCTGCAGAAGATTACCATGCAAGTCTCTTAGTATAGGTAATTCTGTTAGAGCTAAAAAGGAGATATCAATGGGAGGAAGTTATAGGGAGAATTTCAATAATAAAATTGTTGCCATCTCATTCATGTCCTAAGATACTCAGCCTCAGATTCAGTGATGTATTGGAGTTATCCAGAGAAATAGAATCAATAGGATCTGTATGTATGTGTGTGTACAAATATACATAAAAGAAGTTTATTATGAGGTCTTAGCTCATGCAGTTATGGAGTCTGGCAAATCTTAAGATCTGTAGGGTGAGTTAGTAAGCCAGAGACCCAGAATAACCAGCGGTGTAGTGTTAGTCCAAAACCAACAGATTTAAAACTCAGGAAGAGTGAAGGTATCAGTCTAAGTCAAAGAGCAGGAAAAAATGCTTATATCCTAGTTTGAAGGCCATCAGACAGAAATATCTCTCTCTTATTTAGGGGAAGATTAGACTTTTTGTTCTATTCAGGAGTTTAACTGATTGGATGTGCACATCTAGTTAGGGGAGGCAATCTGCTTTACCCAGTCTACCAATTTAAATGTTTATCTCATCCAAAAAAACCCTAACAGAAATACCCAGAATAATGGTAAACCAAATTTCTGGGCACCCCATGGCCCAGCCAAGTTGATACATAAAATTAACTATCAAAAGGAAAATTTGGTTTCTACCCATGGATTGGCTGATCTCCATATAGGAATTGTAGTCAGGATTTTTAGTCTGACTAAACAAATTCACTTCGGAGTGTTTATTTTAAAACTTAGCTTAAACGAGCTCCATATTCTTGAAAATGAAGAAAAGTCTCACCATGCTCAGAGGTCTCCTGCAAGCATGAAACCCAGACAGCCATGCTATTGGTCAAGGGTAGAAATGTTGACTGCATTTCATAATTGTCTAACTCACTTTCCAAACCAAGAATATTGGCAAAAGACAAACTTTATTTTCATCAATACAAAATTCTAGTTGCCATTTTTGTCTCTTATTGTTTCTTCTCAAGGACCAGACCCAGCAAACAGAAAAGAGAATGTGAGAATTTAAAAATATTTTTAGAGGACTTTTATCTGATTCAAAGCACTGTAAAATTCCAAGCTTTGACTGCCCTAGTTCCCATTTAATCTTCATTTTTTTTTTATTTCTTGTCAGCTGTGCATGCAGATGCTGAAATCTTGTTTGTTTATCATGGGGCCAAGAAGATTTATGGCTGAGTGCATGTTTAGCTGCCTTGTACATTCTCTTGGCACAGTTCCTGAGCTGCACAGCACAGGGAACACTTAAATATGCTTAAATGGGAAGTCAGTCCCACATGTTCCCTGTAGTTCTCATCTGGTTATTTTTCAGCTTATGCTTTGGTTGAGGTTAAGGTAATTACAAAGTTATTATTTGTCATTTCCATTATCTTTGGGGTCAGAAAGACATCTGTTGAAATTTAGCATCATCTCTCATTTATGTTAGCTGATGGCCAACACCTGAGTGGACATAAAAAATGAGGGAAGGAGGTAGTTGTTCATGCAGGCTAGCTCTGTATGTGTGTGTACTGTGTGTGTGTGTGTGTGTGTGTGTGTGTGTGTGTGTGTGTGTGTGTGTTTGGTATGTGTCTGTGTGTGTATGCATACAAAAGAACCCAACCCTGCCATAAAGTCTCGATAAATCTATGCATTCTTACAAAACCAGTAATGATGAGTTCTAAAGAAACATGAAATGCTGTTGTCCATAATATTCTCAGGGTTTCCAAGCCACTGATGTGGAGAAAAGTAATGGAGTCAGATGAAGTATTCTGAGCTTCCTTCCTGCTGGGCTATTTATTTTCTTCTTTAACATGCTGCACATAGTTCTCTTTACAGAGTGAAAATGAGAAAATGATCTAGGATTTGAAATGCTACATTATTTAATGAAGAAATATGTGATGTATATGATTACTGCTGGCTTTTCGAACCAGCAAATACTGTACTGTTTGCAAACCCAAAGTTATCAGTTGATCCTTCAGTTCAGAGTTAGCAAAAAAAAAAAAAAAGGGGGGGTCAGATAGGAAATATTTTAGGCATTATGGGCCATACAATCTTTGGATCTACTAAACTCTGCTCTTGTAGCCCCAAAGCAGGCATAAATAATGTGCAAATGAATAAGCATGGCTATGTTCCAACATAACTTTATTTACAAAAACAGGCAGTGGTCCATATGTGACTAATAGGCCATAGTTCGCCATCTCCTGCTTTTATTGACATTCTACTAAAAGTTTGACCCTGAACAAACAGGCTCTAAAATATAAGCTTAAGATGGACATGTAGAATTAAAAGAGAGAAGAGAAAGGAGTCCTACATCAAACTGTATGGTATCCTAGGCACTGGGCCTGTTATTATGCCTCAAATTCCCTTTGGATAACATATTTACCCCACTCTCCTTCCTGAAGTTTATATCTACTGAAAGCAACCACCTTCGTTTAAGATTGTGTTGCAAAATCCAATTTTGTTTTATATGCTCTAAAGAGACAAAATTTTCCTTCATATCTTTCTCTTAGCACCATGAAAATATAGATGATATTCAAAATTCTCTAGAGCTAAGCATTCAGATATTCCAAATATGACTGCAATCTCAGCACTAACCATGGATTGTTATTGTTTTCAAATCACATCATTTACTCATTTACAAAAAGGAAAACAAGCAATTGTGGTGTGTGTTAATAATACCTTGTTCCTTTCCATCTAAATGGGAAGAACTTTACCTCGTTCTCAAAGAAGAAAATGAAACCATTACAGATTAGTGAAGTTAGCCCAAAAGTCAGTTTAGAGAATAATGCACAAACCCAAAGACCAGAGTTTAGCTTTTAGTGTGTTGAGAACTCACGAGGATTTAGAATGTGGGGGATCGACTTTGAGTTCAGTTTAACAAATGCCTTTACCTTTTCTCATAGGTTCATTTCAATTTGATAAGTTTAGATTTTATTCTGTTCCAGATTTGTTCTACCAAAGCAGCTTTTTTATTTAAAGGAATAAGAAACAAGAACCAACTTGAACTTTCTTCAGGAAATTAAACTAACACCAAGGAAGGTTACTTGAATTTTAAAAATTATGAAGCAAGAGAAGTGTTAAAATTTGCTAAAATTCAAGAATAAAGTTAAGTATGGCCCACTTTTAGTAGGTGTATTTATTTGTGTTTTTACTGAGAAATTAGTTCTCAGAAATTCTCTCTTCCTCTGAGAGAAAAAGCAGGGAATTTGAGAGTGCTATGGTGAGTTGCTGTGTCCTTACATGAATTGCACCAACTAATATGTACATCAACTCTGACCAGATATTTCAGATATATGATTTAAAGTTTATGCAGACTATCTGTGCCTTCAATGTCTTAATGAACAGCTTTTATTTTCCAAACCCAGACACTCATTATGAACATTGTGGACAAATTAAAAAAGGTTATAAAAATAACAACGATCTTTGTCCATTTGGGATTGGGTGTAAATTGCTTTAGATAGAATATAGATGTGTTCAATTTATAGAAATAAGAAAAAAAGAAATATGTGTATTTTGGGGTCTAAAAATCCCTTAACAATATTTTGAAGATATTGCCTTTGTCAATTGGCTTCACTTAGTATACATCCATAAAATGACTCATTATTAAAATGTCTTAGCTATACCTATGACTATATTCCTTTAGATAGTGTTTCAATAAATTATGTAATAAACAGATATTGATGAAGCACTAAAATGCAAGTAAAAATGTGATTACTGTTACTACTGAATGAGAGGTTTTGCCTACATTAAACATTTGATACTAGCAATTGGTTGATTACTACAGGGCCAGTAATTGGTAAACATCATACATTTGCATTAATTCAATCACATATAAAAATATCAATTTGAGACAAAATTAAAAATAATAAAATGGTCAAAAAAAACCCTCACATTTTGGAATTGAGCAATGAGCATAAATTTCAAAAGTATATCAAATTTATTCTTTCATCTACTTAAATTAGAATAATTGACAGGAATTTCTTTTGAAGATGTGGGACTGCAAATTGGTACAGTCACTATGGAAAAGAGTATGGAGGTTCCTCGAAAAACTAAGAATTGATCTATCATATGATCCAGCGATCCCTCTACTGACTATTTACCCCAAAGACTTGAAAACTCATGTCTGAAAAGAAATTTGTACACTGATATTCATAGCAGCATTATTCATGGTGGCTAGGATATGGAAGCAACTGAAGTATCCTATGATAGAAGATTGGATAAAGAAACTGTGGTACATATATATAATAGAGCATTACTCAGCCATAAGAAGAGATGAAATATGGCTATTTGTGACAACATGGATAGACCTTGAGATAATCATGCTAAGTGAAATAAACCAGGCAGAAAAAATTGAAAAGCACATGCTATCACTTATATGTGGTATATAAAGCTAAAAGCAACAAACAAACAGGACAAACAGACAGAGATTCATGGACATGGACAATAAACTAGTGGTTACCAGAGGATGGAGGAGAGAGAGGAGGGGGGAGGTAGATGGAATAAAAGGGGTCAAATATGTGGTGACAGAAAGAAATCTAACTATGGCAGGTGAGCACACAATGCAATATATATATATGCCTTACTGTTAAAAATTCTACATCTGAAAATTACTAGATTTCATTAACCAATGTCACCATAATAATACATTTAAAAATATAATAAAATTAAAAAAAAAGAAAAGAAAAATAGCTCTCTAAACTGTAAAGCTGGCCATTAATTATAGGGACTTTTTCCTTCATGTCAGCAGAAAGTACAATTTCTGTGAGAATTTTAAAGTTATTTGAAAAGTTTTTCCTACTCTTAATTAGACATTAATAATTAAGAAAATAAAGATATCTATTTAAAAAATAGTTTCCATTTTAGAAAAAAATAAGTAAAACTTAAATGGTTAAGCCATTCCCTGCTGGAGAAATTGAGATAAGCAACAGGTGTAAGTATTCAAGAAAATCGTACCTCAGAAGTACGTCAAGACTTCTTCATTTATGAGATAAATAAGAAAGAAACTTTCACAGAGTTATGGGTTCAGTTGTTAAATTACAGGGTTTATTATCAAAAGTGCAAAGATATGACAGACATATGAAAATAATTATTAAAAGCTTCTCTAACACAGAATTTGCACTGTTGATCAATTACAATATAAACACTTCAGTTGAAACAATTATATGTGAACATAGCAAAAGCCCAATATTATATAAATTGACTATTAATTTGTTAAACAATGATCGCTTCCTTAATGCTTACTGTGTACATTATATTGTACTGGGAACTATGGAGATCAACAGTAAAATATATGCTAAGGTAGTTTTATCAACAGGATCTTGGACTTAACTCATCTATGCATCACCCATAATGGCTAGGACAGTCTTGATAATAACCAGTGGTAGTAATAAGCATTACTATTTATTAAATGCATGGAACCAACTGGGAAAATTTCCTGTACAGATCACAAAGAAATAAGCTTAAAGCACTAATATTAAAATAATCTACTAACTTTTAAAATATAAAACTGGACAATATAATGTATATGATAAGGTGATATATGATGTGTACTATGTTTGCCCTCTGGCATCAAAGAGCTTTGTCAAATTTTTGATAATGTTTTATGTACTAATAGATCATTAAATCCTGCATGTTTCAAAGACCATAGGGGAATGTATTATGACTCCCTCGAAAAGGAATAAAAGGCATTACTCTTTATTATATTACAACAAATTTCAAATGTCCAGCTACAAAAATTATTTTTGCTTTTTATAGATGCAAATGCAAGTATATATGCTTTGGGTCTGCATGGCTTTAAAGACACATCTGAAAGGAATGTGACAAACTGTTAAAAGTCTTAAAAGTAATGTCATGTATATGAATATGTAACACAGCAGACCTTCTAAGCATAAAAAGACATAACTGATATTCTCTGTGAGTCCTAAAATTTAACATTCTTAGTGAAATGACCCTTCATCTTTTCCTTTGTCATTATTAAGATAACCGTATTTTTCTTGTTTTCATCTTCTATTTCACAGCAGGCATTCAAAGTCCTGCATAAATAAAAATACATGTAACTACAGGACACTCAGAATGTCTAGACTATAGGAACAAAGGTAATATTTTTTATTTATATGCCCATGAAAGCTGCATGTTCTAGAATATGAGTGAAAAAGTAGAGTGGTGAAATGGCAAGCTTTGTGAGTGACCCAGGTATCAAGATATTAGTGTTTCAGTGTTAATTTTGCAACCAGTCACCTTGGGCCTTGAGCAAATTTCTTATTTTTTTCTGAGCTTCTGTTATGTAATCTATGGTTACCAGTGCTTAGATCTTGGTTTCTAATACCACTCTCCAATAAAAGAAATCAGGGCTACTTAGAAAAAATGTCTGATGGGTGGATTAAAGCAGAAAATATACCAGATGAGCCAGGAATTTTTTGTATTGCTAGAAATTAAGAAAGAGCTCAAGAAACAATATGATAGGACATGGGATCCAATTTTAAAAAGCTCCCAATGGCTAAAGTCAGAGCAATTTAAACAATAAATGTATGATATAGTATTGGATTAAAAGTCAAAGTATAAACCAAAGTATAAAATATCTATTCATAAATTCATACTGCTAGAAAGAAAGAAAGAAAGAAAGAAAGAAAGAAAGAAAGAAAGAAAGAAAGAAAGAAAGAAAGAAAGAAAGACAAATCTTTCATACAAAAGAATTTTCAATAATGTCTATAGATTTCCTCCCTCAAGGATGGAGCATGACTGTTCAGCCCTTAAATGAGGGCTACACTTTGTGACTTGCTCCCATAGGGTATAGTATGGATATTAAAACAAAAAAAGTAAATTTATAGTGGAGAAATCTGGTAAACACTACAGTTAAGGTCAAGGTTAAGATCATTAATGATGTGCCATGTTAGTAGAATGTACTCTAGATATGTTATGATGAAAGAGTACTTTACCTTTGTAGTCTTCTTCCCTAAAATTCCTACCTGCACCATGATTATGAGAAAAACATCAGAGAAACCAAAATTGAGAGACGTACTATAACATACTTAACCAGTATTTCTCAAAATTGTTAGGATCATGAAAAACAAGGAAAGTGAGAAATCACTGTAGCTACAAGGAGCCTAAGCAGACATAACAACTAAATGTAGTATGATATGTTGGATGGGATCCTGGAACAGAAAGAAGAGGTTAGGAAAACAATGAAATCTAAATAAAGAATGAAGTTTAGTGAATAATAATGTCAGTATTAGTTCATTATTTGTGACAAATGGACCATAATAATGTTAGATGTTAACAATAGAAGAAAATTAGGTGTGGGGTATATGAGAACATTTTGTACAATCATGACATCTTTTCTGTAAATTTAACACTATCTAAAATGTAAAGTTTAACTATTTAAAAATGATATAGTTGAACTAGATTGTACATACTGAGTGTTGAAGTATTATTCCTTTGTGAGTTTGGGACAGAAGAAATCTGTTCCGTATAGCATATCCTTATAGAAGATATTGAGCAATCTTGTGTTTCCTATTCCCTTCATCAGTCTTCTTAGCACCAAACATAGAATTTTCAATACACGTTGCTTACATGGAAAAAAAAAAATCATGATTATTTTATCTACTGTTAAATAAGTAGAACAAGTTCTCATTCAGGAAGGAAAACCAGCCTTTTACATATCTATCTATATCTATATCTATATCTATATCTATATCTATATCTATATCTATATCTGTGTCTATATCTATATCTATATCTATATCTATCTATTATCTATCTATCTATCTATCTAATCTGTATCTATCTGTAATCTATATCATCTATATCTGAATAGTCTTTTAGTCCTTAATAACTCTCAAACAAGTGCAAAATTTTGAATGAACAGTGCATGTAACCCTATTATACGTCTGTTAAATCTTTGCATTGCAATATTTGCTTATCAACTATTTATAACTTATTTCCAGTGTCAAGAAGTAAACAAATCCATTCACAGTTCTTGCTCATACTGTAGCATTTGAGTAGCTCAACCCAGGAAGCAGTAGTTTGTAAGGTGTAAACGTTCTGCAAGTTCTGGTGCCAGGTTACTGCAAGGGTTAAACCAGGTTAAATCTTGGAAAGCAGAAAGGGATCTGACTCATTTCTTAAAGGCAGAAACTCAAAAGGGCAAAGGGCTTCTCAGATACCTTCAAGCAAATTGATCTACCAAAAAAAAAAAGGTATAACGTAAGTTTCTCTTTTCAGTTCTAAATGATAATAAATAGAAACAGGATTCTAGAGGCAATATATTTAGAAGTATAATTTTCACCTTGGAAATATTTTAGGATTTCTGATTTCTTCAAAAATCAGACATAATTTCTGATTTCAAAAGCCATATTTGCCAATCATGTCAGAGAGATTGAAATATGATGCCCTGTTAAGCAGGACACTTGCTTTAACTAAGATGAGAGCAAGAAAAAAGTGTAAAAAAAGAAAGCATTTTCCAACTGATTTTGAAAGCAATACTTTATTAAGTTGGAAAGATAAAAATGATATTTAAGGCACATAGGTAATTATTTGTTTACTTCATGGGATCTCCTGTAATCAACATTTTGTTTTGTTTCAAGTTAATGCTTTTCTTTGATAATTTTGTTAAATCATGCTACAATGAGTTAGAATTGGTAACAAATGGAATAAGATTAAGTCTAATTTACCTTCATATTAACTCCATGTTTTTACTTGATTTCAAAAATCTATATCTTTATTAAATGGTACCAAAAGGTCCAAACTATTTGAGAATAAACTTTTTGTAGAAGTATCAAGTATTTTTGAAACTTCTATCACTAATTTTAATTTGAGTTTATTATGAATTGCATAAACCTTAAAGATTTTCACTTTGCCCCTGTAATCCAAATTGTTACAAGTACTAAATAATGCATACAATAAAGTTGTATCGATTTGAAAATACCCTAAAAGTCTGCCCTTTTAATACTTCAAATTCTCCTTTTCTCACAGTACTCGTATTTGCATTTGTGTGTGAGTGTGTGTGTGAGCATGTGTCTATTTTGAACGCTAGGGTACTGTACTCACATGATTATGTCTTGGTACTTTTGAATTCCTAGAGTTTTGTGCTATGATGGTTGGGGTGGTAGTAGCCAAAGAAACTTTACTTCAGCAGAGAATGCTTTTATGGATGGAATTCCCATCCCTTTTCCTGCCTGAGAACCCAGTCTGCATGATGTCATCTCTACATGGAATTGTTTGTTAGTCAAAGAAGGGGTCAAAGTAACAATTGGGACTCTGATGATGAGTCTCCATTGACTTGTAATTATAGAGGTTGGGAGGGAAGAAAGTTCCTTAGTAGTCACCTGCCTCTTCACTTTATTGATGATAAAACTGAGGTTCAAGAAAAATGACTTGTCCAAGCCTACCAGAACCAGTCAGGTGCATTTGAACCCAATTCTTCTCCAAAATATGCCCCAAATGCTGTTGGAGCTTCCCACAAACTCTATTAGGGCCATTCCCTAAGCTCTTCTTTGTTATTCAGGCCCATTACATGGTGTCACTGTTTAAAAGGCCACTGTCAAGGGTAAGTTGCTCTCAGAGAATATCTCTCTCCAAGGTCTTTTAACAGAGTGAGATGTTCTGTTGTTTAATACTGGGAAGCTCAAATAAATTTAAATTGAAGTTTACCTCTCATCCAAATTGAACACAAACAAATTCCTCTCTTTCTTTCTGCCCCTGGGTGCCCCCAAAGAGTTCCTCTCCAACCTTTGGTAAAACTCTTTTGTCCTCAAGGCAAGAATAGAAACAGGGCAGAAATAACGAAGTCAAGTGCATATAAAACCAGTCTTTTCAGATGAGCCCTATCTTCATTTTGCTTGCTGAAGAAATCAGTTAGAAAATAATAAGTTCAAAATCTATCTCTATTAATTTATGGGACAAGCTAAAGTTTGAGACCTCACTTCTCTCTTTCATTTTAACTCTAAGGAAACTAAGGTCCAGAGAATTTAAGGGACTTTTATAAATCTCTGATGTTGTCTGGAAATTATCTCTAACTTATTTTTATAGGATGAATTTTGAAAATCTGAGTTTAGATTATAAGATATATTGGGCCTAGAGAAGACTATTTTTAAGGAATATCTTCACACTGCCATAATTTAGAATAAGTTGTTCATCAAAATACAGATTTTAATAATAAAGGAACTATAGATTCAGGGGTATTCTATTATGGCTATGTCCCAGGATGTTATACTGCTTAGTTTATCCAAAGAGCCACTATCTTCTTTTACTGATTTTTCATGTGTTCCCCCTCAAAGGTGAGAGCTTGATCAAAGATGATGGCCTTTTTATTAAGGAGAACTATATGTAGTTAGAAATAGAAATACAGTTCCAATTTAATTCTAAAGCCTCCACATCAGTAGCTAAATACCGTTTGTTTAAGTTCACAGGAAACAAATTAGAGCTGAGAATTTTTGAGATCTATATTAATATATTCAACTCTCATTTATGTGCAGTAAACTTATAAACTTTGAGAACCAATAGAAAATAATTCTATTAGAAACATACACTTCCTAACTTTGTAATAACACAGTTTAAATTGCCCACCAACCTCCCTGCCTCCCGCCCCCAATAGGCCGTATTGTGTAGGGTTACTGCAGTATGGTCAAGTAAATTCTATTTGAACATTATTCAAGTTTATGTCTAGGCTACCAATTACCTTTCCAATTACTTAACAATACCATGTTTTAGAGAGGCTCTGGAATTCTACCCTGAGGTCTTATTTATGTGCTGAGTTGGCTTCTTTATTTTGAAGTAAAGATTCAAAAATATGATTTCCATAGCAGAGTGGCTCCCCAAAAAATACTAATCAAAATACGATCACCACTTTGTATGAAAATCGAGCTTATCAGCCACATTGGAAAAGATCTAGAGTACGAACATCATCCACATGGTCCAATTTAATGAAAGCATAATTACTGGTAATAGTGCAGGATTAGAGAAAGAATTAAGGTGGGAACATTACTCTTACCATAAACTTATTCTCAAATATTTTTGCAATGAGAATAATATTTTGGAAATATTTTATTGGTCAGCAATCTGTGTTTTTCTTTCCCTTGTTGTATATCTACCATAAAACTAGATCATGAAGATTATAAACCCAGGGAAAAGATAACAATAAATAAACAATAGTCTATAGGTAGGGAAGATAAAAAATATTGTAGAACTGGAGGTCTAGTTGCATAGGAAGAGAAAAAAGAAAGCCTCTCGTGGTAAGGGGAAATGGGGAAGCTAGAGCAAGTCACAAGAGGTCTGACTTGAGTTCTTGGTTTTCCTCTTGAAATAAAAATTCCTTTAGAATAAAGAAATAGAAAATTCTAGATTGTCCTAAGAAAGTCCTAGTGGATGATTTTACTTCTCTCTCCTTGAAACATGTGAAATTGAGGGTAGAATTAAATCATTCATAGAAAATTTAAAAAAATCTTTATCATCATCAACTTAATTTCATTTGAGCTGAAGTGCATTCAGTTCAACCTTGCTACATAACAACAATAGATAAGATAAAAAAATATATAGCTAAAAGATTTAGGCTAATAGTTCATTTGGATATTAACAGTGACTTCTTTGGTTTATTTTATAAAGAATTTACATAATACATATCTACTTTTCTCCTTAAAAATTATTTATATACTTTATAATTAATGAGATATAGCAAAAGTGAAAACAAAAACAAAAAACCCACAACTAAAATTTTGAAAATGATGACATGATCTTTGAATTTTTTCTTTATTTTATTCAAAGCATTTATGATGTATTTGTCATTTTTCAAAGTTCTAACTAACATGTAAATTGAAAGCTAAGTATACTAATATGTACTTTCAAATTGTTACACTTATTAAGGCTAGTGGCCAAAGTTAGGAACCCACAAGATAATCTCTTCATAGCCTCATGCTCTTCTTTAGGAGGGTCTGACATTTTGTTTATGCTTTGACATCTGACTATCTACTGGCTAGCTTGGTACTATCGTACATTGGGGATGGGATAGCTATGGAGTGAAGGGGAAAGGGAGCATGAGATGGGGGCTGTGGTGTGTATGTGTGGTACTTGTTCAGGTAAGAGAGAGACAGAGACAGACAGAGACAGAGACAAAGAGTACAGGGCAGCATAGGAGAGTGCAGAAGTTGTCCAGGGGATTACTGATGGTATCAGTTCATCCTCCTGCTAGAAGAGTAGAGAGGAGTACATTTCTGAATCAGTTATGATAATAATTGTTCCTAAATGAATAGAACCCCTTTAAAAATCAAATGTAATTAAAGATTATAAAATTAGACTTTATTTTAATTAAGAAAACCTATTCTCCAAAAAAGGAGGGCAGTTCAGCAGAGCAGTTAATGGAAAAACAAAATATTTTCATGTTTTAGCCCAATGAGTTGAATCCTCTCACTATTTGAAAGCAGTTGTTCTTATTGACAGAGCTAACCTTTTGCACGAGTATTTGTCTGCAGTGTTAATTCACCAAGAAAAAACAATGCTTTTACAGTAATGTCAATTAAGCTTTAATCCAATTTGTATTTAAAAATTTGACTTTCTATTAGTGGGATCTGAAATCATGAAGATTTACTCTGAAGCAATATAAACACAAAATCGAACCAAACCAGAATAGTTTATTATCAAATTCTAAGTGGTAGTTTTAACTGGGTGTGTTGTTCATGTAACTATGTAACAGCATATGCCTGTAATAATTCTCTAGGCAGTGAACATAAAAAAAAAAAAACCTATAATTTAATTTCCTCCTGCCTCTTGCCCCTTCCTTTACTTGATAAATAAGTGAATTAAATGTACTAAAATCCTCATCACAATTTCCTCCCTGCCCCATGAACACAGGTTTGGCTACTCTCAGAAGTAATTGCCTTCCTTCTTTTTACATGCATCAATAAGCTGAGTTACTGGGAACTGACACTGGTTAGAGAGAAGAAAAACTTCAGGTTCAGATATTTTTTTTAAAAAGAGCAGCTAAATGTCGCTGCTTATATAAGCTTTAAATAGACAATACCTGAGCTGCATACTTGGTGCACTTGTCTTAGCAAGAATGGTTTTGCAAACAGAATCTATTATGATGCATTATAACTTTATAGAACATGGAAACATTTTCCCTTCTTACTCTTCGAGGTCTGAAGAACCCTGTTTTTAAAGGCTGCAGCCTAAGAGTGACCCTTCAGAAGTCAAAGGAGAGAATCCTTGGCATATCAGGGGTGTTGATTGTCAAGAGCTTTTTCTCTGTTTCAATGTGGATGCTGTGGAAGCATTCTGTTGATTCTAGGAAAAATTCAGCTGCGTTTTTAGTTTAGATAAATTTGACCTAAATGCTTTCACTCAGAAGAAAGAAAGAATTTAAGATGAGCTATGTCCATTATGCCCTTGATAAAACTGAATGAAGGACATTTAAAAAAATCCATCACCCTACCAACACTCTTTTGGTTTAATCTAGAGCAGTAAGTGTTAGGAGGTGTGTTAGCTGTTAAGAGGAACAAAACAACAAGCAACATGGAATGTAGGGCTTACTGTTTCCGTTAAGATACAAAGCAGACTAAAAGAATTATTGGATAGAAAATATTGATATCTGAAGATAAATTCTAGAAAGGACTTCACATTAGATGGGAAGAGGTCTGATTACAAAGCTGCCAGAATTAGATCATGGAGCAGAAAAAATTACATTAATGAAAACACTGGTAAAATTAATATAAAATGAAATCTAGAGTTTAGTTAATATATCAGTGTTAGTTCCTTAGTTTTCACAAATGCACCACAGTAGTGTAAGTTGATAATACCAGGAGACATTGAAACCTGGATGAAAGGTATATAGGGACTTCCTGTACTATCTTTTCAAGTTTTCAATAAATCTAAAATTATCACAAATACAATGTTTTTCCCCTCAAATTATTTCAAATACTTAATTAAAAAATAATAAAAGTTTCTAGAGGTGGTTACACAATTTCCTTCAGTGCTGATGCTCCAGGGCACTTTGAAATTCTGTCTGGCAAAGATGATGATTAGAGATCTGTTGGATTCTGGGCAGCAAGCCTTGCCCTTTTGTTTGAAAATAAAACAAACCTGTCTCATTTTAAAGACGTGCCTTATAAGAGTGATAATTGCAGTGGGGATGCTCAGAACCCGGGATGTCTGTAACTGGAAGTTTGGGTCTTTTGAAAGTAGATACTGAGACCATAATCTTCCAGTCAATGAGGCAGAAATACTGGAATGATGGCACTATAGAAACTAACCTCCTTGAATCTCAAGCAGCAAGGCAGCCTTCATGTCCTGCTGGTGTTAAAGTGAACTCAGAGAAAGCCACTAAAATTCTAGGGAAAAGACACTACCCTATTCTGTGCCACAGTTTCCCAGCCACTAAAGAATAAGACTAGTTAAACAAGCTGTCAAAGACAGTTCTCCCTGTGTTAGACCTGATCCTCTCATTATCATCTAGTTGCCATCCAGATACTGAGACTTTCCTGCCTCCAGAGCAAGTCCTGTATTGTATGGAGATTGAATGGGAGTTAACCCCTACAGAGTGATCTGAAGAAAGGCAAAAAGCCAGGTGGTTCAGACAAAGCACTCCTGCTAAATTGAAAAGGGCTTGCAATTTTCATTACTCACTCCCTTTAGATTCTAGAACGTATCTTTTAAAATGTTGCTTCAGCGAAACAATGTATCAGCAAACAGAAGCATGGATGTTTCAGTAGTAGAGTAATATTAAAAAAGACTAAGAATCTCAAATCACTTTTGATTCATGGAGGTTAGGAAAAGGAAAAACCTGAAGCTAGTGACATTTATGATTCATTTCCTCTATCTACCTCCTAGTGTCGTATTTCATCACTTCCTTAGACCTTAGCATATACTCAGTTCTCATTCACTGTGAGTTTGGGATTGAGGACTAGAAAAATTCTGAAAAAAGTCTGAAGGTGGAACTTTGGAACTGATAAAAGAAGTTTGTGGTGCCAATTGTTTTTTTTCCTGAGTTGTCCTCATCCTCTGTCAAGGAATAGAAGACCTTCAACTTCAAGACAAAGTCCAAAACTGGTTAATTAGAATACTTGTATGTCTAATTAAATTTGAGAATGGCTCCTAATTATCAATTTCATTAGCATTAATTATTATTTCAAGTGGATAGTCATAGATTATAGCCATAGATTAAAGTGCATTTTAAGGTCAATTCACAGAAGTTTTTTTTCTTACACAAAAGCACAAATGAGACTTGATATTAGGCACCCATCTTAGTCAGGGTTCTACATGCTCCCATGAAAATTATCATTTTCTACCTACAATTAAATTATTTTAAAATTCCAATAGCTTTTCCAAGAACAGAATATTGATATTTATCTCTCTTGGAAAGACATGCTTCACCCTGGGAGTGCTTACAAATGTTACCTAAATTAGCCATTCTCATAATGAAGCTGACGGAGTCAAAACTGATCATCCTGAACCATTCCTATAAGGAGCAACACCAATTTTGATCTTCCTCTACAATTTTTTTTTCCCATAGAGTGACAGCATTGACCTCTATCTCAAATGTCAAAATACCAATAAATAATCAACCAGCAATCAAGGGCCTTCAAAAAAGAGAACACACTAAGAATGTTATAAATCTTGATCATGGTGGTGGTTATGAGAAAGTATATGTATACACATACACACAAACATATACACACATATATGCAAATTTTATATATGTGTGTGTAAATTTTATCATGGGGCAATTAAGATTTATGTGGATCAGTATATATATGTTATAATTTTATGTTGTATCCAGATCTCTATGTTATATATCTATGCTACTTTATGATTCACAATTTACATTTTTAATGTATTACAGCTGAAGGTACTACATTTGAGATTTAGGAAATGCAAATAAATAAATAAATAAATAAAGGCACAATGAGAGAATAAGGAATGCACAAAATAAGTATAAGGGATGCATAAAAAATAGAGCATTCTCTGAAGTCTTTAAATTTAAATGTCATCTTATTTACCAAATTTTTAAAATTCTGATATACAAATTTCTTTGCTTGTATATATGTAGTTGTGGGAGATGGGAATTTAATAGGTTGCTGAAATAAGGATATGTGGTTTGCCATACTGAGCCCCTCATCTGATAGTTTTTTCTGACTTTCTAATGTTCTGTTCCTTTAGCACCCTGTGTATACACCTATTACATCACATGTCATATTACATTGCAACTACTAAATTTGTTGTCTAACTCTCCAACTAGACTATAAAAGAAGGGACTATGTCCTGTTTATTCGGTATCTAGTACAAAACCTGGATCATAAGAAATGCTTGATAATTTTTTAAAAATTAGCTTCATGGGCATAAAATTTACATACCATAAAAATTACTAATTTTGAGAGTACTATATGATGAGTTCCAGACATATAACCATCACCGCCATCATGATATATAACAGTTCTATCTCTAAAACACCCCCTCATATCCTCTGCAGTTGATTGTTTCCTCCTCCCGCCGAGCTCATAATTTCTTGAGTTGTTCTGAGCTTCTTTAAAAAAGATACTATGAACAAATAAGTCTGTGTGAACATATGTTTTTATTTCTCTGGGTTAATTTCATAGAAGTGTGATTGCTGTGTTGAATGCTATGGGTATGCTTAAATTTATAAGAAAGTGTCAAACTATTCCAAAATGCTTTGCCATCTTGCATTCCCATTAGCAATATGTAAGAATTCAAGTTGCTCTTTATACCTCATTGGTGTTTAGTCATTCTAAACAGCATTTAGTAGGACATCATTTTGGTTTAACTTTGCTTTTCATTTTGAGTTAACTTTCATTTCTCTAATGAGGAGAAAAGATGAACATTTTTGTGCTTTTTGTCATTTGTATATCTTCATTGATGACAAGTCTATCCAAATCTTTAGCATATTTTAAAATTTGTTGTTGATCTTATTTATTATTGAGTTGTAAACATTATTTGAGTAGATTCTGGATACATGTCCTTTATTGGATATTTGTTTTATACATCTTTTCTTCTAGCTTGTGGTTTGCCTTTTGATTTTTTTAACAATGTTCTTCAAAATAAGAAGTTTTTTCAATTTTGATTAAGTCTAACTTACAGATATTTTCATAGCTACCATATTGCTATTTGTTTTCAATTTGTCCAGTTGTCTTGTTTTCTTTTTCCTCTGTTCTGCCTTCTGCTGGAACAATTGAATATTTTGTGTGATTACATTTTATTTAAATATTGGTTTATTATCTATACTATTTTTATTGTTGTTCTTGTTGCTTTATGATTCACATTTTACATTTTTAACATGTTACAGCTGAAGGGATTACATTTGAGATACAGAAAATGCAAAAAAAAAAAAAAGTCTTTTCAGAGATTTCCTGCTTTTACTAAAGGTAGACCCTTCAGAGGGTGAAGTTGCCATAATACCTCTCTCAGAGGGAGCTTCACAGCCAGGAGATTGATCACTTGCAATGGGATGAGAAACTGTATAAATTAACATCGCACACTGTCATCCTTTCATTTGTCTTTCCTGAAAGTCCACTTGCTTTCACATAGAATCCCTTTTTCTCCCTTTTCTTTTTCCCTATTAAGTTGGTATATAAATCCATATCTCTTTATCTACATCATCTCAATGATCTCAAATATCTGAGTGAATACATCTTATTTTCTTTCCTGTTAATTTATTGTCAATTAATTTGTAGCTTCCCCTGCCCCCTAAATTGGTAGAGGGGAGGTTTTCCCTCCCAACACAACTTACCTTCAAATGACATTATAACAGTTTACAAATACTATAAGAACCTTTGAACAGTATATTCTTTCCCACTTCTATACTGTGTGCCATTGTCAGGCATTTTACTTCTACATGTTATAAACCTAGTGTATTTTTATTATGTTCACCCTAAGACAACTTTTTAAGAGATTAAAAATAAGCGTGTGTGTGTGTGTGTGTGTGTGTATTGACGCAGTTCATTTCTGTTACCAGCATTCTTCATTGCTCTGTGCATATGATTCTAGCTGAAAAACTTCCTTTCGTGTAGACTAGAGCAAATCTGCTGGCAATAGCTTTTCTCAGATTTTATTTGTCTGAAAGTATTTCACATTCATTGAAAAAAAAAATTTTACCAAATATAGAATTCGAGGTTAATGAGTTTTTTTTTTTTAGAGATTTTATAACAATTTCTCCATTGTCTGGCTTGCATAATTTCTTAAAAGTAGTATGTCATCATTCTTACTTTTTAAACAATGTATGTAATATCTTTTCTCTTTTGATTGTTTTAAATATTTATCTCTTTATCATTGATTTTGACAATTTTTATGATATGCCTAATTTTTATGTTGTTTTCTTATGTTTATTTCTCATGGAATTTGTAGAGCTTCTTGGATTTATGAGTTCATAGTTTTTTTAAAAAATCAAATTTGGAATATTTCCCACATTCCCATCTGCAAATATTTTTACTGTCTTTTTCTGGAAATCGCACTGCATATATGTTAGACTTTTTGGTATTGTCCCACAAGTCATTGATACTTTTTCATCATTTAACGTTATTTTATTTTTCCTTTGTGCTCTGTTTCAGACAATTTCCATTGCTGTGTCTTCAGGTTTACCATTTTTTTTGTATTATCTAATCTGTTGTTAAACATACCAAGTATATGATCTGATATTAATCCTATTGAGTGCATTTTGTATTTCAAATATTGCATTTCTCATCTCCAAAAGTTCAATTTGGATCTTTTTGGAGTCATTTATTTCTCCTTTAATAATATTCACACGTTCCATTCTTGAGTATATTTAGTGTATTTATGATAGCTGTTTTGACATATGTAGCTATAAAATTTATCATCTCTATCATTTCTGAGTCAGTTTATATTGATCGATTTTCCCACCATGTCATATTTTTCTCCTTTGTTTGGGACCTCCCTGTGCATATTTTTGTCTGGTTATTGTTTTGTATCCTTTAATATCTTTTTTAATAAATTGATAGTTTAGTGAGTGAATGGTTTTCTGGTTTCTGTGAGCCACTCTAACAAATTAATTGAATCCAAGGAGGAAGTCATAGGTACCTCTGATTTATAGCCAGTTGGTTAGAAGCACAAGTAACAACCTGGGATTGTAATTGCCATCTGAAATGGAGGGTGATCCTGTGGGATTGAGCCCTTAACCTGTGGAATCTGATGCTGTTTCCAAGTAGATAGTGTCAGAATTTACTGAAATTCTAGGACACTCAGCTGGTGTCTGGAGACTTGCTTATTGATTTGGGACCACCCTTTCCCTTTATCCCCAATACCACACAATGGAAGAAGCAGCCCCAAACCTGGCATGAGGAGTGGCTGGCCTTGGCTTGCAGCTTAGCCTCTCTCAAACACCTCCAATCCAAGTGATGATAGGAGACATCTGCAGATTGCTTTGTGGTTCGTGCTAGGTAGCTCTGCACAGGGCAAAGGTGGCAGGGGAACTTGGCTTGCAGCAGAGCCTCTCCCAGAAGGCCCCAGGGTCAGCATGCCAGTGGACAGCTTTGGAACCAGCCAGAATATTACCAGGCTGCTTCCACAGATGACACACCTAAAGGGCAAACTAGGTAGGTACCAGAGCTCTGCTAAAGCAAATCCTGCTCTGTAGGGTTGGCCCTTGCACAACAGCTTTTCCACTGTAGTTATGGTCAGTCCTCATGATCAATCAGCCTGACGGTCAATGCCTCCCACTGATGTACAAACAGCATCCAAGGCTAAACTATAACAGGAAGGCACACACAACTCATACAAGGGCCACACCTGCAGCATCTGGCTCCAGTGACCAAGGAGACTATGCTACTGAGCCCCACAGGACACCTACTACATAAGGCTACTACATCAAGACCAGAATACATAGCAGCTATATCTAGTAAATAGAAACAAACACAAAGAGGAAGCCAAAATGGGGAGACAAAGAAACATGTCTCAAATGAAAGAAGAGAACAAAGCCTCATAAAAAGAACTACATAAAATGGATACAAGCAATCTACCAGACACAGAGTTCAAAACACTGGCTGCTCAATGAACTTAGGAGAAGAGTGAATGCAGTGAGAACTTCAACAAAGAAATAGGAAGCATAAAAAAGGAGATACAAATCATAAAAAATAGTTAGAAATGAAGACTATAATAACTGAAATGAAGAATACATCAGAGGGAACCAACAGAAGTTTAGTTGAAGGAAAAGATTGAATCAGTGATTTAGAAAATGAGGTAGCAAAAAATACCACATCAGAATAGTAAACAGAAAAAAGAATCCCATAAAAGGATAGATTAAGAGGCCTCTAGCACAACATCAAGTGTACCAACATTTGCATCAGAGGGGTACCAGAAAGAGGAGGGAAAGAGCAAGGAATTGAAAACCTATTTGAAGATGTAATGAAAGAAAAATTTCCTAACCTGGGGGAAAAAAATAGACATAGAAACTTAAGAAGCAAACAGAGTCCCAAACAAGATAAACTCAAAGAGGCCAAAACCAAAGACATATCATAATTAAAATGCCAAATCTTAAAGACAAAGAAAGAATGTTAAAAGGAGCAAGAGAAAAGCAGTTAATTACCTATGAAGGCGCTCCCATAAGCATGTCAGCTGATTTCTCAACAGAAACTTTGCTGGCCAGAAGGGATTGGCAGGAAATAGTCAAAGTGATGGAAAGCAAAGAATCTATAACCAAGATTACTCTACTCAGCAAAACTGTGTGTGAGTGAGTGAGTGAGTGAGTGTGTGTGTGTGTGTGTGTGTGTATTTGATCTATACTTCCTGAATATTACTTTCTCTTCATGTGAGGAAACACGGCTCTGTGGCTTATATTTAATAGCATACTCAGTGAAGAGGTGCTAAAACTAATTCTCTTCTCAGTAAAAATTTCAGGAAAGAATACTGATCATCACAGTTTGGGTTTCAATACTCCTTTGCATCAATTAATAATCAATAGTGATTAGAAGATCAGTCTGTATCTGTTATATTGTGTATATGTGTGTGTGTTTGTGTGTGTGCCCTTAATTACACATACACACGCATACTCATGAAATCTCTTTCATGTATAAAAGCTATTTAATATTAATTCTTCATATAATTCTATGAAGTAGATGCCAATATTTCCATCTCACAGATTGAAAAATTAACACATAGAAATGTTAAAATATATCATAAAGTTCATATACCTAAAATGTCGGTGCCAGAACTTGAACCAAGTTTGTCAAGCCTGTGTTCCTTTCCCTAAACGACACTTCTTTTATCATTTTCTTTCACAAGAATTTAAGAGCTACATTACTCCTATATCTGTATGTTAGATTGCCTCTAATGTTTCTAGATAAAACATTATTTTTCTGAACCCATCTTAAATATATGCTTATCCCTGAAATCTGAATAAATAGATGTTCTCTCTCAAATCCAGGGCTTTTATTAACACAGTTTATGTGTTAGCTCCCTTTTTGTTCACACCACTAGTTCTCTGCTTTTCTTCAGGCGTTCTAATGTCTAATTTTCAACAGTTTTCTTCCAAATGAAAATCATTATTGGTATGGTAAGCATTTGGAGTTTTATTATTGATTTATGCCTTGGGTGAAGAGGTTAATTAAATGTGAATTTTAAGCCGACAACATGATTAGGAGAGTGAAGCAACTAGAATTCATGAATACTTCCAGAGCCATTAAATCTATTTAAAATGAACAATGACGGAAGGTGGGAGAATGAAGGTGGGGTGGGGAGATAGACCAGCCCTCTATTATTTGTCACTGGCTTAATGAAATTCTGAAGAATAACAAAATCTTTCCAAGGCTTTTTATTTTGCATTTATATTGACATTAGCATAGAATATAATGCATTTCTAATAAACCACTCTTCTGTAGTCTCTTTGTTTCTTCCATTTCAAATTGCATCATAGAGCCCTGAGCTTGCCAAATCAACAGGCTAAACTAGAAGGATTGGGGGAGGAGGGGTGAAATTCATGGGTTATCAATCCTTAAATATTCCTCAGGACAACTTTGCAAAGCTTGAAAAAGATATACAGACTCAGCATCTTCATTTCTTTATTTTTTCAGGAAGGTCTTTTGGAAGTCATAATTTGAAAATCTGAATCAAGGGTAATCCTTATCTCAAAAGTTTCAGAAAAATCATTACACAGCAACAATTGGTATCAGGAAATAAGGAATCTGGACTTGATTTCAACCTAAATGATAAGTCCCTTGCATTCAAACAATGGTAGATTTTACACACCATTTGTAACTGTACCCTCCTTCCTCTAAATCTCGGGCGTATTGTGGACAGCCAGTCAGTTCTGGTTACTAATCAATGAAGATCTACAACTGCAGATTTCAAAAAAAAATGACAACGATTATGTAATCATTGATATAATCATCGATATAAAAACATAAGCAAAATATTTAAGTCAAGTTGGTTAGTCATTCAAGAAAACTAAAAAAATTTCAAAGGATAGGATATACACATACACATACACATATATTAAATCTTACATTCTTACATGGTTATAGAAAAGTCATCTATTTTAGAAACAAAGTAAATGTTCTGTGACACTTCAGTGCTGTTGCAAAAATGTATCCTAAACACTATAAACACTGTAATAATATTCATTGCATTTTAATTTGAAATTGACATAGCCCTGTTAATGAATAGATCAGTAACTATAATGCAGGATATAGAAATGATGCAACATGCTAAATGGCACAGTAACACTACAGAATCAACCTTAGAACACTAACGGAAGCTATTGTCCTTGTAATTCCATTCAGGCAAATATCTATTGTGCCAAGAATAGAAAATATATAAACGTATATACTGAGTTGAAATCAAAGGCCCAGCAAAATAGAAGTTAAAAATCAGCCTAAGAATCAGATATATCACATGAAAGGGATTAAAAATCCCGACACACACTAAACTAATAATTAGATAAGAGAGAGGAAGAGAATATGGAAACATTTTCCTGTTAGAGATTGTGAAGCCATACACTGCACTGTGAAAGGTCATGATTTCACATGCATGGGGCAATATAAACAGCTAGGCTATGAACAATGAGGTGCTTACTGACTTTTGTCTTAAAAGCTACAGCAGATCAAGGCCTAAGGCAGTTAAATCGAAGTCCAAGACAAAGCTTTCTGCTTCAGAGTGGTCTAGGACTCACAGAAACTTAGAAGAGTTCTGCCGACTAGAGAGGCTAACTGGTAGAACCTAATGTTTCTCAGAGTCACCAGAATGATTAAAGGAACTCAATCTTCCTTTCAAATTTTCTTCTCCATTCTAGGAGATTCCCCTTTGTCCACACTGAGTGTCGCACATAGGCTTCTGATGTGGTCCCAACCCCGACATCTGCCTTACTTTACTTGGTTCCAAGTGGCCAAGTAATGCCTTCACATATGGGCCACAATCTGTGTGTCCTACTGGTCTGAGACAGCAGGTATATTGTTAGATTTGTGTTTCTCAGCTGTGGCACTGTTGACTTTTTGGGCCAGATAATTCTTTGCTTTAAGGGTCTCCTGTGTATTACAGGATATTTAGTATCATCACTGGCCTTTATGCACTAGATTCTAGTAATATCCCCACAATAAAAGTGTCCTCATATATTGCCAAATATCCCTTTGAGGGATATTGGCTGAAAACCACTGCTTTAGAGGTTGCTGCCCTTAATATACTAGCCTTGGGAGTCCAACTCTCACCTTAGCTAAGCCCAGATTGTATACTAATCAAGACGGTAAAGAACATTTGAAGATTAAAGAATATTCTAAACAAGAAAAATATTGCAACTGATTACTAGATGTGGCTGTTCTCAGGACCCAGAAGCCCATCACCTTGAGCCTCTAAGAGGAGACCTCTTTAGGTAACTACAGAGCAACCTCCATGCCTATCTAGAGGAATGCTTTATTGCAGAGTTCCCCACCACCCAAAAGTATGCTTAAGCTTTTATATATTTCAGGGAGACTAGTCTCAATGGAGTCAGGACGAGAGAAATAGAGTTTTCTCCTTATCTTCTGTGTCATAAATCTTTTTTCTAGTCTCTGATTCTTTTCTGGAAAGTCAGCATTCTGAATGTCTACTTGGTTTTGGGGAAACCCTACCCTCTACCCATGTGGCTTTACTACAAGTTCTTAAGAGAAAATTACTTCAGAACCTAATAGCACAAAAATACACATAAAGCAGGAAGTAGATAGCTTTTTCATATCTCTTCCTTCTGAATTATATAACTGGTAACTTTTTCATTTGTAACATTTATCAAAAATTTCCTCTGTGGAGAAATTAAGCTACATGGTGACAAAGAGTAATACAGGATCAAAGAATGGAATTTACAGGATTTCATGTCAGTAGAAGGAAGGAGATTCTAATGTTTGGAGCCATTTAAGATGCAATGGAAGGCAGTAAGTTTCAAATCCCTTTAGATATTTCAATCAGAAGATGGAAGATATTGTAAAGGAAAATTCATGCATTGGTTTGGTGGTTGTTTAAGATAATACTTTGATTATATGACTCTGGATACTAGGAGATAATGAGAACCACACAATCCAGCAAGCCAAAATTTCAAGAACTTGCTCTTAGGAAAGTGGCCTAATTTTTTGATTCACCTGAATAGCAAGTACTGCTAAAATAATATTCAGACTCATTAACAAGAATCAAGAGATCAATTCTTTGCCTTATTCTGGCATGAGCGTGCGTGCGTGTGTGTGTGTGTGTGTGTGTGTGTGTGTGTGTGTATGAATTCAGTTTATAAGGGGGTAATTAATCACTTTGGAGTCATGATTAATTTTTAAATTTTTTTCAATTAAAATAATTAAGATGATATTATAAAAATGGTAAAATTACTACAAATCCATATCTATACAAGAATAAGGATATGTCTTAGTTTAGGGGATAGAAAAGCACATATTTATCATTGTGTCTCTTCTACTCTGGGAATTGTACTCCTCCTCAACTAGTTAGGCCTATGAGAATGGCTTCACCTCTCTCTGCCAAAAGGCTGCCCAGAGATAGCAAAGGTGATTGCCTCAGCAGTTTGCTTAGTGTTCATACCCATGACTTCTAAATCTGTAAGGAGGCTGTGAGGGTGAAGGATTTGGGTAAAAGAGAAAAGGAAGAGGGAGGGAGCGTGATAAAGAAGGATGGGTATAGAAGGTAAGGAAAGACACAGAACAGGGATTTAATTCATGTTTGGTTTAGTTCTTGTCCAAGTTAATGGCCAGAGAGGTGGAAACATTTACTACATTATTTTTCTAACTATTCCTCCCCCCATCCCAGGTTATCTTTTCTTCAGCTCTGTTCCTAGCAATGAAATTGACTTTCTTGAGCATTTCTTGTGCAAATATTTATAACAATGCACCATGGAAATCAGCAATAAAATGTTACTTTTTCTTCTTGCCCAGGGCATAGTATGCGTGGGTGGTTCAAGGACACAAAGAACCATTTCCATCCTATAATATGTTACTGATATATTTTTTTGATGACTAGTGGGGAAAAACATGTTTTGGTTTTGTTGATTTTCCAGGCTCTAGAATACTTATTTATTGAAAAGTTAGATTTAGAAAGAGCACGTCTCTTGGAATACCTGCTCACAAGACAACTGAAAGAAAGCACAGATAGAAACTTCCCACAGCATACTAATAATCAGAAATTTTAAAGCCTTGAGAATGAAAATGCAGAAGCAAAATTGCTTTCTGTGTTCTTCCTTTTATCTACACGATACCTAAGAAGTCTTTTCAATTTGCCACTGATTTACAGCACTAAACAAAGAGGAAATCTTGTGGTTGGTTATACATGGCTTATTATAACCCAGTTGAACTGTTCAGGGCAAAAAAAAATCCACTTACATGCCTGAATTATTGAATTATTTGCAATGGATTTCCGCATCAATCAGCAACCAGATAATCACTAACTGTTCCTAATTTTTTGTTCTTAAGCATACATCCATTTATTGAATTGGATTAACTAAAGCAAAGGAAATATTTGGAAAACAAATGCTTTAAAGGCACTGTGGGTAATACGAAGGCTGATTTGGAAGGTCTTTGAACTAAAGAAAATTTTCCCTGTCTATGCTCATCAGAAAAGTGAGGAAAGTTTGGACAAATATCATTTTACTTAATGGCAACAATAAAATCCAATTAATTTAGCTCTCAACTACTAGAGATTTTGACATTTCAAAGGGTCACACTACATGTAAGTTCTGATACACTGACACAGGTGTGTTGTCTCTTTTTCAGGAGTTATGTACAATTTTGATTCCTGAAAATTGTCATCAGAGCTAATGACAGGGTATTTTTTAAATTCACAATTATTATAGCTCTGAACAACTTTGCTTATTTCTAAAAGAGAAAACAACCTCAAAATACAAAATTTAAATTTGATAACTAGAGTGGAGATCCAATTTACTCTTGGAAATTTACCAGGAAGTAATAAGACCCATTTTTTTAGCTAGGATATAGTAGAGAAAGCGAGATGATCAATTAATCCTGTTAAAATGCCTTCATTATAAAGTCTTGATCAGGTAATTTAGATTTTATTCTTTAATTTTTTCAGCACACACACATGTCTACTTATTTTTGGACTGGAAGAAAAAACAAGTTTTTTCCACCTCCCTCCGTTTGTATGTTGGTGTCTATTCTTCTAGGTATATGTACGAGATTTATTCTGTACATTATTGGAATAGTTTTCTAGAAAAAAAATTTAAACTAAATTAAAGTCAGAATTCTTCAGTAGGCCAAAGTTAATTAAAGATTAGCTGTCGATTCTCTCACACAAAATGTGTAGAAAATTGCTACTCACCGGGAGTGTGCACTGCTATATTGCTTTGTGCTGAGGTAGATGTATATTCCATTCACCAAACTAGATTTCAAATTACTACAATGTAGGAATTGCATTATTGTATTTTTATATATTTTATTTCTCCCCAATTTAGTGACTATGACTTAGAAGGTGCTCAATAAATATATCATAAATATAATTTTACACTGGATCTAAAGAAAATTCCAAAGAGGAATTCTAAAATAAGATTTTCGATGATTATTTACTAGAATAAGTTTAAAACCTTCCAAATTTACTTCTGTAAGACATTTATATACATTATCTGTATGTGTAAAATGAATCAAATAATTTTGCTTATCTGTTAGGCCAGAGTTTATTTTTTGGTCACATCTCTCATTGTGTTTTTTAATGACAGGAACAAATGCATTCTTTGGCACATTTAATCTGGTCTGTGAGACTCGGCAGCTCAAACTGATTCCAAATTTGAGCTCTACCACTTATTGGTTATATATACTTAGATTAGACATGTTATTTAACCTTCCCAAACCTCAGTTTTCTCATATGTAAAAATGAGATATTCAATACTCTCTAGAATTAAATTAAACTGAGTGAAGTTAAATTAAAGGAGGTGACATATGTAAATTATCTAACAGAGGTCTCAATATTTAGTAATAATGCCATGAGTAGTTGCTCCTTACCCTACTTCAGATCAAATGTTTTTTAAAGACATACCATTGTATTTCAATGAAAACTGAAAGTTATTGGAACGAATTCATCTTATCTGTTCATTATAGCAGATCTAGTCATCCCTCTATGTGTAAAAACTCTTCAGTAATAGCTATTGTATGCAGCTGAAAGTAATAAAATTGTATTTGCCTTTTAGGCATCCATATTTTGGCTTACTTTTTGTATGCATTTTATTTTGGCCTCTATATGTCTAATATTTTCTGCATAATATCATGTGATTTGTTGCTGTAAAATTTTACTATATACTTATTCCACTACCAATTACTCATAATTTAAAAAGTTTCATTTAACTGAAATTAGAATAGAAACTCTTTGAGGTCTTCTGTTTGCTTGGTTAGTATCTTATTCATGACTCTCTACGTAAATCATGACAGGGTAATAATTCTGGCAGAGACTGTCAATGCAGAGAGAATGCTGAGTGAACTCTGTATTTTAAAATGTATATTCTGAGTTGTCAAGGTTGTTAGATTTAAAGTGTTTGGCTTTGGGAAGGATTTGGACAGAATTTGATAGACAACTACTAACCCAGGCCTGGAACTCAATTCACCTCTGAAATGAGAAAGGTCCCGTTTCCTTTCTTGTCCCTTCCTCACTCCCTCTTCCTCAACCTAATTTCTCCACATGGTCCAAGGACCAATCACCCAAGCAGACAGATGGTACATTGAGAATGTGCACAAGGCGAGCTGACTCAGGAGAAATGCCCCCCCCTTCTGTGGGGGAGGGGCAGCTTCCATTCCATTTCAAACTGGACTTGAAATCAATATGTCATTATAAACACATATGGTACAGGGAGAGACAGGAAGTGGATATACACCCAGAATAAAGTAATTTAGAAACATTAGTTACTTTGAAATGTGCTGCACACCAAGGAGACGTGAACATTTCACAGTGGATTTCTTCGCCTCAATCAATGTCCTTTCTTTTTCTCACTTGAAGCAGTTTTATAGACAATCATGGTTACTTGCTTGAGAAAAGTTGAAATTCCAGTAACATTTTCTGACTACTTGTCCAGTTCTAAACCTCTAATTATTTATTTTTAACTGCAACCCACATCATTTACTGTGGGGAGAAAATCCCTGATAAATTTAAAATAAAAGGGGGAAAAAAAGAAAATGTGTGCTTCATTGCATTCTACAAGTAATGCTGTTTTGCACTCAATTGTTTTTCAGCTACATGACTATCTTGAGAGAAAATCCTTTGATAATATTCTTATTCCTATTACCCCCTCTAAAAATGCAATAAGCTAGTATGACAAGCATGCAATGATACTTAAAATTGAAAAGGGGACAGAGCAGGATTTATAAAATTCTCTAGCTTTTCATGACATTCAGTCTTCCATAAATATCCCTCAATTATTTTTCTATTCAAATTGAGATACTTTGAACTATCCCACCCGATTTTTTCAACTTCTAAACTTCCTTTGGGGACAATTACTATCTTGCTCCCTGTTTGTCTCTAGAAAAGTTATTTTTTTTTCCTTTCCAAGATTTCTCCACTCTTCTATCTTCAAACTTGCCCAAAATTTAATGAGCTGTATCTCTTATAGCTTGATGGCTATTCTGGCCCTTTTTACATACAAGAAGTATTTTTGCTTTATTTTCTAAGAATGAGGATGCATTTGTGCTGATCCAGCTTTATTCTCTCATTTGATCAGGGACTGAAGTTTAGATTTGAAACTTGAATGGAGTCCAGTTAACTGGTCAATGTCAGGGTGAAATATGTAACTCCAATCTCATTAACATCATGTTCCAACTAATTGACTGACTTGGTGCTAATCTGAGCTGACTCCATTCTGCATCATATTTACAGTCTTATTTCTAATATATTGTTAAAGGTTTGGTGAGTGAATATATTTAGGTCTTTTATGAAAAAATATTTTAAGAAAAAATACAACTATTTGTTGAAATTACCTTTAAAAGATTTACGTTAAAAATATTTATTGAAATACTGCTTACCTACAGTTACTGATATTTTGGTCTGCTTGTTGAAATAAACATTTAAAAGATAAACTTGTGTTGTAAAGATTAGCTTGACTTTAAACAAACTTTCTAATCCTTTATCTTTGTTAGTTGGTACAGTTACTTACTATATCAATTCAGTCAAAAACGAAGAGAAGAGTTTAGCTATCTAGCTGGATCTAATGCTAAATGCAAAATTTAAGACATACTATGTTACTTTGTTTGCTAAATTTAGCCAATTAAGAAGTCCACATATTTTAAAGGAATTGACTGCTCAGCAAATCTCCAAAGAAAGATTGGTTTCAAATTTCAGTTGCTCTTGCATCTTCATTCCCACCTATTCCATTTATGCATCCAATATGTGTTGAGTAATAGCAAAGGGAATGACGCTAGGCTAAGAAATGTGCGAAGATCTAGTGGGGAACTGAGACATATGCAAATAACTATAACTCAGACAGAACATGATACATCTCAGCAGAAAGGCACAGAGGACTGAACATTCGTAAAATTAAAAAAGTAAATTCTAGTTGAGGAAGACTAAGAATGACTCCATAGAGTGGATTACAGTTAAGACATGGTATAATTGAAATTGTGAAGACAGCATAGACCAGTATTTAGAGGAATGAAGGCAAAAATAAGAAAAGCCTCATATTGTTTACAGAGTAGCACAATGGGAAAAAAAAAGAGAGAGAAAAATGAGTAGGGAAAATGCTCAGTTTTCAAATATTCCTCCAAAGAGGTTATACTGTTTGGGGATCATCCAAATGAATTAAATTGTTTTCAAGTGAAAGGCCATTGACTCTGAAATCTCTGATTGCTTCAGTATGAAACTGACCATCCTCTAATTCACTGGAGCAAAGGATGTCTACCTGCTCCTCACAGTCAGCTTTGATAAAGGTCAATCAAAGGTCAACTTATGTTTTCAGCTTCGTGACAATGATCAGATCCTGGCTTGCAGACTTTACAGAGCTGGATATTTTATAAATTCATATGTATCCAAGAACTCTATGTGCAAGTCCTGTACTAGAGGTGAGTTTCTACCTCAAAGAAACTCACTGACTAATGGGGAAGAAATCCATCTTCCCTTCATTTATTTTAGTTCCTCACCACCTACTCAGTCCATAATCCTTTTCTACCTGATTTTTGTCCCCACTGTTAAGCTGAAACACCTATTTCAAGTTATGTCAATGTAATCACCACATTAAGTAGCTTCTACTTGATTCTCATTTACTTCACTCAATTTGCGATATTTGAGATTACTGATCAACTTCCTGGGCTCTGATTTACTTTGTCCTTTACTCACCAGCCTTCCTCCAGCATTTTCAGTACAAGCAGACATAAAACACACATTCTGTTTTTCTTTTGCTTTCCCATTGATTGCTATGACACTTTTCTCTACTTGTTTTCCTGACGATTCTCTTTTTCTTTTCCGTTCTTTCTCTGGCCTTTCTCCTTTCTTGAATCCCTTTAACATAGGTTTCTACCAGGATGCTCTGAGTCCTTTTGTCTCCTATTTAAATGCTCATTTCTTTGTTGACATATTCTACACTTATAGATGAACTCCACTCCCCCATCTTTATTGAGATGTAATTGACGTATAACATAGTGTGTAAGTTTAAGGTACACGATGTGATGATTTGATACATATATATTATATATTTCAAAATTATTACCACAATAATGTTAGTTAATACATCTATCACCTCACACAATAAACATTTTTTATTTGTGCAGTAGTTAGATCATTTATGATTTACTCTCTTAGTAACTTTCAAGTATACAATACAGAATTGTTAACTGCAGTCACCAGATGCAACTCTTAAATATCTTACAGAAACAAAAGTACACAGAACTCTCAATAATGATAAGTAGTTTGTGGAAGACACAATTAAGACTAGAAAAGATCATGAGTGTTAGAGGGAAGATTGATAAGATAGGCAAAACCAGGTTCTGGAGGAACTTCCATGTCAGAATAAAATCATACACTGTATCCTATAGGCAAAGGAGAACAATTTAAAACATTTCAACTTGGTGGTAACAGCACCACATCTTTTGTTTGTTTGTTTTAGAAGGACCACACTGCAGTACAATGGAGAATATTCAAATCAAGAATGACAAGTAGTTTTCAACTAGCATTGAACCCCATTAATTGGCACTGTGTTGAGAAGGCTTCTGAAGATATATTTAGGAAAAGCTGGAAAAAAGGCCATCATTAGGTACTCAGGTACAACTTCCAAAAGACATGTCTCTTGTCACTGCATCACTTCACCCAAAACACATCTGACTTCACCACTCAATATCTAAAAAATATGAGGCATATTAAAGATTTAATAAAAATATAAGTAAGGGAAAGATTCAGCTTCCAAGAAAAATAAGATTTTTTTTTCCATTGTCAAAAATAACGGTGACTGTCAAGGGCACAGTACTGGAGAAATGCAGACGATCTGCCATATATTTGCCATCAAAGAGCTGGCAAGTGAAGCAAAACCAGCAGAACAATAGTAGAAGCAATTAGAAAGCTGTTGCTAAAATCCAAAATAGAAATGATGAAGTTCTAATAAGTTAATGTCAGTAGCGCTGAAGGGAAGATGGGTTTGGTTGATATTAATGGTATAGTTGGAATCAATAGAACCTAGGATCACAGTCATTTAATTTGCCATTGGAAGAAGATGGAAGAAGAAAAACTCATGAAGAAAACTGAGCTAAAGCATCTATTTTGAGGCCAAAAACAAAAAAAAAACAAAAAAACCCTCCAAAAAACAAAACAAACAAAAAAACCTCAGAGAGGGTGGAGTCACAAATAGCCAATTCCAGTTTAGAAAGAACGAAAAATGTTACAGAGAGGTGAGGTATGAGATGACTGAAAGATGTCCATTTAATTTAACTACTAGGATAATTGGCCCTTCATTGACAAATTCAATATCCTAGTGGAAGGGGAAGCAAAGTTAAAAGTTTTTATTTTCTCACCTTTTATTCACCCCTTTCAAGAAGCTAAGCTATAAAAGCAAGGACAGTAAAGCTATGGCAAACTTAATGTCATATCCTACTTTTGCTGTTTTTGAGGCGGGAGAGATTTGAACATGTTTATAGATACAGGAGAGGTCTATTTGGGGTGAGGACATAGAAGATGCAGGAGAGATACCTGAGCTGCTGGAGAAACAGTGCGGAAATCTTGAAAGAGAAGGAAGGAAATAGGACAATAAATCTGGATACAGATCAATTTGTAGGTGTTGGAAAGGATGTTGAAGGAATTCAAATATTAAAGACATTTTGTTCAGTAGGTTTTTTTCCTGAGAGAGAAGTAAGATAGAAGACTTCAGAAGAATTATGACATTTGTACTGAATGTCGTGGTAAGTTAGAAGCAGATAATAAGCAACAAGTAAAAGATTATTTGAGTGTTTTTAAAGACCAAAGTGTTGTTTTCAAAGAGTTGATAGTTTTTATCCTTGGCAGTTTTCTTAGTGTGATAAAACCTACACTTGCTATTTAGAACAATGACAGAGAGGCCTGCTTCGTCTTCTTAATCATGGGTTCGGTGTTCCTGGTAGTTGGGAAAACACACAGGGCATTAGGTAAAGCTGATTATTTCTCAATGAGTCCCTGAAGGAAGTCTTGGGAACTTAGTCTACAATAATGATCCCTCTAGTATAATGTTGTTCTTGTCATTTGAATATCCTATCAGATTCCCGTAGAGCCTAATTATAGGGTGTTCTCCATTGGCTAAATATTATCAAAGCTATATAAGCAGCTTGGACCTTCTACCCAATCCCATAAAGCTGCAATTTTTTCTAAACTGAAAGTTTCAATCTTCGGGTTGATTTTGTCCTCATTGACCATACACATCTTTCCTCAGTAAAAATCTATGAGTCTCCTCTTGATCTGATTAATACCAATGAGCACCTCCACCCCAGAGAGAAAGCCAATAGACTATTTTCAATATCTGACTCTACATGCTCTGTTTTGGATGTGATTAGATTGGCTGCTAGACTCCATAAGCTGTTGAAGCACAGCTGTGGTTTACAGATACTAAATGGCAGGACAGTGCCAATAATCGTAAAGTTTGTTTGACTGCTTTGAGAGGTACATGTTAGGGAGTTTATGATTACTGATTACTCTTATGGAATGTACCTGGTTGATACTTTAAGGTATAGGTCCCACTGGGTTGGCATTTTAATTACACACACAGACATGTATGTATGATAGATGTATGTATATTTGTGCAAACACAACGAATACTTTGGTTTTTAGAAAACTTATTAGTGCCTGTATGAAAATTGTCCTTAGAGATAAGGGAACCAGATTTAGGGTGAGATGAGAGAGGGGTCTAATCACTGTCATCATTCTCAACCTCACAGCGGCCACTGCTATTGGTCACTATAAAGAGGCTCTGTTGCTTTAGGTCCTGATTTGGTTTGCTGAAAGTTTAATTCAGTATAGGTTCACATGCCCTTATCGATAATTATAAAGTCACAAAAGGTCTAAAAATCAAAAGTGGTTTTGTAAGTATGGGCAGATTCATTTGGTGGCAAACCTGACTTTAGTAGATGTGATTTTATCTAGTTTTAATTTTCTGCAGAAATATTAGTTTTATGGTTACAGGTTACTTATCCCCATACTTTGATCAGAGAGGGAGTTATATATTATAAATGTATGTATTATATAACTTCTAAAATCTGAAAAATTCTGAATAGTAAAATACTTTCATCCTGAGTATTTCAGATAAGGAATTGAGAGCTTGTATTTGTGTCTACCCTATGAAAATGTGATGGCTATTTGTCTGAACAATTTATATATATATCAGTGATTCTCAAACTGTACAGTGGAATCACCTGGGAGAGGGTCTTTAAAAAATACTGTAGTTCCCACCCAGGACATTCTGATTAGATTAAGATGCGGTATGACCTGGATGTCAGCTCTAAAAGCTGCTCAGTTGATTCTAGTATACAGTAAAGTTTGGAGACTACTTTTTCAGCCTATTGTAGAGTTATTTCTGGAGACTTGAATGTCAGTGGAGCTGCCTGGATGTCTTGAGGAATGTTTTATGACACCTGAATTAAATTTGACTACATAGATACCACTCTTGTATTAGAGCGTCACAGATGTTTTGTTGTGTTATGGGTTTTATTTTCATCCTTTTGCATGAGGTTTTCTTTGGTACTAGAGTCATAACATCACCATTTTAAATCACTGCAGCACAAAGACCTTCAATTTTCCACTCTAATTATACATTGATATGTGTGTAATTTGGAGAAAGTAGTACAACAGCTAGATTTAGCTACACATAGCCTCCAAAATAATTTTTCAACAATCAACTGATATTTAATTACATAATAACTGATTTTTGTCTTCTAAATTAAATGATCATTATGAAAGCAACATATTTTTAAAATCTTCCCATTTGTGTCCTAGCTATTTACAGAAGACATTATTTTCTAACATATCCTCAGCCCAACTGCATACAATCTAGCTTGTGAACACTAACAAATAAGAGAAAATAAATAAATTAAGGGAAGAATTCCCAGAAAGCTTTGATGTCAGTTTGATTTCCAGTTGGTTCCAAATTCTCTCTCTGATTTATTCACTTGAACAACTTTAATAACTTCAGAGTTAGTGCCTTCCCAGATTTATGTGACTTATGTTACCTTATAAAGATAAGGGGAGATTTGATTAAATAAGTGTCTAGAACATAAGGGTTTCGAGAACGAAAGGAACCACTTTTTCACCATTAAAAAATAGGAATGTAAAAGAACACAGATTCTTATATTGCAAAGAATGGAAAAAAGTTTAAATGTTTTTCAACTGATGCATAAGAAAAATTCTCCTCATTGTTGATTGAGTTATAAAGTAGCCAATTCACTTTCATTTATGGAAAATGTTTTTTACTGTTAAAGGAGAAAAATAAATTAGTCAGCGGGGAGGCGGTGGTAGTCATTTTCCCAAAGGAAGAATGACTAAAAAGTATACATTTAGAATTTTTCACAACTTAAATGAAAATAACTTGTGTTCACCACTGGCTATATGGCTAGTTCTATTACCTAAACCAGAATTTGTTCTTACAAACAGATGCTGTTTTTCTCAGCATTTTGCATTGCTAGCCATCCAAATAGCAATTAAGGTGCAGCCAGATTCAGAATTTGTGAGGCTGTATAGTGAGGAGCACACCTTTAGTAAGCCAGTATTCTCTAAGAGGTGTTTTTCACCTCTTTTATTCACCTAGAAACTAGAATCTTGGACGCAATTGTCAATTGGAGGCCACTAAGAAGAGACATATTTATAAAAACTGGGAGGATTTTTTATTTGGGATATTATAATAATCACTCTACGATTGCATAAGAATGACCGAGTCCATACCGTGCAGTGAACTATTAATTATCAAGACCTCAGGGGTACAGGATTTGAGATTTGTTCATTTAACAATTTCAGTCTGAATCTGAGTGAGAAAGGGTAGCACAGACACTTGATTATGAGGATAGAAAATCTGAATATCCAGATGTGACTATGTGGCACAACGTTTAAAAGTCCAGCCACGAGCACTCGCACTGTTATTCATTTAGTTTCACTGATATCAAGTTCCATTTTGGGCCAGGTGTTATATCAACAACTTGGAATTAACAGTAACCAAGATGTTCTTCCTGCCCCCGGGAAGCCTCCCTCAGAGGGTCCACAAACTGTTTTGATCACACCTCAGTTTCCAGCGGTGTGCCTTCTTGTACAGTCATCTAAACTACCTTTTTCAAAGAGTATCATAATCAAAGGTATCTATCACTTGGCCCTTGGTGAAGTTCCCTGGAACCTAAAACTCCTGTACATTAAAAGTGTTACCAAGTTCAAATCTCTGGGTCTCAGGTCCTGGAAAAATACTTACCAATGAATTAATTAAAAAGAAATTTGGTTTCCTCTATTATTTTAAAAGCCATTAAAAAAAAAAAAGAAACAAGTCTGACTTTTTGAAAGCTGGAAAATAAAATATGAGAAACATTGCATAAGCCCCAACGCACCATTCTGTGCATGGTAGGTGTGTAATAGATACCGATTTATGCTGGGCTGAAAGAAAACCCAAGTAGTGTTGTGTGCACTAAAGTATTCCCACCTAGTAGATATAGCTGGTTAAGTGATAAAGAGGCACTGCTTTCTAGATTTTCTTAAATATATTGAGTTGTTTGCTCCCTCTCTCTTTAACAATTAAACTTCTCTGGTCGGATTATATAGTTGGAAGACCAAATCCATGAATAGTTAGTATCATTACTGTATGTCCACACCAATATCATATCAGAATAAAAATGAGGATGCATTGAAGATATTGGAATTAGAGCTAGAAATCAGTAATAAAAGATAGGAACGCTGATATCAAGGCCCTTATAACCCCAAGATCAGATACAAGGCCTGCTCCAGAGCTGAGGGAAATGTGATGAGTAGACTAGAACTTTCAATGGTATCTGTTGGATTCTAATTTTCCACAGCTTAATAATGCCTTCACATCTAAACATTGTACAAGGCAAAAGGCAGGACAAAAACTGACACTAGAGGTTATTATTTTACCTTGAGTTCTTGTGGAATTTTTGCTTAACATAACCACAGCATTTCCTTGAGATGTAACAATGACTGGATGGGGCTAACTGAGGTTAGGTAGAACAGCTAGTAACCAATCTCTAAGACATATTATATGGCAGAATCATGATAGCTTAAAATTATCCAATAACAATTGAAAATATTTAGCATTTATGTTCAGAACTCTATGTCTCACAGGAAGCTGATTCAACACATAACAAGTAAGTTACTAAAAATTCTACTACACAAATTTTACTGCAAGATAAAGGTTACCCTGATTTTGGTGGAGTCAGAGCACCTCATTAATACATATTAATAGAGCCATTCGGCTTTCAACCAGGAATGCCTTTCCTGCCTCACCTCTTTTGACTCCCATTCCACCCATCACTAGTTCTAAACAATGTTTAAACTACTTTTATCAATCAGGCCAAAAGCACTGAATCTCTGTTCCCTGACCATCTGTATTCATTTCCTAGGGTGCCTATAGCAGAATACCACACACTGAGAGGCTTGAACAACAGAAATTTATTCTATTTCACTTTGGAGGCCAGAGTCTGAGATCAAGGTGTCAGTAGGGTTAGCTCTTTCTAGGGGTTGTGAAGGAAAGAGATTCTGTTCCATGCCTCTCCTGTAACTTTTGGTGGTTTGCTGGCAACCTTTAAAGTTCCCTAGCTTGTAGACACATCACCCTGATTTCTGCCTTATGTTCATGTGACCTTCTCCTTGTGTCTAGCTCTGTGTCCACATTTTCCCTTTTAATAAAGACACCAGTTATATTGGGTTAGGACTACCTGAATGACCTCATTTTAACTTCATTACCTTGATTAAAAACTCTATTTCTAAGTAAGCTCACATTCTGAGATACTGGGTTTAGGACTTCAAGATACTTTTTAGGTAGGGAACAATATTCAACCCATAACACCATGCATCCACCATGCTCAGTCTCCATCCTCATTCTTATCTGATAGACCTCATGTTAGGTCATAGGCAGAATATAAATGTGAAATCATTCAACTGCGTGCATTTCTATGGGAACAAGGATTAGCTGATTGGTGGCTGAACAATGCTTTCTTCTTTCTTTTCACCAGGTAAGACCATCCCTGGAAGATATAGTGCTCAGGACAAAGTTTGATCTCTTTTTCAGATCATGCTTGTACATGTAAGCATATACAATCTCCTACACACACACACACACACACACACACACACACACACACACACACACACACATCTCTTTGCCAGAAGAGCCTAGTTATATAAGTTCTCTACCTGAAAGCTGGTGTCCTTTTGTATACAAGTTGGCATATTCACCTCCTTCTCCACTGCCTAACTACACAGCTCTAATTATCTGGCCCTGGAAGCATCTTGGGAAATTCTTCAGTTTGTTGGACCCACAAAGTAACTGCATGGTGTTATGATAACCCTTCTTTAGGTTGACAGTTCTGGGAAAGGCTTATATATGCCTACTACTGGGAGTGCAGCAATTAGAAAAATGGCAGAGCCAATGCTGAGTTATTATGACTGGTATGTTTTTCTTTCAAATGCAAAAGTTCCAATAGAGCAATCTTTAAGAATACCAAAATCTGCTAATAAGCAACCTATGTACCAAAGGTAATGAGTGTAATATGTCTAGAAATTAAATTTGTTCCTTAAGGTGGAAATGACATTTTAAAAGAACTGGTAATCTTAATGATCCGTGAACTGTTTTCAAAAGGTGTGTTCTCTGAAATAGTTGTTGTGCCTACATTGCTCACACACACAGGGAAGCAACATTCTGAAGTTGAATATCTGCCTGCTTTACTCTATTGTGTAATGAATCCTGCAGGCCTTTACAGTGAGTGGGCTCCCTTTGTACTGTGCTTACCTGTTACACTCAGCCATAGCTTCATCTTGTACAGGATGCTGCTAGAAATGGCTAAACCTGAGGAGACACCTGGTGGAGAATGAAAGTATTTTTTTTTCTCTGGGTAAAGAGTACTTATTCTTTTCTAATAATATTTCAAATGATAAGAGATCAAGGTAATGTCACAGAATCTTTGCATTTGCTTTTTAGCATTCTAGAGATGGGAAGCAATTATACATGCAGTAAAAAAGAGGCTGCACTAATTAAGCCTCCTTATAGTATAGCTTATACACTATGAGTTTAATTATTATTTATTTATTCACTCATCTATTTATAGGTACGCCAGAAGAACAGAGGTCTTGTTCCCTGTGGAAAACTCTTATGTTTAGCTATGGTAGGACATACAGTCATCAAGAGCAAGGATTAACAGTATAATTATGTGAGATTGAGACCACATATAAATGCTAAGTGCCAGGTAAGAGAATAGGTGAATAAGAGAGAATTCACAAGTGGATAGATTAGAAATGGGTTTTAAGTAGAAGATTTGGTTGAGCAGAGAGGGAAAAGTGGCCAGTAGAACTGAGTGTATAGAGAAAGTCCAACAGGTACAAATGGCTGGTGGAAAGGACACCAGCCTATCAGTAGCAGAGAAGTACGTTAGAAAATAATGAGAGATAAGTTGGACTAGGTAAAGTATAGCTTACTGAAAGTTTTTTAGCCTCATAACTGAAAAGCTCTCTAGCCACTAATGATATGTTCAGTAGGCAATCTGGTATAATGGAGTGTTGATGATTTTGGAGTCAAAAGTAATGACTAACCTCTGATGCCACTCCTAACGAGCTGTGTAATTTTGGACAATGTTGTCAGTTAGCTATTACTACCAAACCCAGCCCAAACTTGGTGGCTTAAAACTCCAGTCATTTATTATTTCTCATGAATCAGCTGATCTAACTTGGGTTTAGCCAGAGAGGCTCTGCTCCACATTCCTTTCATCTTTCTCCCGGGACCCACAGGCCATCCTAGACATATTCTTGTATTGTTGGTAGAGGATCAGAGTGTAAATGTAAGCATACAAGACCTCTTGGGGCAGAAACAAAATTGGCATACCATTGCTTCCCTCTTGTTGTGTTGGTCAATACAAGTGATATAGGCAAGGATGGCAAATATTATCCACTCCTTTTGTGGGAAGAACATAAAGTAACACGATAAAGGAGATTGATACAGGAAGGGGTGAGGAATTTTGCCAATAATGCAATCTACCATAGACGATTCTCCTTAAATTCACAGCCATATTGCCCTCATCTCTAGAACAGAGTAATAACGTCTGTCTCTCTGCCTCAAGAATTATGAAGATATATACAATAATCAATGTATGTATACATTTTTACCTAGCAGTAAAACATAATGCAAAGTAAGGGATAATTATTTTGAACTTACTTATATCCTCTCACCTTAGCAAAAATAGAAAATTCTTTTAATAGCCACCTTCCACCTAGCTGGACTCTTCCAGATGATGACTGGTTATTCCAGTGGGGATGGTGGTGGAGGGAATAGAGTTCACACATTTGTGCTGTGAGCTCCAGTTCCTTACTTCACAGTTAATTCTCCAGAGAGTTTTTGGGAGTAGAGATTTAAGCCAGGGGTGCTGTGGCTATTAATATAATCTGAGATTTGAGAGATGAAAGACATGACCAAGCTGATTTAGAATTGAAGTCTGTTCAAAGCCCAAGCATGTGGAGAAGATCATGCGCTGAGAATAAAAGAGGAAACAGCAACTAAAAAGAGGCACATTTTGCCACTCTCCATGATACTTTTCCACTCCTAGTGACTAAATCTAAAGGCATGTCCACATAAAGTTAAGCTTCAGAATGCTGTGTTTCTGTTATAAAGTTGCAGCTAAGTCCTTTAAAGGCAGAGTCACCATTCGGGTTGCTCAAATGTTTTGATTGAATTAAAATAAAAACTTTTGGAAACAAATCTATTTACAAAGTTCATGGAATCTGTCTGATGTGCGTGATTTTTTTTCTCCTTAGCTCTTTTTTCTTTCTTTTAAAGGAAATGCCTTGCAGCTTTTTCCGAAATAGAAAAAAAAAAATCAATCATCAACAACAGTCCAGCACTCAAGAACAACCCAGAAATAACAAATCAGTCTGTGTATGTGACAGAAGTAGAAAGTATATGTGGTAAGAAAAGCAGCTAACATTTCAGACTTCCACAGGGCAATTAAGAGGAACAGTGCAGAAAACATGATTGGGAAAAGGTGAGGAAAATGCCAATTCCACGTAGAATTATGAAGACCCTGGAATGTGTATGCAGCTGACTTGAACCCCCTCTTTGTGGAGGCTCTGCTATCCTCTCACTTCACTGACCCTGAGCAGGTGTACATCCCTACTGTAGCATGGTGGGCAGCAAAACAGCCAGGGAAGAGATAGGAGGCAAGAACTGTCATTGCCTGACTTGGAATTCTTCATGTATAAGTGGCTAGAAGCTACAGTTTATAACAAACAGCAAAGCAAATCCAAATTTCCTTCAGACAATGGGAAAAGCCTAGATTTCAAATAAAATAGCTTTGGTTTATTTATTTTTAAACCACTTTATTGAGATATCCAAAAAGCTGCACATTTTTGATGTATACAACTTGATGAATTTGGAAGTAAGTATATATCTGTGAAACTATCATCACAATCTATGCCATAAATACATTCGTCACCTCAAAAGTGTTCTCTTGCACTCTTTATTCTTCTTCTCATTTGTCTATGTGCGATAATGTAAGATCTGTCTCATGTTATCTTATGTTATCTTATGATAACATAAGATCTATCTTAACATAAGATCTATCCTCTTAGCAAATTTTAAGTATAGAATATAGTATTATTAACTATAGCCACTATGCTGTACAGTGGATCTTTAGGATTAATGCATGTTGCATAACTGAAAGTTTGTAGCTGTAGTTTATAACTCAGGTTTACTAGCATAGCTTTAGACTAGTGTCCGAACTCTGTGTCTATATTCTCATATGTGGGAAATAAATTAATTAATAGCATGAACATGTTCTTGTGAGAATCACATTGGGTTATGTGTATGAGTAATCTAGCAAGATGGCTTGAATAAAGTAGGTACTTATAACATCAGTTCCAGGTGTGATATTAGGAAAACAGGAGGCAATCTTTGATATATTAATTATTTATATGAGGATTTAGAGCCCACTTAAAGCAAGAGAGCCACATGGATTTGTGTATGTGTCAACTCTGAATAATTGGCAGTATCTGTTTGGAGAATTGAAATGAGAATGCTCAGTAAGAAATTATGCGATGATAGATTTTTGCTGCCTGTAGTGAGTGAGGAAAGAGAATGAGGGCAAATATGCCATGCACTTATTATTCTTGGTTAAGCACCAAAACACAAATAACAATAAATAAAAGTAACTCACATGTCCAATCTTCAAGAATCACATGGCCTAGTGAGAGATAAATACCAATAAGCTAAGTTCTACAAAAGCTTCTCTATTTTCTAGTCTCCTAATTCTCTAGGTAGGTGTCTCTTAGTATGCTTATTCCAGAAAGGATGTCACTGAAAGTTTCCCCAAGGGATAATCTTGAGCTATGATAAATAGCAGTTAGCCAGGAGGAGAGTAGAGGAAAAGAAGTATGTATTCCTCTAAGAGGGAACCACATAGACAAAGACAGGGTCAAAAAAAAATCAGCATGAAGGTGAAGAGCAGGGAGGCTTGTCAATTTGGAAAATAGCATTTGTACAGAGAAGTGGCTGAAGGTGATATTGTTGAGACAGGCAGGCTGTGTACCACATGAAGCTCTATTAAGGTACTTTATTGGCTTGACTTGAGGGTGGAGGTAGGGTATAATACAGTTCATAGCTCTAAGAAATTCCCATTCATATGCATTAAAAACAATTTCCTTGACATGTTGAAACTTAAAAACTGATGAGATGCTATAAATTTTTATGTGCAGTTTTATTCTCTAGCCATGATCTGTGCCATTCCAATGATGGGGTAGGTCTTGAGATGAAATAAAAGTGTGTATACTTACAGTTTATTACTCTGATAGATTGTTATTGTCATTAGTATAGGCAAAAACAACAAGAGTAAGAATTTGTAGTGGATAGCTTTTGTTCATTAGGTTTCTTGGCCATCTCTGTCCTTTCTTTTTTACTAATTATTCTCTAACGCTCCTGGGAAAGCCTGTGCTAATTTTCCTTCAATGAATTAATCACACCTTTCTCCATGTACCCAAAGCACATTGCTTATATCCCTGTCATGGTCTTTATTTTGTTCAGCTAGAATTGTGTTAGCTTTTTCCATATTGTGTGGAAAACTGTCAGATCTGTTCTGTAAATTTCTGAAAGGCAAGAACCAGAGATTATCACAGTTCCTCTCACAGTACTCAGCCCTGCACTTAGGACACAGCAGGTGCTCAATAAATGTGTGTCTGATTGAATTAAATAATGATTATTATTGATATTTAAATTTTAATCATCATTATAGTAAAATTTGTCATCTAACAAGCTTGCACTATAGTTCATAAAGCTGTTTTTTTCATATAAATATTTGCCATATTATTAAGTTGTTTGTATTCCAGAAATGATTAAGGAATAAAGATCATGATGAGTTTAAATCAAACTTATCTAATTACAAATATGAAATATAGAGCAACTTATGATTGATTTTAGTTACCTTTGTAGGATATTAATACATTAAACCAATTTAGCCTTCAGTAGGCACATTGAGATTGCTGGTTATTGGCATAAAATTCTTATGGTTGTATAACAAACATGTATCTTCTTAAAACACTTTGAATTGACATCAAAGAATAATAGTGTCTTATTTTAATCATATAGGGGGTATGATTTGGTATAGGTAAATGTTATAGATCTAACAGGGATTAGAAGACCATTAAGAATAAGGTATCTAATGGGAATTTATAGTAATTTTCTAGCAAATTCAGTAAGAGCTGCATGAAGAGTAAACTGTGATAACGATGGGCTGAAGAAAGGAGAGGTGACATTGCAAAAAGAGAAGCAATTATAGTTTCCCTTGTATCTTTAATAGAGGGCTATGAGGGAAACATGAAAGACAAAGATAACGAGAGATCAGAGATGGTGGCATAGATGGCACTCATCTGTGATTCTGGGAAGGGCTACAGTTACTAGTGTTCACTCAGATTATGGGGGATGATGATCCCAGAAAAGGTAAGAAAATTATATTTATGTGGTTGAGATACCATCCAAAGATTTGATTTGAGACAGTGACACATAATGGCATTTTGTAAAATATAAATGTAGTTTTAATTATATGTTACTTTGTCACGATATGAATTTCTATTGACATAACAATACAATCAGATTATCAGTCCTGGATTTTAGATATTTCCAGAAATGCTGCTGGGTGGGATAGATAGGGAAAAGAAATAAGAAAGAAATTGCAATATTCTCTGAAAAATAATTTCATTGAAATTGATGTTGACATGCATTGACAGAAATTCTGTGTTGGTTCCATAAGACACCATGGATAATTTGAAGAAACCACTTCTGTTCTGAAGAAGATTGACTTTATTTTGCTACTATTTATGTTCTGAATATGCTTTAACTCATCTCTCAGAGACTTCCTCCTTCTTTTATGTCTCAGATTGTTTCAATGATTATCGTGCTCGCACCTTTAAATCATCAACAATTACACATCACTGTGGATGCATTTTCATTTGTTACTGAAGTAAGATATATTCAGGGGCCACAAATTGGCTAAAACTCTAAATAAAGCCAGTAAAGTGTATCCATTTGTTCCATTTCTTTCTCCCTTGGCTTTCAGGTATTGCTTCATTCTTCCAGCATATCTTATTTTAAGGGTAGGATCTAGAATTAGACTTTGAAGTGAGTTTGAGACCATGTTCATGAATATCATTGATTTTGAGGAGTGAAAATAATTGTAAATATGTCCTACTTCAATTCATGTTTTAGACATAAAGAAACTCCCATAGTGAAGTTAATGGCAAGTTAATGGCATACCAGAGAGCCTGGAGCTCAGGTTAGAGAGAACGACGATTTTATCATTAAGATCATTGTTGGTTGTAATCAAAGGAAAGCTCCATCTAAACTGGTTTAAGAAAAAGGATGAAAAAATCATGTGTAGGTTGGGGGTAGTCTTCTGGATCATAAAACTAGATATTCCAAAGATAATCTGGATACTATGTGGTTTTCCTCTTTCCAGTTTTCAATTTTTCTCTTCTGGAGTCAGTTCTATTCTCATTCTGTCTCTCTTCTTAAGCTCCCAAGATGGCTTCCAAAAGCTCGGAAGTCACATGCCTCATCATTTCCATTCAGGAGGAGAAGAGAGTCTCTTCTTTTCATTGTTCTCAGCAAAACTCTCAAGGTTCATACTAACTAGATGGGCTTAGATCACATGCCCACCCCTGAACCAGTTACTGTGATCAAATGGCTAGAATTTTTAATAACTTAACCTAAGTTATGCGTTTTACCCATGGAACTGATGGGCGAGCCAGAGTCTCTATGACCACTTAGAACAAAAAATAGAGAAGTTTTGAGAAAGGGGAATGAATATCATGAAAGTAACAAAAAATTATCTCTCATTGTACAATTAATTTATAAACTAGTTAAGTTACAGGCATGTAAACTTTGGTGACCACAATAGTGCCATCTCTATACTTTTTCATTTTTGCCTAGAGTCTGGGATAAGATGGTATATTATTCCACACTTTGGGCTCAAGGTCAGGTAGAGTGAACAACATCGCCAGTCATTCTGACTCCTAATTCTTCTCCATACACTTGACTAATTATCAAATAGACTAGATTTTGAGCCTAAAAACACTGTCCCTCTCATCATCTCTGGCACCAAATAGGTCCTCACTTAGCACATGTTTGCAAACCTGAAATGACTGCCTACTTGTGCTAGACATTTAGATTTTGATATCTGCATTTAATTGTCCTATTTTCTAGGCCATCTTCATCTGGGTGACTAAACCTCTGCCCAGTCACTCCGTGCCTAGACCTGTCCCATTTATTAAATCTCACCAGAGAGTCTTGTTTCTGCTTCCTGATCTTCTAAGTTCTGGTTCCATCATCGCCACCAATCCCAATGCTGTCTATGTCAGGGTTACTTAACAGACATCACACAATTGCCGATTTTAGTAGTAAAAGCAATGCAAAGGGTAGAAGAAATGTGGGTTTTGGAAAAGGGTTAGAGAAAAAATATTTCATTGGGAATATTTTGGCTTGTAATTGGGAATCACTAACCAAGAAAAAAAAAAAATAGTAGATGGTGTAGTTTTGGGCATTTCTCCCATCTAACTTCCAAATTCCATCTCCAGGATAAGTGGTGGCTATGAAAGTATTAAAGCTTTTGCTTAATGAAATAGGTAGAGGTATTAAATTGGCAGGTTAATTCAATAAAGGAAAGCTTGACCAGGTGCAAGAGATTAGTCAGGACACAGAGCTCGCAAGTTACACTTAGAAAGCAGGTCTAAGCCCTGGACTCCTCAGGGACCAGAAACCACATATAATGAAGGCTAAACCACAGGAAGCAATTGAAGCAGAATAGATGGGCAGCTTGAACTTTGAGGTAGAGACTTGGGCCAAAAGATAAATTATCATAATGTTAACAGAGGAATATCAATATTTTTGATATTTACCTCAAATTTCAATTTTCCAGAATGAAGTATCAAAAACAAATAAAAACTACATCTTTCACCAGTAATTTTAGAAATGAGAGCTCTAGATACTATGCAAGGATTGTCTTCACTGGTTACAGAGAGGTATTGGACCAGTGACTGAATGCTTATTGCAAACTAGGATAAGCAGGGTTGACACAAAATCCTTTTTTTTTGTTTATCCCTGTCACCCATTCAGTCAGTAACCTTAGCTACTGAGGACTGGAAGCCTGTGTGCTTTTTGGGCTGCACTGTGAACCCACCACTGCCTTCAACCATCATCTCCTCCCTGTGATATTTTGTGTACTATAAGTCATAGAATGGAGTTCTACACCCCAGGTTGGCCTACAGGTCAGGTTACTACCATGGTTTCTCATTCTCCTTTCAAATGTCCCCTCTTTTCCAGCCCGTAGGCAAAGGCCAGACAGTGACATCAAAAGCAGCAAAGTCCTAACTGTTTGAATCACTTCTTAGTCCCTGGGTTTTCCTGGACTTTCCACAACGGCTTGAAGTCTGCCTCTGTGAACCAATTCTTTAGGATTTTGTTCACAGGATTTTGTTCAGAGACCGGCTATAAACTTGTATCGTCATATTGAAACACACAGGTTTTTAAATTACATACAAAGGCATCAGTAGTCAAAAACCTCACTTTTTGTCCATTCCCAAAGCCTGTTTATTTTCAAGCTTACCTAGGTATTCATTATTTTTCTGCTAAGCATGAGTTTTCTCACAACTCTGCCCTACAATGTTCCAAATCTCCTTTTGGGAGCCACTACTTTGAGGCACATATCTCTTTTATTATCATCATGGTCACCATATAATATTGTAGATGAGGATGGTGAGATCCAGGGAGGTTTAGTGAGTTTTCTAAGGTCACATGCCTTGGCTAGGAAGTAGCAGAGTTTGAGTAAGTCTCTTAATGTTAACTGTTAATACAAAAAAAATTATTAAATTACTAAAATCACTTAAAGTCCGACACATACTGATTGCTTCGATTGAAGTAATACTCAAAATAACATCTAAATTTGGTCAATGGAGGAGAGGAGGTAGGTATTAGTTACAATGATACAAAACAAGAGAGGATTGATGATCTACTGTCCCGAAAAGCAATTGCTTTTCAGGAAACTGTCATAAAGTCAGAAAATTACATAAACATTATGAGAGTGTGACTCAAAGTATTTTCCCTTAAACTTAATAATGAAACAATCAATTATGCATCTCTAGATTCTCATTTGTTTTCTTGCTTCAAGGAAAAAGTGAATAGTAAGTACATCTTTGGGGAAATGTTCTCTATTAGAAGTGATTGACAAAAATTTCCCATTGAGTTAACTGGTCCCCATGTAAACGTGTTCTTACATAAAGAAATGAATGTCAATGAAGACTGCACTATAATGAAGTGAGAGCCCCATTGCCTGACCATTTTAACTAGATAATAAATTTTGTTTAAAAATGTGTTTTCTAACCATGAATTTAGCATTTGGGAATTAGAACTCTCCTAATTTTGATTCCAAGAAAGATAGTCTCATGCAGACCTGTAAAATATCTTACTGGAGATATCAGAAAGTGACCTCTTCAAACTGAATTAGTTTTATTCAAGTTTAGTACTGGAAAAATGATTTAGATAAAGAAATGGCTCTGGTTTACTATGATATTTCATTTGACTCTGATTCTCTCAAAATTTTCAGCTAAGGACTGTTTTCTGGGAGCTTATCAAAATCTTATTTTAAAAAGGGGGGATTTTTTCCCCCTTACGTGGGCTTTAAATCTCTCTTAGTGAGTTGTACATTGTCATTATGATTAGCTGATATTTAGTGATTCGTAAAGTTGTGACTGGAAAAATTGTAACTGCTAGCATAGTACTGCCATTAGTTTAACAGAAGAAAAATAAAGTCAAAACATTTTCTTTTGAATTTTTCTAGAATACTGTTTTTTTCCTCTTTGGCAAATTTCAAGTCCTTTGCTTCAAGCTGATCTCAGTAATTAAAAGAATGATTTTAAAAACTCTCAAAAAGGATTCTGCAATAAAAATTCATTAAAATGTAATATTCACAGGATATTTTATCTTAACTACTTGTGGAGAGAAAAACAGGAAGGAAATTAGGTGCTTCCTCCACATCCATTGGCCATGTGTGTTTATTACAGTTTAGCTGTATGACTGAGAACTTGACATGTTAACAAGTAGTTACGTGGTTATTAGCTCAGTTCCTCTTTAGAGGGTTGAGAAAAGGAGGAAAGAATGAAAATAGAGAGAAAGAAAAACTATACCTGCTAAGCTGTCTTTTAGAACAATGGCCATTACATTTTTATGATGAACAAAACTAGTTTGTTGTCATGATATGATACAAACCCATTTAACTCAGAAGTAAAGACTATGTCTAAACTTAAATGAGGTCATTGCAATCAAATAGGGACATCATTCACATAAGTCGCAGGACATTATGGAAATAGAGCAACTGGATAATCAGTGGAGTATCTCCCAGACTGGGGAGGCATCATGGAGACACAACTGAAGTGAACCTTGTCGTAAGCCTGGCAGAAAATATCTCTCACTAAGCCAGCCTGCCAAAATCTGGATGCCACCTGTCTATAGCCAGCCCTGGAAATAGTTAAACAGGTAAGAGGTTCTCACTGTGACCTATTTCAGAAAAACTCTGGATATGAGCAATTGCAAGAGGAAGGAAGAATTAGGAAAGGTTGTTAAAGCTATCCCAAGATATCTCATTTAAGAAATGTTACAAATTACATTGCAAGTGACCCAGTAACATAAACTAAAATTACTTGCATAGTCAATTTATCATTTTCCTAGTTAATATCAGTAATATTTTTAACAGACGAATTAATGGTTTGGTTTGAAAATTCCAAAAACCAAACCATTTAATTATGCCCTAGCTTGTAACATGTCTTAGCACTTTGCCTTAATAAATGAAATTTTTGTGTTGTTATTTAACACTTATTGCTGTTTATAACTTGCCTTTCCAGATTAACTAATATAAAATAAAAGATAAAGATTACATACGGTCCTTCTTTTTATTTCTCCTACTCTATATACACAGTAAATATTCGATAATTTAAGTAGATTTAATTGTATGAGACATTTTAGATGCATCTGTTCAGTAGCTTTTCCTCTTCATGACACATACTTCTGATTTTCTATTGCCTCAGCTGCCTTCGGTCTACCATATTCTTACCAGTTATCCATATACAATGAGAGCCTGGGCCAGATCCCAACCTAGTGACTGAGTTCCTGCTGCCTATTTGCAAAATTTACTGACAATGATCCTCTCAAGTTATCTGCTCTGGATTTTTTTTTAATGTCTGTATCTGTCATTCACTTGAAAGACACTCCTCCTTTTTGACTGGCTGTCTAGAGTCAACTTAACTGCATGCTTTGCAAATAAGGCTCACCCACTGGGGGCATTTACCTGCTTCTGTTCCTTGTGTGGTGCTAGGGTCTAGTTCAAAAACTTGCCTTATCCATTCACTCCTCAATCTGCTGAGAGTCATGGTACCTTGCTAACCCAAGAGACAGGACATAAATGGCTTATCCACTGACTCCTGCAAAAGGGGTTGGATAAAAATTTTTATAAGTATGGGCTTTCCTGAAGCACTAATTATAAATACCCAATGCTGCCCCATGTAAGTAAGGAGACAGTGGGAGTTTAGTAGATATAGCAATTGGAGCTACAGCCATTTGATGGGATGGATCTTGGATTGACTCTACCCACTTGCAAACTCTTGTCTGAACCAGCCCAAAGATTTTCAGTCCACGTAAAATGTTGCTCTTAAAAACACAGACTGATATTTAAGAGCAAATTTTTAAAAACTCAATTTCTTCTATTTTTCTCAAGGCCTATGAGAGAAATCTATCCTGTAAGACTGTCATTGATAAGAAATTTTTACACATACACACACATAAATTCTAATGATGGAAAATTTTGTAATTTTTCTGTCATTAGAATTTTCCATCATTAGAATTTGTGTGTGTGTGGCGGGGGCGGGGCTTCAGAAGACATGAAAAATTATTAAATTAGATCGTTATGGTATATGATGAAGCATCAAATAAAACAGTAAGAGATATTCACTATATTTGCTCTTTATTTTTGGTAAATGTTTATAAATTTCACTTAAAGAGTGCTGAGGTACTAGATCATAGAACATACACATGTTAGCTGGACTGAGGTGATAAAGAAAGTTGTATACCACAGGTAGCAGTGTGATGTTCTTGGCTGGAGCAGATGGAATCCACACTGCATAAAAGTCCAAATTCTGGGGAGGAGCTGGAGCTGCAATAGGCAGAGATGCATCAACAGGTAAAGGAAGGTGATCAAAAACAACCTTTGTAAACTTTGTAATTTAGGTCAAAGTCTTTTATGGGTAGTGGGTTAGATTTTATTGTTGGGTATATCACTAACTAGATCTCTTCAAAATTATTATTCTTCCCTTCAACAAAGCTGGGCTAATATTAGCCATAAAAGTCAACTTCAGCCATAAAAGTCAATTTCAAGAAAGGCCTGGAAAAACCAGGGAGAAGATAAGAAAACTAGAAAATTATTCACTTTGAATCTACATAAATTGAGTATCTGGTATATATTCACCAAATGATAACTATGATACTGTTTTGGACACACAGAAGTGACAGCAACTTTCTACTATTTTAGAAAACATTAAATGAAAATATAAATGGAGAAAAGATTTATAGACAATTTTATTTTTACTCTTTGTTATATTTTTTTGTCTTTTTACATAGTATAAAATAAACATACACATATATATATAGTTTTAATGATCAAAATAAGGTGATGAAATTTGGTTAGGGAAGGGAAGGAGAGAGACAGGACAATTGATAGGATGAGGTAGGACTAAATGTGGACTTTTCTTTAATAGGAAGAGTTTGATGATAACTTCTTAGGCTGAGGAACAATTCAGAGGAAAAGGAAGTATGACATGTGTAAGATGAAGGGATAACTGATTTATCATAGTCCCTATGATAAATCCCTAAGATATATTATTAAATAAATTAAAAAAAAGAGTTAGTTCTGAATAGATAAAGACCTAATTTACACTTTGAGTCTAGAAGAAAGAGGAAAGTTTTGAGTAATGTGATATAATCGTTTGTGAAAGAAGTTTGTAAGCATGTATTAGAGATGGTTCATGCCTGACAGATTAAAGTCTCTTAATAAAAATAAAAAAGAAATTTGTTAAAACATGATTAATATGAGAGGTGAAAGTGACAATAAGAAGAGTGATAATTACTTAGAATTGTCCCTAAGATGAATGGGAGGGGGAGTTGACAAAAATGACCCAAGGATTGTTAAATGATATTAAAGACACTAAAGCTGGCATTGGCTCTATGAATGAGGGGATTACAGGTATTAAGAATGATTCTTAAGTATTCCTAAAACCTTTGGGTCTTGGCATATCTTTCCTACTACTCAATATTAATTAGCTACCCATATTTGGCTTCTCTTTTACTTCCTGACATTATTTACTTAGCTAAGTCTGACCAAAGTATAAACTTATACTCAAACTCAGCTATGATTTCATTCTTATAAGCCATTAAACATGTCCTCATACTAAGCGGCTGGAACTCTATGAGTAGTCTATACTACTCCTTCTAATTGAAATGTTCTTCTATTTACCTAACCAACATTTCCTCACCTTTTAGGTATTAATTTCCTCTCTTTTAGGTATTCTGTATCTCTTAGTCCAAATTTGGTCCACCTATGGTTCTTTCTCATAACATCTTGTTCTTTCATACTTATTAAAATTTGCAATTTTATGTTTATTTATTTAAAAATTTTTTCCTTATCAAACTGATTTACTAAAATATGGTTATGGCTATTATATTTATCACAATATCCACAGTGCCTAGGGCAGGATATAGCATAGGCTTGGTAAATAGTTCTTATTCAATTAATTGATAAATGATTGAAGGTAAATGAATAAAAAACCATTATTATTCTTATTTATTTTATAGCTTAGTCTTAAACTTCCTAACTTGACCTATTTTTCATTCTAAATCTCACTTTCTTTTAGATTTTCCCGGCTTCCAGCATTATTGTTTTGTTGCCTATATATGGCTTCTAAGTAACCCAAATAAATATAATTATCCACCATCTGAAATTGTTCACTTAATTGGCATGCCCTTCATATTGCAATTACTGGAACTCATGTTTGAATGACTATATCCAAATTCATTATGATCTCTGACACTCTACTATGTGGGTTGCTGAATCGACTCCCTTTCCTGACTTGGACATTTTCAATGGATCAGATTTTCTAGCTGTATACTATGTTTCAGCACAATTCTATGCCCTATAAGTCCTGCATTGGCCAGCTTCCACTTGGTTCAGTTCTGATTATCGTCCATGGTGACACAAGTGGAAGAGGAGCTTTAAAATGAAGTTAAAGGACTTACTCTCCCTTTGGAGAAATGCATCTTGCAAGGGGGGATAAAAGATAGTGAAGTAGGGAGATCCAAAAATCTGTCCCTCCACAAAAGCAGCAAGTAAATCAGCAAAACTATCAAAATCAACTTTTTTTGAACACTGGAAAACAGCCAAAAGTTTGAAAAATGGGAGAAAACAATCAAGAAAAACAGCTGAATCTAAGTAAGAGATCTCTGTAGCATTTTAATTTACCCTGATCCCATTTCCCTGATTTTTATATCTTGGGAAAACTATCCTTCAAAAATGAGGAAAAATTAAGAAATTTTCAGATAAACAAAAATTGACACTTTGTTCCTAGTGGACCAGTTCTACAAGCAATGCTACAGCAAATCCTTCAGGCTGAAATTAAAGAACGCATGAAGAAATAGGGAATAAGAAGAAGATAACAACATAAATAAATAAAAATAAAAGTCAAATTAATGTGTTTTGGGGCTGTAATTCCTTTTTTATATGATTTTTAAAAAACTACATAAAACAATAAGTATAAATCTACATTGATGGTTGTACAATGTATAAAAATGTGAGTTGTGACAATAACAAGATAAATGGAGGGCAGAACTATATTTGAGAAAAGTTTTTGTATACTATTAAAATTAAATGCATATTAATCTGACCTAGATTTTTATAAATTAAAATTTAAAGTGTAATCATGGTAACTACTAAGAAAGTAACTAAAATATTTAGTAAAAGAAAAAAGAAATTAAAATGGTTTAAAGTAAATATTTATTTAACACAAAAAAGGCAATACTAAATTGAGGAACAAAATACCTATAAGACAAAAAATATATATAGCAAAATGGCAAAAGAACTTCCTTGTGATTACACCAAGTGTAAATGGAATAAACTTTCCAATTAAAAGGTGGCATTTGTCAGAATAAATTTTAAAAATATAGTCCAACTATATACTTTCTACAGGAGACTCATATTATGTAAAAACAAACAAACAAACAAATAGGTTAAAAGCAAAAGAAGATATTTCAAGCAAACAGTAACCAAAAAAAGAGCTAGAGGGGCTATATTAATATCAGGCAAACCAGACTTAAAGACAAAAATTGTTAAAAGAGACAAAGAAGGACATTATATAGTCATAAATGGTTAATCAACTTAGAAGATATAACAATTATAAACATGTATGTATCTGACAAAAGAGTCCAAAATATATGAATCAAATAATGACAATTCAGGGGAGAAATAGACAGTTCAACAATAATAGGTTAAGACTTGAACTTTCCACTTGTAATAATGAACAGAATAGCTAGACAGAAGATAAGCAAGGAAACAGAAGACTAGAATAATACTATAAACCAGTTAAACCTAACAGATATATGTAAAACACTCCACTCAATAACAGAAAAATACATATTCTTCACAAGTGTGTATGGAGCATTCCTCAGAATAAAGTATATATTGTGCCACAGAACAAGTCTCAATAAATTTAAAAGGATTGAAATCATACAAAGTATCTTCTCTGATCCCAATGGAATGAAATTAGACATCAATAGAAAATGGAAATACAAAAAATTTACAAAAATATAGAAATGAAGTAATTCAATATTAAATAACCAATAGATTAAAGAATAAATTATAAGATAATTTATAGAATACTTTGAGATAAATAAAAACATAACAAAACTTATGGGATGCAGAAAAATTAGTGCTAGGAAATTTATAGCTATAAACACCTACATTAAAAAAGAAGAAAGATCAAAAATCAATAAGCTAAACTTTTATATTCTGACACTAGAAAAATAATAACTAATGCAAAGCAGAGAAGGGAACAATAAAAATTAGAGTGGAAAATAACAGAATAGAGACTAGAAAAAATAGGGAAAATTCAACAAAAGCGAAAGTTGGCTTTTTGAGGTCAACAAATTGATAAACTTTTAGCTAGAAAGAACAAGGAAAACAAGAGAGAAGACTAATAATTTGAATTAACAAAATCAGGAACAAAAGTAGGGATGTTACTAATGATCTTATGTAAATTTAAAAAATTATGAGAATATTTAAACAATTGTATATAAATTAAAGAAAAATTCAATAAATTCTTAGAAGAGTACGAACTGCCAAAATCGATTCAAGAAGAAATAGAGAATATGAATAACATTTAACAAGAAGAAATTGAATTTAAAAAATGTCAAAGAAAAGCCCAGGATCAGAAGTTTACTGGTGAATTTTACCAAATATTTAAAAAGAATTAACACCAGTACTTCTCAGACTCCTCCTAAAAATAGAAGAGACAAGAATACTTCCTAACTCTTTCTTTGAGGTCAGTATTAACCTGATACTAAAGCCATCATGAGGGGAGAAAACTACAGGCCTATATATCTGATGAATGTACATATAAAAACTTTGACAGAATAATAGAAAAATACCTGTTTTTGCTCTGAGGTCTGGAATCTGAGTAGCTGAGGTCAAGTCATGTGGGTGAATGTATGCAGACATAACTAACCCCTAATAAAAACTCTAGACATCAAAGCTCAAGTGAGATTTACTGCTTGGCAACACTTCACATCATTGTTGGGAAAATTAAGCAGGTTTTTGTTATCACTACAAAAGAACACCTGGAAGCTTCTGCCAGGTCTCTCCTAGATTTTTCCCCAATTTTTTCCTTAGATTATTTAAATCTGTAGTGAATACTGTAATAGACCATTACTGCAAGTACAACAGCTCTGAGTCTTATGAGTCTCTCTAGCAAATTACCTTGCATGAAAGTGGTCTTGGGGCCATTGGCCCAACTGATATAAGAAGTGAGATTCAGTAGCATGACTCTGCCTCACTAAAACATTTGCTGATAAAGTATTATTTGGGAAGATGAAAGACAGTTGGGTAAAGGGTTATCTACCTCTTATACCTGATGACTACTGAGTCATCCATAGTATGAGATATTACAGTGCAGCTTCACTGTAATCAATTATTAAAGTAACAGTTACCAATGGAATTTAGAAATGATGGATTCAGCTCCCAAGAAATTGTTCACTAGATATATAAGTGAATGCAGAACAATGAAAAGCATGCTCAAATATAATGCTTTATTTATTTTTTCTGTTATAGTTAAAATTAAAGTGAAGAAGAATGTTGGGGCAGATCTTAGCACTGTGCCAACCTCAGATTTCAGCCATTCTAAGCTGTGACCACTGACCTCAGAGCCACTACCAAAGGGAAATATTATGCCAGAACAATAGCACCTCTATAACCTCTGATCACCAAAAAGGGAGTCTAAGTCATGGGGGGCACAAAACCAAGGAACTACTGAAACCAATGTGGTGGCGTTGTCTTATTTTATGGATTGATATAATTGGCTTCTGAATAATCTTTTCCAAAATGGATTGTGGGAGTGTCTAACTTAGGAGCAGTTTTGAATGCAGCAGAATGGAGAAGCATATTTGAGTTAATTGATACAGGTAATACAGCTTGCTACTGACCACTACAGATGTCTGTTTATTATTCAACCACACAATTGGTTTTCCTTAAGTGACAGCTAGCTTGATGGAGTAGATAAAAGCTAATATAGTATGTTTACCCTGAGAAGGGTATTTATCTTTCTGTTCCTCTAATGCCAAGTGGAATTTCCCAGATGAAGTGGTTTTATGTTATATGTGCAAGCCATGCTGGGTTGGGTTTATAATAATCAGAGTGCTCATCTACCTAATACGTCTTTTACTAAGGTCACAGTAAATTCTTTGGTTAAGGCATCCCTTTATATGGATATTTCACATCACCTTACTGCTGAAAAATCAACAACGATCCAATAAGCCATATCGGTTTCATTGTCGCAACTTCGATTTATAGGTATTACAGATGCTGGGAAAATTAAAGTAATTCAGAAGTGAGTGAGGAAAGGCAAAATGGATATCAAGGGACTTGACCTAGTGTAGTGAAAGACTTTAAATTGTTTTAAAAGAATGGTGTAACTAATTTAAATATTGCTGGAGTCAATATTAATGTAACACTATCACAGGTTGGGTGGACTGATGAGAACCCCTGACAGTATCCCAACATCAAAAAGCCCTACACAAATCAACTCTATTTATCTTAGTTTGGAGATATGTACAAATATGGACAAAAAATAAAAATACCAAGCAGGACCTTGAATTTCTATTGTCAACTGTCTGGCAAACTCAGGATGGAGATTGATGAAAAGACCAAGGTCTTTGGGCACAACTCCTGCCTGGTGACATAAAGTCATGTGAACATGTGTAAATAAAGTGGCCAAAAATGGAGACAAAATCTTTCTGGGGTCCCTTAACACAGAAACACAATGCACTGTGATTCCACAATTGTTGGTGAAGTCTTACAGGGGCTACAATAACTTTGGGAGGGTATAGAGATGTAGTAGTTGATGGGATTTAGGTAAAAATTTGGATGAAAATCAGAATCTTTTGACAGAATTTAAAGTGAAGTGGATATGTCTCATTTATTTGAATATATTATTGAGATGAATATTATGTCTGACTGGTGAACACTTCCTTTTCCTTTTGTAATATGTGGCCAATATTAATTAGATGTGTTAAATGGGAAGCATTCGAATTGCCTGAGTCCACACAGGTTGTTCATTTGAAACAATACTGGATTACTTGTGGGCAAAAAGAGATTAATACTTTCATTAAGGACATGTTGGAAACTGAAGTACTGGTACCAACAAATTTTCTCTACAAGTGCCCTATGTGGCCCATAACAAAGGCAGGGGGCTCATGGAGATCACAGATTTTCAAGGCTTAAATAAAGTGGTACTACTAAGTCATCAGTAGTCTGATGTGATTTCAAAAGTACAAAAAAATACAAAAATATGAAAGAGACTGATACTCAGTGATTGGTCTTGTGAATGCTATTTTCTCAATTCTGATCTTGGAAAGGAGTGAATCACAGTTTGCCTTCATGTGGAAAGGATTTCAATTTATATTTACTATATTACCCCAGGGTTATTTAAATTTACCAACTTCTATCATCATTTGATTAGAAGAGATTTGAACTTAATTCAGGTCTCTAATGTGATAATATACTACATTTTGATGATATCATGACATCAGAAACTGAAGAACAAGCGAGAACTGATTTAAATGAAGTGATGACACACACGACTAACAGAGATTGGCTGATAAATTTAGCAAAGATACAAGGGTAAAATTCTTAGAATAATCTGGCCAGGAGCCTTCCAGGCAACTAAAAAATAAACTATTATCATTATCCGCTCCTGGAACTAAGGAGAAAGCACAGCATTTGGTCAGGTTGTTTGGATTTTGGAAGATGTCTGTTTCAGCACTAGGAAAATTCTTCCTCTTATTAATTCAACTACCTGAAAGAAATATTTGAATGAGGACCTGAATAACAGGAAGCTATATCAGAATTACAAAAAGTGATGGTTCAATCAAGTTCTTTGGGCCCTTTTGATCCATACTCAAATTATTTGGGAAGAACCTGCAACTTGCATTTATGCTAATTAGAGCCTATGGGAAAAATCTGTGAGAGCTGCCCAGAGTGATCACTGGGATTTTGGACCAGAACATTTTCACTTGTGTTAGCATGATACACACCATTTGAGAGACAATAGTTTGTTACTGGGCTTTAATTGAAACTGCCCATATGACTAAAGGCTAAAAATAATCTTAAAACCTAAAATACTCATAATGTCTTGGGTAATGTCACAGAAACACTCTAATAATAATGGCAGTGCCAAGAAGATTTCCATAACAAAATGTACATGGTTTATATAGGAACATGGCAAAGGAAGATTGCAGGATGGTACTCATAGTATTTATGGATTGGTTCCTTCTTTTCCTCTAGGGTTGACTTTGGAATTGTCTGAGGAGCTTTCAGATCCTATTATCACATGGGCAGTGTCCTATAAATAACTCTTGATTGACCAACAAAAACCTACTTGGTTTATAGATGGTAGTTCTAAGAAGGATGAAAAGCATCCTGTCTAGAAGGCTGCCATACTACAACTGACTGATGGAAAAATTCTGAATGAAAAAGTTAAGAATCAACTCAACGGGCTAAACTGCATGTCATTTTCCCAAGAGTGATAGAAGACTTGAACAAAAATAAAAGGCCTAATGTTTGGGTGTATACAGATTTATGAGTGGTAACTGAAGATCTGGCCATATGGTCAGGCATATGAGCAATAAAAAACTGGATTATTAAAGGCATGCCTGTATGAGCACAGTCCTGATTTAAACCACTATGGGAATATAAGAGATACATTAAAATAAAACAAATGGATGCCCATCAGATGAATCCCCTTCTAGGAGTGAAAGAGGGCTGGAACCAATAAGTAGATATCCTCTTGCAGTCATTTCAGGTGGCCACTTGAGGTCACAATGTACATGTACATGGGGGAACTTCAGCCATGTCAAGATGGGCTGACAATCGATATATGGCTCTTGCATCTTCTAAAGCCAAAATACCAGTAAGAGAGACAGAAACAGCAGGTGGCTGTGAGGTAGAGTCCCCAGGGTGAAAGGCTCTACACATAGCTAATCACTATCAGGAACCCTGGGAAATTATAAACGAGTTCTGACAGTAAATAGACTGGAATTTGCATACTCAGTGATAGACTCAAGTTTTATTAGTTAACTTGAGCTGCCATTACAAAATACCACAGGCAGGGTGGTTTTAACAACATACATTTATTTTTTCACTGTTCTGGAGGCTGGAAGTCCAAGATCAAGGTGCCAGCATAGATGGTTTCCTATGAGACTTCTTTTTCTGGCTTGTAAATGGCTCTCTTTTTGTGTCCTCATGTATACGTCCTACTTTACACATGCAAGACAGAGAGAGAGACAGAGACAGAGACAGAGACAGAGAGAGAGAGAGACAGAGACAGACAGAGAGACAGAGAGACAGAGATAGAGAGACAGAGTGAGACAGGGAGACAGACACAGAGAGAGAGGTCTGGCATCTTTTCCTCTTTTTATAAGAACACCAGTCCTATTGGATTAGGACACTACTCTATGACCTTCTTTAACCTTAATTATATTCTTAAATGCCTCTTCTCCAAATACAATCACTTTGGCAGTTAGGACTTCAACATGTGATTTTGGGGGAAAGTGATTTAGCACATAATACAAATGCTCAAAATGCTATAACAGACTGGAAATGAAAGTACTGCAACAATTGGACTGCCAAGTTACATTTCTTTAAACCAAGAAACACATTTTAGAGCCCCACAGTATCCAACAATGGGCAAAGAGAGATATCATAAAATTCATGTATTATGTTGTACGTCATCCTCAAAATAGTGTTTAATAGAGAATTTGAATGGGCAATTAAAATATCTGTTGTCTAAAATGGGAAGAGATAAAGGTAAAGGCCTGGCTTACATAACTTCATGAGTGTGAGCTCATACTCAATATGAGAAGTGCCAAAAAAAGATCTTACTCTACAATCCCCTCCCTGCCCCTTTTCTGGTTTATCTGGAGAAGAGTGGGGGAGGATGCTAGTGTGATTATACAATTCTTCCCCACATGGCTTCAAATTTCTTTTTACATACCTAATGTAATAGTCCTAAGACCAGGTCTACAGATACAGATACCAGAAACAGGGATAATTCTTAGATAAGAAAATTTAACCATACTTTTAAACCTTTATTACAAAATTCATAAGGGCCTGATGATATGAACTGTACCATCTGGAAAAATTGGGATTTACAGTGAATGCAACTGTATTGCCTAGTGGTTGGGATACCCCACTAGTTCTGTACCTATGCAAACCAAGCTCACACGAATAGGAGAGCATGAGAAAGAGGCACTTGCTAGAGTAATATTGCTGCCAGCAATGTGGACCAGCACAGCGACTGAACATATGTTCTTTTCAAAGACTGGAAAGTTTAGATTTAAATTAATGACAAAGGGAGAAAGGAGAGAAATAATAGCTGAGTGTAAAAGCATAAATAAATGAGCTGTGCAATGAGGGAAACTCAATATTACATCAGTACCTAAAGAAAGTCTTGTAGTAAGAGAATGCTATTCTCTCTTACCACAATTGCACAAGATGCTCAAAGGGGGAAGTCATATGTTTTCTGAGATCTTCCTGCTTTTGGAAATTGGCATGATCAAATGGAAACCTGCAAACCTGAGCATTTTGGTTATATGATATGATAATGAACTGGGGTCAACTGTTTATGACTGAGTGGAATTCTAATAATGTGTCAGTATCTTTTAACTCTATCTTTCAGGTTATATCTACCACAAAGATCTCTTCTGGGAATCTTCAGGAATTACTTCCCCATTGGACATCAGACTGCGTAGTGTACAAATCCCAGCAGACCGATACCTGTATAAGTATAAACCTTGATGATCAAATGCTTAGAAAAGTCCCTGGTGATAAAAGAAAAAATGTAGCAACAGCATGTGTAACTGCTGTTAACAAAAATATAGCACCCTTGTTTTTGTAGATGAAAAGCTATTAAACAGAAGAGAAAGAAACAATGAGCTCCTCATGGGAATAAAGCAATAGGCTTTCCATAGATGGTATAAATTCCTGAGGTGACCCTCTCCACTCTGAGATGAAAAAGGCTGTGGGAGGCTTACTGGCATACTTCGCTAATTCTATCTAGACATGACTACCACTTAACTAATCTTAGTATGTGGAACTCAACATTTTTAGGTACAGATTACGTATCCTAACTGTACTCAGACCATTAGAATGTCCAAGCAACAACATTCATAATGTATTAAATAATGCTGGCCCACAAAACAGAAAAGAGCTTTAGGAATGAGAAGTGCTAGTCTAGGCATCATGGAACAAGCTAAATTCACTTTTAAAGAGGAGTGGCAGTCAGAGGAAAATAAATATTAACTAGAACAAGATGATTAGAGGGAATTCTCTTTTAGGAGGAGAGAAAAGATGGGAATAAACCTGGAAAGGTGATGAAGTTTGAGTAAAGTGGGTCAGGCAGGCTCAAGAACTAATGCTGAATAATGTTAGGTGAAGTGTTGGAAAAGGGGTTGTATCCTGATCCAACAAGACCTCTTGACTCTGTTAATAAAGGTGAAGGACAAAGTAGTTGTATGGCAATACTTCCCCTCTTTGACTGCTGAGGCCTAGAAAACATACCTGTGTGAATGTTATGGACCTTCATATTTTGAACCTCTAAGGGTATTTGCAATTTACATTGATACACTATAACTGCACTTACTGTGAGGCTATAACAGAATAAGACATATCTTATAACTAGCAGAGACAGAAACAATTCTGAATAGCATTGTGTCCTACCCCTAGGAGGGAAGTGAACTCTGCTATATAATAGTACGCAATTGATACAAGTCTTATTACGAGCCTTTGAAATGAGACAGTGTGATTGGCTTTGTCCCCAGCTAACTCAGAACTCAGAAATAACTGAATCATGGTTCAATTTTAACAACAATTGTCCATAGTGATATCTGACATATGGGCAACAGCTGATTGTATTGGAAACGGATGGCAAATACCTCTGTAGTTACTACTGCTTTATTCTTTATTAAAATTAAATTGTATTATAATCATATGGTGTAACACTGGTATTTTAGTAAGATTTAACTTGAGTAAACAATTCATATGATAGTATTGAGATTGAGATAAAGCTTCCTCAGGATGGAATGCCAATGGAAAATAAATCACCTGAAGAACAAGATTTAGTTAACTATCAACTAGCATAAGTTTATCACAAGTTACAAATAACAGTAAATTAAGTGAGAAGTAAGTACTAAAATTAGTCCAAAAACATGAAAATGTATATAATGGCTTTATAGGATGGATTATTTGTCTCCTTAAGTCTATCTTCGGAATGACTCCTTTAAATGTTAGCCATATTTATGCAGATACTACTGCTGTATCAGATATATAAATACTATATCAAATGCAGACCTAGAAAAACATGGTAATTTTGCTCTAAGAGAGTCCCTGACATACGCCAGGGGGTGGATTGTGTAGGAAAGAGTTAACTTAGATGTCACAGATTGCTCAGACTTTGTGTATTTTCAAGAAAGATTTGTTTTCAGGGCTGGTCCCTTGGCTAACATATGAGATTTATTGTAAATAGTTGCTTTTGTATGGGTGAAGGCTTAGGCCATATGATACTAGTTTGATAATAGAATTTATGCTAATTAATGTGATTTATGGTAAATTCTTGTTTTTCTCTGAGATGCTGGAGCCTTAGTAGCTGTAGTTAGTCAAGTAAGCACAACATGCCTTTGTAAATGGCCCCCAATAAAGACATCGAGGCTTAATTGAGCTTCCCTGGTTGGCAACTTTTAGGCATATATTGGCATACTTCATTGGTGTGAGAATTAAACATGTAGTGCAATACTATTGAGTGAAGATAACAGAAAGCTTGCACCTGTTTTTTTTTTTTTTTTTCTTTTTCTAGATGTTGCCCATGCACTTGTTTTGTTGGCTGGTTTTAATCTGTATCCTTTCAATTAATAAATCATAACCGAATAGAAAAGCTTCTAAGTCTTGTGAGTCCTCCTAGTGAATCAATAGCCTAAGGGGTAGTCTTGGCAAGTCCTGACACAGTAGAAACTTCCTCAACCTAATAATGGATATCTGTGAAAACCCCAGAATTAACAGCATAATTAATGATAAAAGACTGAAAGCTTTCCCCCTAAGATCAGGAATAAGACAAGGATGTCTGCCCTTGCCATCTCTATTCGATCTACTGAAAGTTCTAGCCAGGGCAATTAGACAAAAAATGTAAACAAATTCATACAGATTGGAAAGAAAGATATGCAACTATTTTTAATTGCATATATGATATGTATAGAAAACCCAGAAGAATTCTCACTATACACCCCTACAAAACTATTAGGGATAAATTAATTCAGTAAAGCTATAAAATTATTATAAAAAAATCATTGTATTTCTATGCAATATCAATGGTTAATTTGAAAGGAAAGTAAAAAAATTCCATTTATAATAGCATCAAAATGAATAAAATACTTAGGAATAAATTCATCCAAGGAAGTGTAAGATTTATGTATTATAATTAAAAAAACAAAGAAGCATCTTTGAAAGAAATTAAAGGAGACAAATAAATGAAAAGACATTTTCTGTTCATGTATGTGAAGACTTAATACTGTTACAATGGCAATACTTCCCAAATTTTATTTACAGATTAAATATAATCCCTATAAAAATTTCAATAGCCCTTTTTCTCCCCCAAAATGGACAAGCTGATCCTAAAACTGTTTTGGAATTGCTAGGGAGCACACATAGAACAATCTTGAAAAAGAAGAAAAAGTTGAAGGACTCATGCTTCTTGATTTCAAAATTTACTAAATGCTATCAAAACTGTATAATACTAGCATAAGGAAAGACATATTGATCAACGGAATAGAATTGAAAAACCAGAAATAAACCATTATGTCTACAATCAATGATTTTTTTGCCAAGAGTGTCATGGACAGTTGATGAGGTAAGAATGATCTCTTCAAAAAATGATGCTAGAACAACTGGATATTCACATACAAAAAAGTGAAGTTGGTCCTGTACCTCACACTATATACAAAAATGAAATAAAAAATGAACCAAAGACCTAAATAAGAGCTAAAATTATTTCTTAGAAAGAAATATCAGAGTAAATCTTCATGAACTTGCATTAGGTAATATGACAACCAAAGCATAATAACAAAAAAATAAATAAATTGAACTTCATCAAAATTAAAACTTTTATGTATCAAAAGACATTATCAAGGAAGTGGAAAGATAGCTCACAGAATGGGAGATGATATTTATAAATCATATATCTAATAAGAGTAACCAGAATACAGAAAGAATTCTTGCATTTCTTACAACAAAAAGACTAATAACCCAATTAAAAAATAGACAAAGGGCTTGAATAGACATTTCTCCAAAGAAGATGTACAAATGAAAATAAATTCATCATCACTAACCATTAGGGAAATACAAACCATAACTGAATGCTACTTCACACCCACTAGAATAGCTATAGTAATTATAATAATAATAAAGAAAATAACTAGTATTGGCAGAAATGTGGAAAAATTGAAACTTTTGTACATTGCTAGTGGGAATGTAAAATAGTACAGCTGTGGAAAATAGTTTGGTGATTCCTCAAAGTGTTAAACATAGAATTACCGTATGACTGAACAATTTCAGGTATTTATCCAAAAGTATTGAGACTTATATTTTTATACATATGTTCATAGCAGCATTATTCACAATAGTAAACAAATAGAAACAACAAAACTTTCCATTAAAAGATGAACGAATTAAACAAATGTGTTATATACATACAATGAAATATTATTCAGCCATAAAAAGGAATGAAGCACTGACATATGCTACAACATGAAATACAATCCTTGAAAATTGTATGCTAGGTGAGAGAAGCCACATGCAAAATGTCATATATTATATGATACCATTCATATAAAACATCCAGAGTAGGAAACCCTGAGACAGAAAGATTAGAGATTGCTGGGGCAGGAAGGGGGCAAATTAGAGAATCACTGGATAATGGGTATATAGTTTATTTTTGGAGTGATCAAAATATTCTGGAATTAGATAGTGGTGTTGGTTTCATATTACTTTGGATATACTAAAAACCACTGAGTTGTATGCTTTAAAATAGTTTAAATGGTGAATTTTATGTTATGTGACTTTTATCTCAATGACAAAAATGTAGAAACAAGAAATTTGGCCTCCTGCAAGTAAGTGTTCTAGTCAAGGAAAAATAAGAATCTTGAAGCATCTAGTGGTGTTTCCAATGTTATTATAAAGACTGTGGTGAAGTTACTTAGAAGATGACTTAAGGAACTTAGAGACCATATCAATAATTCCTATGAAATCAATAATAACAATGTAAGAATGTGTACCCCAACAGCAATAAAAATAGCAACAACAAAAACTTGTGGATATAACTTCTGTTGGTATCACCTTATATCTGAATTGCATTCTATAACTGAGTCTAGGACCTAGCCTCAGTGTACCAGTCACACCCAGTCTGGGATTTGAACCAGGATTCAGGGCAGAGGATTTCCTTTCTGGTAGCAGTGGCAGTGATGCCATCAGGCTCTGGTGATCATAACCATAGGAATGTGAGTTACAGCCTAGTGTTTAGCAACTAAGATGACATCTCCCCAGGAGACTATTTCTGTAGTATTATCTTACTCACAGCCTAGCCAAATATTCTCACATTTTTTTTTTTACTTTCTTTCAGTGTCCATTTTTTCAGAATTACCAGCAAACCTGTGAGATACCTGTTATCCTTTTAAAATATGCCTTTTGTACTTGTATCAGCCAGCATCAGTTTTAGTTGTTTTTGATAAATAACTCTGGCTGTGACAAAAATTTTTGCTCAAGCCAGCTACTAAGACTAGATGAATTCCTTGAACATGCCAGAGGTAACTCCCTAAAGCTGTGAGTCTGTTGGTCTGGCATCCAGAAGGGTCCCAGTCGACTGCTTTCACTCCCAGAATTTTTCCCACAGTCATTTCTCACTAACATCTGCATAGCTTATCTTTTTAAAGCAAATAATTAAACCAAATAATCTGGCTCTATGTAGCCTACAAACAATTTGCCTTTTTCCCTAATATTTACTTTCCTCTTCCATTCTTACATCTCACATCCATCAAAACACAAATGAAATTATTCTTCTTCAGAAAAATCTGTTTAACCGCTCTACACTTGTCCTTGGTTTGATGTTATCTCAGTGCTTGTTATAAATGCTGAATCATGCGACAGAATCTGAATTCACATTTCTAAAGAACTGCTCTTATATCTCTTTACCTTTCCAGCTAGCCTGTTAACTCTGGCGTTCCTAAATATCTTCAGCAACTTCTTCTCTTAACTCTTTGGTGTATGGCTGGACCTGTTCCCTACATTTGATATTTTTAATTTCTAATATCAAGGGCAACAGTTTTTGTGTGAGCAAAACTGTGCTATAGTTTTTGTGTGAGTAAAACTAGCCCCAAAGACTTCTGCAGTCTTTTTCACGGCCACTCTCTTTCACACACTTTGCATTTGACTTTGCTGGCCTCCTTGCTGGGTTCTTGGAAAACCAACGTTTAACACATATCTGCCTTTGCGTAGGTGATTTTACTTTTTCACAAATGTTCCTTTTCCTTTTTTTTTTTTTTAACACATAGATATTTACTCTCAAGACCTAGTTCAAAGTTTTCTTCCTCTCTGAAGTATTCTCTTAACTCAAATGAAGTTGTCAAATAAAGAGCAGGGAGCATGCATTTTGATCCCAGTCTGAACACTAACTGTGTTCCCTGGGAGGCCACCTAACCTCATTGAGTCTCTGTCTCTCCTAAGTAGCATGTTTGTTCAGATCATTCTGAGGATAGTTACAGTGGGAAGACACTAAGATGAATAATAACTAGGAAAGCTCTTGGTCTACAATTTATTGATTATAGGTTATTCCAAGATCCTTTTTTTTTTTTTTTTTTTTTGTATTTAGAACTATTGACCAGCATATGACTTTGTGGGCACTGAGATGCAATTTACTCCTTAAACCATGGGAAATTAGACCCACAATATCCTCCCTCTGAAAAGTGAACATTCACAAGGCTAGAATCATCATGGACCCCAGAGACTGAAAAAGAAGCTTATGCTTTATGTCCCTGGCCAGGGAGAATAAGAATTTGGCAAGAGCAGAATAGAAAGATGACAAATTTGGAAGCTGTTTGCAGGAGTGCTAAGTGCCTATGGGGAATACATGGTAGCATATTGCCTGTGTACTCTTCTGGAGCAGTTGCTGCCAGCACAAGCAGATAAAGCCTATTTATTGAAGAACATTGTTTCAGTTTTCCTGCAGCTGCATCAGACAGTGCAAAGAGGCTTCTGAGTCTACGTAAGCTATCAAGGCAGAAAAAATGGTCTGCAGCCTTCAGTACACACTCTTTTTTGAACATGGAAAGACAAAACACAAAAGACTCTTGCATAATAGCCTCTAATAAAAGCTGACTGAATTTGCTTTAAGCAATTGAATGTAGCCTTTCTTAGTGCAGGTTGTATGGATGCTGGGTATCTGAAAAGGAGGGTAGGGAAGAAGATGAGAGGTAAAATTTTGTGATTAGGCAAACCTCTATATTCACCTTGGTGGGGGGTAATATTAAAACAGCCTGTGAATTTTACAAAGCATGCTGTAATATTTTTCATTAACACTTCCTTTAGCTTTAATGGTAGGTAATAACTGCTGACAGATGACAGCCATTGTGGTTGCCTGTGAGGGCATCTTATTCCATGGAAGGCAGAATAAATGTGAGAATCCATTCCACTTAAAGTGGATACCTGGGGAGAATCAATTTGGTGGGCAAAACATGAGCTCTAGAGGCTGGTCCTTCAGTGCTCCCTTATGTTTTATTTTTAATAACTTAGGTAATTTAATAACCTGAATAATTAGGTGAAATCTGTTTTGAAGACTGGAATTCCTTCAGCAGTTGTGGCATCATTCTATCTGATCACTAAGAAAAAAGTGAAGATAGAGACTTTGTGGCATACAGCATGTCTTAAAACTTTTTGACATCTTGAGATCAGGGAAACTGACTGCTTAACCAGTTTCTATAAACATATTCACAAAAATTAGTATAACTCATATCTCCTTCTACATGGAATCATCATTCTTATTGTTCTCCACGGTCACGTCTCTCTCCTGCTATCATAATAACCAGAACACAAGAATGTAGGAGCCAAGAGAGTAGGAATCTTGCTTGCTTCGCTTTTCCTTTATCTAGTGGCTAGTAGAGTCATTGGCACTTTAGTGGTACTCTATAAATATCGTTTGAATGAAAGAGTACATCATAATAAACAATGTGACACTCTATAAATGGACATGGGAAAGCAAGCATGCAAAGATGATCTTCCCCAGATTTGAAAGTGTTGGAATTAATTATCCCATCCAGAGATGAAGTCTTCCCCCTCAGGCCTCTAGACTGTCTGATCGTTATTTTCGCTACAGAAAATTCACAAACATATGTGTCCTCCTCAACATCATTTTTATATGTTCAATAAGGTGAATATAAACTTATAGAAAAACCTACAAGAAGAATTTCAAAAATCACTGAATTTTTATCTAGATCTTATTTCCATTTGGGAAGGTTTTGAAATCTCTGCTAAAGAACCATGTGCCATTGACCTTGTTTCCAGCCATTCAGTTCCTTCATATCTTATTTGAGTACTGTGTCTTTTAACTTTCTAGAATAAAAAAAAAAGAAAGAAAGAAAAGAAAACTAGAACAAAAAGTCTTTTGATTTAAAATATAAATATATACCAGGCAAGAAAAGCTATTGGAAGAACGAAATGTCTAGAAATGTAGTAAAATTTGGAAAGTAAAAAGACTTAGTAATTAGATATTGTTTGGTTTGTATGGAAATGCACAGATTGTCAAAGATTAAAACTATGTAGCATTGTGAGTTTCAACAATCAGATTATGGACCAGGCATTAATTCATTTCAAACCCTAAGTGTGACATAACATCTCAGCTTACTTTTCTTTGGTTTTGGGGATAATAGGTAAAACTCCTGACACTATGTGGAAACAGGCAGGCTGGGCAAGGGCTAGGCAGGACAGAATTCTGCCTACAGATTCCTGAGCCAGTCTTTACTACTTTACATGTTCGTAGAGGCCTGGTATAAGTACACAGTACTGCTAGCCTAGATCTCCCAGTGAGAGATGTAATTTTACATGTTCTGAGACCATATCATTTTTCATTGTGAAAGTTTTGCAATGGACAGAGTGTATTAGAGACTTGAGATAAATGAAGTAAAATCATGTCTGTCTACATGGTAAATTACATTAACAACAAACAGCAAAATGACTCCATCTGGAGCTCTCATTCTACTCAAAATTTAATCCTAATGGTTTGCACTTTTGGGGGCAGCTCTTCAAATCAGAGAGAACAAATAATCTACTAAGCATACTTCTTCTTTCCTGCTTTCTGCTCTCTTGCACCTATGCTTACTTTTATTTTCCAGTAGTGATAACTGTGGAAAAGATAAGTAATGACCTCTCAGACTGAAGGAAAGCCAAAAATGAATGGAGGCCCCAGACTCTGTGATTCTCATTCTAATGGCCAGACTCTTAGAAAATGATCCTGGTAAGAAGCTTTGAGGAAGAAGGAGGTGACCAGTGATAAAAATCACTAAAGCTTCCATGACATATAACAGAGACTTGATCTAGAGCAGTGCTCCTTAAACTTTGTTGTGTAAAAGAACCGCCTGGAGTCTTATTAAAATATAGAATCTGATTCAACAGCTCTGGGGTGAGGCCTGAGAATCCGTATCTCTAAAATGTTCCCAGGTGATGCTGATGTTGCTGCTTCACAGACATCCTTTAGCTAGTAAGGATCTAGAGGCCTACCTCTATGATTTACTAACTTGTGACTGAGTAAGTCACTTAAAGCCTGGAAACATCAGGTTTATTTATTTCTAATTTGGGGTTAATAATATCAATAATATGTATACCTATTTCATAAAGATGCTGTGAGAAATAAAGAATTATATGTTTAGTTTACATCATATGTGCATATATGTAGTATATATTGCAATGCTTCATATAAATTTTATTGATTAATTACTAGTTTACATCTATTCTTTATCACTGTCATGAACATGATAAAGGGTAAATGGGAACATTCACCACACTGTTAATCTTTCATGATTTCTCTTTCTCTCTAAAACAGCTTCTGCTATTCACTTAATAGGAATTTATTTGACTAAAAAAGTCCAGGAGGAAGGTGAGTGGTAGATGAGGGCCAGTGGACACAAACAGACATGCCCTGGCCACAAGTGCCACTACCTTTCACATGGGAAGTCTCAACCTTAGTGTCACTGGGTTTGCCATTTGACTGTTACTGCAAAAGAATGACTAGATAAGAAAGACAGGAGATTTTAAAATCAGTTTAGAAGCAAATGAAACCAAAACAAAGTAGCTCTCCCTTGGGATAAAGATGTAATGAACTGAACAAGCACTGCTGATTTATACAGCTGAACTCTGTGCTTCCTTTTAGGGTATCTCTCTCTCTCTCCCTCCCCCCCGCCCCCCCCCCCCCCCCCCCACCACACACACACATAGGCAGGAACATAAACTAAACTCCAGAAAGTAGTTGGTTTCTGATTGGCTAGCTTCAAGCCAAAATTGATGAGTCACTGCTTCTTGAAATGGTAACATTGGAGACTTGGCTTATCATATAAGTGGAAGAGGTAATTTGTCCCTGAGCTCAGAAGTAAGCCAGATATAGATACAATTTAAGAGAAAATATTTTTTCCTGTAAGTGTGCCCCCTCCTATAGAGCTTGTGTAGGGAACAGACTATAACTGACTGAGGATATGTGTGTTCTATTGCAATTAACTAGGGCAGGGTGTGGACCAGCCTGGCTATAATAAAGAGTTCAGTCTCAACTGGTTTGCACCAAACACAACTTTGTAATTCACAGCCTTTCGAAGGCAACGAAAGTTGTGAAGGTACTTCACTTGCAGACAAGAGAAACAGGCTCCAGCTAACTTTTTTTAAAAAAGGGGATCCATAGAAAAGCAAAGGGAATATATGAGATTGAAAGGGGGTACCAGAATTAAGCTCAAAAGAGAAGAAACAAGGCGGCTCCAAGTAGTGCTAATAGCAGAAACAGCTCCACCATTTCCCCAGTCACCTAAACAGGCTCTGAGACTTTCGTCCTTCCCCTAAGAAACAAACATCCCAAATGAATGTCTTATTAGCCTCATCTTTGGTGAAGGGGAATCAGGAGGGGGTGTTTGGACAAGAAGTCAATAAGAACTACCTTTGTTTTTATAGCGGGAGGGCAACCACCAGGATTGGTGTTGTTAGGAGGAGTTGTTAGGAGGTGCTGGATGGCCAACAAAGTAAAACAAAAACAAACAAAATGCCATTAAAGGAGGAAAGTCCAGTTGAGAAACTCAGATTGTAATTTCTTTCCTTTGAACTTCCATGTTAACTAGGCCTAGGCCCCATGGTGATATCTGATTCCTCTCCATGCACAAGCAGAATCTGGGTGCTTCAAGCCTTCAGGGTGGTGACTGGGATATTTTGGCATGGTGTAGAGACAGGCAGTCTTTTTTGTGTGATTTTAGGACATAGATCTTGGTAATAATCGCTAGAAGTAGCCTCCTGTCTTTCGCTAAAATCTCCTGTCTTTCTTATATATGTGCCAGGTCAGAGCCTAAGTTGGCATTCCGAAAGTTAAACAAACAAACAAACAAAAAAAACGAACCCTAAATAGACTCAGCAAAGATGGGAATTAAGAAGATAAAAAATAAGGTTGAAAGTAGACTGAGGGAATAGGACACTTTTCATCCAGTTCAGATGGAATTTGTTCTTGAACATTCACAATCTTTGTGGAACATGCACACAGGACGTGGCAGCACTCCTCGCAGCCTGGCTGTCAAAATCTATTATAGACCCAGGCCCAAGATCCATGTTAGGATTTTAATATAGGCTAATGAAGTAAAGAAAATAATTCAGGATCTATAGCAACATGTAGAAAACAAAGAAATCAATGGTCTCCAGAAAAAGGGGTGAGATAAGAAAGAGTGCCATTATTTCTAATCACAGAACAAATAATCATGGCCAATTCAGGCCTAATTTTGACTTTCATTGATATCAAGGAGTCTAATCTTATGGTTAGAAGTCTCGGGGTAGTGGCTGCATGAAGACTGGTCTGGTAAAGAGTTTTGTTTCTATATGGGTTTGATAATATTTTAGGACCGACTTTTGCATTACAGAGATGACCTAGTCCTTATGGAGGATAAAAACAAAGACACACAAATCATCAGGCTTCCATGGGCAGAACCAAGTTCCAAAAACATAGTCTTCTGACCAGTTTCTGGTTCGTTCTCTCCTTGAAACCAGGCACCTAGTATGTGGATTAAGTAAAGAATGTAGCTTAGTAGACAAGCTTTTGTCAATGTTTACTACCCCTTCTCCTTCCAATCCACTGTGCTTAGCATCTAAATGAAAATCTTTCATCTAAGAAAGCAGAATACAGAGTTGAAAGAAATCCTGAGTTCATATTTCCAGTTCCAAGGAGACAAATGCTTTTCCTTCAATTTCCAATTATTTAAAATAACTTCAATACCATTGGAGGTTAAGTGAGTGCAGACAGTAAAAAACCTTAGGCATACACACCTGACTGTGACAAGACAAGAAGGGGAGCTAAAAAAGTTTCCAAAACAATGATAAGCTTTAAATACTTTCATTCAGGAAAATATATTTGGAGATATAATAAAAAAGTTTGATCTCCCAATAGTGAAGAAAAAGGAATGACTTTAGCCTGTAAATCTGTGTCATGTTAGGGTAAAACCTTTAAGAATGGAGACTCTCCTGAATACATATAATTAAGAACTAAACAGAGGCCACCTGTGTCAACCTAACTTAACTTTTGCCCAGAAAGATAAGGCTATAAAGCAATAAGAAATATCACTGTTTGCTTCAGGGAATTTCTGCAAATGAATTTATGGAAACAAACAGTTTTCTCAACCAGGTAAATAGCTCTCCTATCAGGATAAATAAATTGTTCCCTTGAGCAAACAGCTCACGTATCCAACCAAGAATTTCCTCAGCAAGATCGACTTTAGGTCAATCATCTCATAGTGATCACTAATCTTAAAGTATCCTGTAAAAATATCTTATGCAAATCCACTCAGTCCCTTACCTTGAAAGATCTACCTTAAATAATAAAACCCTTCAAATATATTTCCTTGGGTTCCCTCTTCTGAGACACTGTTCAGGCCTTATTGAGGTTGTATCCTCACACACTGAAATGGGCCAAATAAACTTTGTTTCATCAATACGTTTTCTGGTACTCTTTGAAGAGTCCAGAGTTGACTCTCTCCATGTTCTCCAGGTGCTGCTTAGTGGCACCACCTTGGGAGATTTTTCTCCTCTGCCGAAAATTTTCAAGATAGACAGGAGAGATTAAAGACAAAGCATAAGGAACTGAGAGTGGAATGAGAGGTGGCATGATCCTGTTATTCTTGTCAGATTTCTTTATGAAGAAGTCTGTCTCAAATCAGAGAGTGATAATTCCTCCAGTTTATTTTCAAGGCAGCTCAGAAAGGTATCAATGTAAATAATTTGGAGGATTTTTTTTAAAATATAAAATAGAAATTATCTCCATCTTTCTTTTCCTATGATTGGCAGGGGGAAAAAAAGAACCCAAAACATTGGATTCCTAAATATTTAGTTATCCTTATTGCAAATTCAGAGAGCTCAGTCATATTCCTTCTGTTGAGCTAGCATGTCAGTGAAAGCTATCATGACACTCTAGCTGGAGAGAATTATGATCTCTGAGCCTGACATGGAGCCTTGATGAACAGGTATTCCTGTTTCTTACAAAGTAGGGAAAGCCAAGCAGTGGAAAAACTAAGTTAGCTGATTCTGACACTACTGTTTTTAAGAGCTGTGACCATCATTGACATTTCCTTGGCATTTTAAGTCACTCCACAAATTTCTTATAAATACTACCTAATGCAAAGCCTGACCTTCTGCTTAAAATACAGCTGCTTATGAAATTTGTTTTTTTCTGCTCCACATTTTCTCTTTTGTGCTGTCCATGCATGGTTATTTATTTATACCACATCTACTTCCACCAAAATGATTTGAGCCAGCTTACAATAGAAGTAAAAATAAAATGAGGCCAAAATGTGCATCCCATTATGAGTAAAATACGAGTTGCATACACGTCTCATAAATTTTTGGCAGTATTTACTGCTCCTTATCCCTCTACTCCAATATGTCTAACATCTAATTGCAAATCTTTCTTCTAAGATCATTCAGCAGAGTTGAAGAAAATCCTGAATCCAAATTTCAAACCAAAGGAAGCAAAACTTTTTCCCCTTACTTATCAATTATCTGAGAGAAGTTTAGCTTCATCAAAAGTCAGACTATTGATGCTGATCTTACTTCAAAATATGCATCACATGCACACGCACACACATACACACACGTCAGTCAATTAATCCATCTATTTTTTTTCCTTTTTCCACTTAGAGTGGATCATTTAACTCAAGGTATGACATATTTTTCTGAAAAGGGTCAGATAATAAATATTTTAGGTTTTGTAGTTCATATGGTCTCTGTTGCAGCTACTCAACTCTGATGTTGTAGCACAAAGCAGCCATAGAAAATATGTCAAGAACAAATGTGACTGTGTTTTAATAAAATTTTATTTCAAAGTAAACAAAAAATAGTTATTGGCTATATTGCTCTTATTACCTCTCTGTGTTTTGTTGTTTATTGGGTAGACTGTGTTTTCATTACACCTGTTGATTGAGATGAATAGTAGCCTCAATGGTATGGTCCCATACTAATCCCTGGAACCTATAAATATTATCTTGTTTGAAAAAAGGATCTTTTTGGATGTGATTAAGTAAAGGACTTTGAGATGAGAATATCATCCTGGATAATCGGTGTAGGCCTTAAATTCCATCACAATTAGCCTTAAAAGAGAAAAGTAGAGCGAGATTAGACAGACATAGGAGAGAATGATGTTAAGATGGAGGCAGAAATTGGAGTGATGTCGCTAAAAGACAAGGAATGCGAACAGTTACCAGAAACAAGAGAGGCAAAGAACAGATTCTCCTCTGGAACCTCCAGAAGAAGTGTGGCCCTGTGAAACATCTTAAGCATTTGGCCTCCAGAACTGTGAGAGAATTTCCATTGTTTTAAGCCATCCAATTGTGGTATTTATTATGAAATCCATAGTAAAGTAATACACCTATATCTTTTTTCTCTGGATCGGAAATTATTTTCTTTCTGTTCTCTTAGTCTTTCCTTATCCTAAAATGCATATTTGACTTAGCAGTGTATAAATTTAACCAACTTCTCTGTATTCTGCTGGAGCTATAAAGAGAAATAAGAGCATATTAATTCCAATCATGCCATTTCAAATTTCATGCAGTTTCAAGTATTTTAATTGTCCTTATAGTTAATTCTTCAAATTCTTTTTTAGAATTATATAAATATTATCTTTTCAATTAAATTATTTATCTATATCCCCATAAACCAATTTTACTAACTTATTTGCTTATTATTGGTTCTAACTAATCTTTACCTCTGGGTTTAATTTTTATCTTACTAAGTGCATCCTTTAGAAGATCATTCAGTGAAAAAGTCTATGGAAGAAAATTCTCTTAATCTTTGTTTTATTAAAAAATAGTTTGAATTTTGCTTTTGTTAAATTATTACATGATACTTGAGCTGAATATAGAATTCTAGGTAGACAATTATTTCTTTCAACACATTGAAGATATCATTTTATTATCTTCTCATCTCACTGTGTGCAAAAAGTCTACTCCAATTGAATTTGCTTTTCTTCTGTAGGGAATCAAGATTTTTCTTTTGTTTGCTTATGACCTTTTTGTTTCTTTGCTGTTCTATGGGATTCTTGTCTAGAAGTTCAGAATTTGGTTGGTTTCTTCAATCTGAGAATCTATGTATATCTTCTGTTCTAGAAAATTCCAGTTTTTAAATTTAAATTTAAATATTTCTTTCTTTCAGTTTTTAAAAAAATTTCTGAAACCTTGAAGATGCATATGTTCTAGATCTCTTAATTTCACTTTTATATTTTTCATTTCTTTTTTCCTCTGGACTGAGTTATCAGTAAATTCCTCATTTGTTTTTCTTTTGGTTAACTAAATCTATGTCAAATCTTCTTTTTAACCCATCCATTGAGTCATTACTTTTAATAATTGTACTTTGCATCACTAGTTTATTTCTTTTAAAAGTCTTTCTACTTATTTTTCATAGTGTCCTTTTTTATTGTGATTTTTCCTTTTGTTAATAATTTTAAATAACATATGATCTCTTATAGGTTGTTCTATTATATCTGGTGATTTTGCTGTCAACCCACAAACAAGGTAAAGTGGTTGCTTAAGGACTTAGAATGTCTTACTGTGAGCTTATATTCAATGGGAGTTGATTTTTCTGGGAGAGATATGAATTTGGGGAATTTCTAAATGGGATGCTCTGCAGAGCACTGGGGATATTGCTACCCTGAATTCAGTTTGTACATTAATTCACCATAAGTTTTACATAAGTCTTGAGATTTGCAATGTCTCGTTATGTACTTATCTTCAATAAATGCCTTATTGTTTGCTTTTTAAAAATAATTTGTTTCTTTGTGTTTGAGTATATGTGTAAATGGGGATGTCTGTGCACTATAGGTTATTGTAGTTTCTGAACAGAGTGCTACAGCACGAGCTTCTACCTCAGTCCTTGGGGGTAATGCCTACTCTCAGTTCAGTTTATATGATAGTTTACCATTCCGGAATACTTAGAACACATGTGATATGAATTGAAGTGTCACATCTGTCCATGGTAAAGTCTTGAGATTTGCAATGTTTGCATGAATTCATTTTCAGTGTGAGTGTGTGAGCTTGTTTGTGTGTATGTGCATGCGGTGGGGGTTGGGGGATATCTATGTACAACGTCCTTTGGAAGTTTACAAATAAGCAGTATGGCATGTGCTTCTACTGGAGTTCTCCTGTAATTTTCTATTCTGAATTCAGTTTATGTGTTAATTCATCATGCTGGGATACCTGTAGTATGTGTGGCATAAATTAAAATTTCACATTTGTCCATGGTGAAGTCTTTGGCTTTTGATTTTCACAACAGATTTCCCCCTCACCCCCTCTGAAAGATCCTAGGAGATGATATGTTTTCTTGTTGCTGTCCAAGGCAATGAGTAGAGTTTCTCTGCCCCCTTTTTCTTGGAGGAGGCAAGTCTTCCTTGGTACATTGTTCTTAGTTCTAGCTTTCTGTTTCATGCATTCTCCAAGGATACAGCTACTGTTCTTGGATGGATGTTAAATAATAACCCCTCTAAAGTTCTCAGGCCATTATTTAGGTCTAATACCCTCTGGACTGCCACTGCATCATTTTGTACAATTACTGCCTTGGTTATGAATTCTCTCATTATTTCTGAGAAAGTAATTTCACCATTCTTAAAATTTGACTATATGTATCTGATTTCTTTCTTTCTTTCTTTCTTTCTTTCTTTCTTTCTTTCTTTCTTTCTTTCTTTACTTTCTTCTTCCTTCCTTCCTTCCTTTTCCTTCCATTCCGCTCCTATCTCCTCTCTACTCTCTCTCGCTATACCCACCCTCCCCCCTCCCTCCCTCCCCCCCCTCTCTTTCTTTCTTATTCCAGGATTAATTTGTGTTTGTAGCCAGGAAGAAGTCTACGTTAGTTTAATCTTCCATGGTGATGAAGATATTTCTTAGTAACTCTAAATTTAAAAAGCCAAGAGCTAAAGGAGGTCTCTTAGCTAATGCTCAAAAATGACTTGTGAATCTTAGGCAAGGTAAGTGCTGAATATCAAGGCAGGGTGATGAGTGAGAAACTAGCCAGTGGAGTCAAGAGACAGGAAGTACACAAATAAGGCAGACTGAAGAACGAGAGTGGTAGAAAAGACAAGTTGAAAATCTGATCTAAAACAAGTGACACAGAGACTGCAACTAAGATCACTGTTACTTAGAAAAGGAAATCTGTCACCCGCCCCTTGCTGAATTAGAAGGTAATCCAAAAACCAGATCTAGTCAGATAGGATCTGTAAATAGAGCAGCTGAGACACATCTGGAGGGAGAGCAGAACCACAATATTCAATGTATGTGAGTGTGCAGCACCAGCATTGCCTGGGAGGTGTTAGAAATGCAGAATCTCTGGTATCTCTGGCCTATCTCAGATCCACTGAATCAGGATCTGCAGTTAAGACTATTGCAGGTGAATTGTTTAATTCATATTAAGTTTCAAAAAGCACTTGTATAGCATTCTGATTTAAAATACAGATTTGGGATTAGAGAGAACTGAGCTGGAATACTCAATCCACCACTTATTAATCATGCAAACTTAGAGAAGTTACTGAAATTCTCTAAAGCCTCAGCCTCCTCATTTGACAAATGAGGCTAATTATATCTACTTCATGCAATTTTTGTGAAGATAAAACAAAATAAAATATATTAAACAACACAGAGTCTGGGATAGTAAGTGATAGTAAAATATTTGTTATTTTGCAAAGAGAGTTAACCTGTCTGAAATTAAACATAATGGTTCAAAAATAAATAAATAAAGCTTTGTCCTTGAAAAACAAAGAAGGAAGATATATAAAATAATTACTTTATTAACAACTATTATTTTCATGACCCGATAATTTCTTATCATTCAACAAACTTGTAGTAATCACCTTTAGAACAGCAGATATTATAGTAGACATTAGGGTAGTTAAATATGAATAGAGTGTCCTTGTCTTTAGAGAGCTTGCTATGTCAGTGGAGAAGGCAGTCAACAATGGAATACTTAAGTTGAATCTTAAAGTATTAGTAGGATTTTACTGAGAAGAAAAGGGGATACCCATTTAGGAAGAGAGAAACATATTTTTTTATTCTCAAATTTAGGAAATGAGTCTGAGAGGCTATCATGATTCTCAGAACAACATTGAGCATGTGCATAGCCAATGTGTCAAATTCCACTAGTAAGTAGGAATAAAAATAGAACACATTCATGGAGTAACTGTTAGTCTGTCTTTCTGAAACTTCGATGTGATAAAAGTGCCAGCACTTCTAAGTCTGTATGTAGGAATTTACATTTTATTCTCACAGTTCCAATATGAAAGTGATATCACTAGGGTTTCTTCTCAAAGATGAAGATGTCGACTTACAACAAGGCCAAGTCAGAAGCAGAGTCTACTCTTAACCACCTCTCATGGACACTGCCTCTCAATAGATAATATGGCTTTAAAAAACAAACAAACTTAAACCTTTAATTGATACATGTAGTTACTCTTAATGAGGATGTTCACTAGGAGAATCCTTTCTCTCTTAGCACTGTTCCCTTTGACTCTCAGTGGAGTGGCAGGGCACTCACTGGCAGCAGCACTATTTATAAGATTTTTACTAACACACCTATAGTTATAGGATCAATAACAACGAGAGTATCATAAAAAAAAAAAAACTACTGGGAAACAATATGTAGGAGTTCCACCATTTGGCTATCATCTAGAGATTAAGTTAAGAAAGAAATTTGAAACCATGTCTAATTGCAAAACAAGAATAAGCTGGGAAATTTAGCCTAAAGATATGAGAGCATAGTAACTGTTCTTAGAAATCTGAATACTTTTCTAGTGAAGAAGAAATTGACATTTTTGATGACATTCAATAAATTAGATCCAGAAACAATAAGTAGAAATTCTTTCTCTCTCTTTATAAAGTTGTAATAGTTGAAACTATCCAAAAACTAGAGTAATTTCCTCAGGAAGTATACCGGCTAACATATATTGGGTGACCAATGCATGAATGGATCAATGGCTGACCAAAAGATCAAATACAGCTTTCAAATGCCCTTACAGATAATCTTTAAGACACATTTATATTAGTTTTTATTATATTGAACCATATACAATAAAACATTGGCTAAATAAGATAGAAGTTTATTTCTTTCATTCAAAGATGTTTAGAGGCAGGCAGCCAGCTTGGGTCATATATGACAGTTGCAACCATCAGAAACCCAGACTCCTTCTTTCTTTCTAATCCACTATCTTTAAAGTCACCTTGCGGTTCCTTATGATTGCTGTAACTCCTGCCCTTGCATCCACACAATGAAAATCAGGAAGGAGAAAAGACAAAAGAAGTGTATCTTTAGTGGAATTGGTTTCCTTTAGAGATCCTTCCTGGAAGTCATACTTAACATTTATTTTATTTGTCATAATTTAGTCACATGGCCATATGCTAGCTGTAGGAATCTGGGAAATAGACTCATTAATAACGCTAATAAATTTATGATTCTTTTACTTTGTAATATAGGGAGAATAGATATTGAGCAAGCAACTAGTAATGTCTACCATGCCCTTTAAACTGAAGATTCTCATTCAGCTTTCTTTTTTCTTTTCTCTTTCTTTTCATCCATTCACTCAAAAAATACTAAGTTCTTACTTTGTGCCAAACACAATGCAAGGCATTAATGGAAATACACACAAACACAAGTAAGTCAGGATCCTCAGAGGTGTCTGATTTTGGAGAATCCTTAGTAATCCCATAAAATTCAAGAGGGACGGTATTTCCTCTCCTGGATTTTTGAGCACTTTCAATATTCTCTATAATTTTAACTACCACTAATGTATTAAGAGTTTCAAATAAATATCTCATGCTCTTCTGTTTTCTCTTTTGAGTTCAGACTCATTAAACTAATGACTTGCTGGATTTACCAGTTTAATCTGAATAGGCATCTCAACTACAACCTGATAAACAAAACAAAACAACAAAATTCTTTAACTTCAAGCCTGAATAAGTCAGGGTTCTGTCAGGGAAGTAGAGTACATTGGTATCACAGCAACAAGATTTTAATGTAAGGAATTGGCTAAACTAAACTTAAAAAGCCAAAAGAAAATACTAAAGAAACAGAGACAGTACCTGTGGGTAGCGTTACCACCGAGGGCTGGGAAGTGAAGGAAAGCCAGGATTTCTCAGAATTTATAAGTTGGATCAAGAACTAATGCACAGAAGGAGCCCAGTTCATTGATAGGAGACACTTGTGGCTTAGTAGAATGATTTGGCATCATGGAAGAGGATCTTAGACCCGGGACTCAGAGTTCTGAGGAGAAAGAGCTGTCCGACTGGTGCTGGTGCCTTTCACGAGGTCCAAGGAGGCTGCATTTGTACAGTCGTCCCCGCTTATCCACAGTTTCACTTTCCACAGTTTAAGTAATCTGCGGTCAACCAGGGTCCAAAATATTAAATGGAAAAATCCAGAAATAAACAATTCATAAGTTTTCAATTCTGCGCCATTATGAGTAGCGTAAGGAATCTCGCGAGACCTGCTCTGTCCCGCGCCAAACGTGACTCACTCCCTCGTCCAGCATCTCCACGCTGTAGACGTTCTCTGCCTGTTAGCCACTTGGTAGCTGTCTTGGTCTCAGAATCACTGTCATGATATTTCAGTGCTTGTGTTCAAGTAATCCTTATTTTACTTAGTAATGTCTCGTTCACTGCATGTCATCTCGTCATGCGGGCGTTTTACCATCTCGCATCACCACAAGAAGAAGGGTGATTATAGTTACAAAACAATATTTTGAGACAGAGAGAGACCACATTCATGTAACATATTACAGTATATTGTTATAATTGTACTATTTTATTATTAGTTATTGTTAATCTCTTACTGTGCCTGATTTATAATTTAAATTTTATCATAGGTCTTTATGTAAAAAAAAATATATATATATATATGATATGGTACTGTTGGCGATTTCAGGCATTTACTGGTGATCTTGGAACATATCTCCCTTGCATAAGGGAGGACTACTGTATATGCCAGAAAAAAATAAAGCTGGAGATCGTAACCAGTGCCACAGCAAAAGTGTCCCTGACAGAAGCAGCAAACAAGTCAGGGGTAATGCTTAGGTTTTTCTCTCTGCCTGCTTTTTACTTCTCTGGCTCCACTTGGAGCTAGCTGACAAAGGAGAATCGAAGTTTGCAGAGTACCAGCCCCAGCTGCATGAAGGAGAGCACAGAGGATCTAGTTAGAGCTGAGAGACAACAGCTTAATACCAATATAGTCTACCTGTTTGGCAAGTCAGCATGTATACAGACTTCTATATACATATTGAACTTTCATACAATAGCAACGATATATTTTTGCTTTTGCTTAATTGAATGCAGCTGCCCTTTGTAAAATGAAGACATGTTCACTCTCTTCCCCAAAATGGGAAACAAACAAACAAAAAAATCTGTCCTTGAATGAGTTAAAACCATCTTAATTTCTTCCTAATCTTTTACCCTTCATTTTCAATTCATCCTCAAATCTCACTTTTTGTTCTTTTTTCCCTCCATCTTGACCACTACTGCCTTCACTCAGGTGTGCATCAGCTTTGATACAAGTTATTTCAATAGTTTTCAAATGCACTTCCCTTTTGTTCTTTCTTTTATTAAGACTTTTATACCATGTGACAATATAATTTACATGCACTATAAATTAAGCTGGTCCTTTTTCTATTTGGACCCTAAACAATGCCCTTCTGCGACCTTCAAGATAAGATCTAGACCTCTAGTGTGGCCTTCAAGGTTCTTCATTAGGTGACTGCTGGGATATTTCTCAGACTTTTTTTAATGACCTCAGGCCTCACACATGACTTGTATGTATTGCAACATTCCTCAAAATTCTTCCACTCAATTATATTTAGCTCCTCCGTGTCTTTGCTTATGCTTTTCTACCGTTCTTTAACTGGCTACTATTTTTTAAGATTTAGCTTAGGTAACCACTCCTTGAAGAGGCCTTCCTTAAACCTTAAGTCACAAAATGCATTTTCTTTATGTTCTTTTCACATGTCTATCATTTTGCTTTCCTTATTATATAGTGATATAATTTTAGGAGTCTTTATTCCCATTAGACTGTAAGTACTTTCAAAGCAGAGGTGGTATCTTTTTTTGCTTTCATCTCTCTGGCAGGTAACACAAGACATGGCATAAAATACGTGCAGAAAGCACATGTTTATCTGTGTGTATGAAATTCAGTTCAACAGATCCTCAATTCAGGTAACTGTCTCCCTGAAAATCACCTTACATGTTTCTTTGTTAACTCATTTTTGAAAGTCAAATGGTTTGTTCTTTTTCCACCTATTGAATCAGAGGGTGCACCTCATCTTTCCCTGAAGTGCAGCATAACAGGGTTTGGCTTAGAAGTGATATATGAAGTTCAAACATTTAACCTTTACTTTGAGGAGGAAACAGAATGCTAATTAGTAAAGATATCCCCTGGGGCTCCAGCTGAATGTTCTTTGCCTTTAGAGAATGCTGGAGGTGCTGTCTGGAATCTATTCTAATGGAGCCAAAAACTACAGCTTTCCTGCTTTTCCCTCTCAGCCACAGTTTGAGTCCATTGTGCCTTTTTCAGCTATTGAATTTGACAGAAGGGCACTTTACAGACAAACAGGAGGAACCATTTCTCAACGTATCATGTAGTTTAGAGCAGTGTGGCTACCGTTGGACCTCTGGACCAGGAACTAAACCTAGCTCTGCTCTAAAACTAGCCTTGGATCAATTTTTCTACTTTGCCAACCCAGTGCTGCCTCCCTTTTAGGTAAGAGAAATGGAATCTCTAAGGCTGGTGCTTGACCTTGCATTCTTTGCTAGATGTGTGTAGTTTTAAAAATATGTTTAATTTAAAGGTCCAGAAAGTCACAAATTGTGAAATCAAGTTCTAATTACTGAGTTTTTATGTTAAAGAAAAGCTGGAAATAAAACTCACCGAATAATAAACTCTGGGGTTTATTAGGTTGCACAGTATAGCACTGAGCTTTCTCTAAGCAAACAAAAAATAATGATAATGCTGAGCTTGATGATAACATCCTGATAGTGCTCTACAGTTGTGTACTAGAATATTACTTTTTCTCTTGCCTCTGGAATAATGAGAGGCTGACACTGTTAACTAATATGCTGAAGACTCTATTGAAAAAAAGACTATCTTTTTGATTTTTGCAATTTTCCTCATTTGCAGATACATTTTCAGATGTGCTCAAAGACAATTATCTGTCACCTGCTAAGGGTTTTTAAGAGCAGAAGCCAGCCTCAATCCCCAAGCTTTCTTCTAAGTGAGTTTGTAGTCTCCTTAAAGGCCAGCTGGCTGATTTCACTTGCTTAGTTTCAAATTTTGACATTCACAAAGAGATTAATTATATTTCTATTTCTCTTTTAAAGTCTACAAAAGGCTTAATACAACAACACAATCCCATCTTTGATTAATATTCATGAAACCCTACAGATCATGGCGGGGAGGGGGGCAAAACTCTTTTTATTTAGTATAAGAGGAAAAAAAGACAAACTTTCAAGTGTATTTCACAGGCATGAATACATTCTATTAAGAATGTGAACCAAGGTTACTTCTATCACCTTTGAAAGGAACCAAGGGAAGGAAATAGGCAGAATTGAAGCATGAAGAAAACTGAAGATCAGCTGCCAAGCTGTGATGGGGGTGGAGGAGCCAGAGATATTGGCTAGGATATATTTGCTATTTCCAAATAATTTTTTTGGTTACACTATAACAACTCTAGGAATAATCAAAATAAGACCTGGATAAATTATTTCATGATTATATATTGAATGTTTGTTTATTTATTTTGTAAATGTGCCCTGTATACATATCTTTTCTCTTCCCTTGTTTTGACTATTCCACAGTTTTAACATTTAACATCTTCCTGTACAAATTACTTTCTCCTGTCTCTTTCTCTCTTTTTATTTTCTCCCGATTACACCTTCTTTTCCCCATTTTTCTTTCTCATATTTTACCAGCCACAATATAGAAGCATATTTTAAAGCACTTATTTCACAAACCTTTAATTCATATATTTTTAACAGATAGACATCTGATGGTATGTATGTTAATTAAAATTGTAGAAATTAAGTAGTTAATTCAAATTGCTTTTTATTCTTTGTCTGTGACTCTACATAAGAGTTACCCCTATACAACACAAGAGAACTCATCTAGAATTCTATCTTTGCTAAGAAAATATCATCTGTGATTTTCGAGCCTCACTATTGTTTCATAGATTACAGAAAAAAAGAAATATAAATGTTTTATTGTTGAGATGTTTTACCATATTTGGATGATATTTGTTCTCATGAGTTCCTCTAATACTTAAATTCTTTCACAATAAAAAAATATATTGTTGATTCTCTAAAAGGTCTTAAAGATTGGTTCATGGCACTATGAAATGTTGGAACTGAAAGTAACCTTACAGTAATAAAATGATCAATTTAAAATATAATTTTTATTTTATCAAATCTTTTTTCTAAAAATAATTAAAATGTTCATGTACATAAAAGAACATAAACATATTAATATATAAATAATAAAAAACAATCTAAAACCCAGATTAAAAATTAAAACTTGCCAACATCAAAGTCTTTCACTTCCTACACCATGATATAACTACTATCCTAAATTCTTTCACCACATATTTTATATATACAGAAAATATGTATTATATATAAAATATACAATTACTATGTATAATATATAGAAATGTATATCAAATACATTATATATAAATTTATAAACTATATATGAACACATCCTTAAATAATATATTATCTATTTTTGCAAGAATTTAAACTTTATATAAGTAATATTTTAATGCATCTATTCTTCTGGGACTAGCTTTTTTACTCATTTTTTTATTCTTGGGGTTTAACTATTGAGATTCATACATACTTATGTGTGTATCTCTAGGTCTTTGTTTGCTAAATAATATCCTAATATATAGGATATGGAATAATTTATTAGTTCACCCTCTTGCTCATGGATATTTATTTTGTTTCTAATGGTTTACTATCATAAACAAAGCTGCTAAGATGTATTCTAGTGTACAAGTGCAAGACATTATCCCAGATATGTACCTAACAGTAAAATTTGAGACTCATAGAGTATGTGCATCTTCAAATTGTTTGTCTATAGTCTAAAGAAGTTTAATTTTTGTTCTACAACTTTGTCAATAATTGATATTGCTAAATTTAAAAATTCTTGTCAGTCAGGTGAATAAAAATGGTTTCTTATTGTGGCATTTCCATTTTCACTTTCTTGATTACCAATAAAGTTTAAGTAGCCATCCTATAACCGGTAAGTAGCAGAGCTAAGATTCAAACTCATGTCTGGCTTGCTCTAATGTTCATGTATTTCTACTTTACTGTATTATCTATTATTCCGCTTAATGATGTATATAGAAAAACATTATTAAGCCTGAAAAATCTTTTTTTTAAAGATAATAAGCATTGACAATAAACATTCACATATAATTATACATTTATACTCATACATATATATGCATGCTTAAAGTTGGGGACAGGAAACAATATAAGAGTTGATTTTATATAAATATAGACCGCATAAGACTTGAAAATTATTTCGCAGTAGTTGGGGAAACTGAAATGTGGCCAATGTAACTCCACTAATAGCAGGGCCACATGTAACAGGTATTATACTATATTTATATACCCTAACCAAGTTGCTCTGATCAGCCTAGTTGATAGGCCTGTCACAGAAACAGTTTTCTAGTTCTGAGATCCCAGTTTCCTTTTCTTCACTCTTATGTCTTTAATAAAGTGATTAAATGTATAAAATTGGTATACAGTATATAGACACTTATATAGAGAGATATACCATGCCTTGCATTAATTTCGTAATGAAAAGACATAAGAGTAATTCACATGTTGTTTATGCCTATGAATATACCTATTAGGGTAAGATATATCCTATATCCTAATACAGAATATTAGGAAAAATGTGAAACTGGTTGAAGAAAATCTCATGTGTCTTGCGTCTCTATATTAGTGTTTTCCAAGAAATAGGATCAATAGGATATAGATATAGATATATAGAGGTGTAAATAAAAAGACAGAAATAGATAATAGATGATATATAGATGATAGATAGATAGATAGATAGATAGATAGATAGATAGATGATAGATAGATAATAAAGAATTGGTTCATGTGATTTGGAGGCTGAAATGTTCCAAGGTCTCTAGTTCAAAGGCCTGAGAATCAGAGAGTCCATTGGTGTAAATTCAAGTTTAAGTCTGAAGGCAGGAAAAGATGATGTCCCAGCTCAAAGACTGTCAGGCAGAAAGCCATTTTTCTCTTGCTCAGCCTTTTGTTTTCTTTAGGCCTTCAATGGATAAGACGAGGTCTACCCCCACTGGGGAGTCAATATACTTTACTTTGTCAATTCAAATTTTAATCTCATCTAGAAATATCTTCACAAACATACCCAGAATAATATTTAACTAAATATCTGTGTACCTTGTGGCCCAGTCAAGTGGTCATATGAAATTAACCATCACAGTCTCTTTTCAAAAGAAACTGTCATAGTTGTAACTGGTTACAACAAAGTAACACTTGTGAAGCATAGCTGTTTAATATGTGAAAGAAAATGAATTTAGTAGATAAATGTGCAGCCTCTTAAGCTAGACATCCTGGGTTCAAAGCCTTGCTCTATCTTAATCAGTGTGACCTTAAGTGACTTATTTAAATGCTTTGTTGCTTTATCTATAAAACTGACTTAATAATAGTGATAGCTTTGTGGGTTTATCAGGATTTAATTAATTAATTCATATCAAGTTCTTGAAAAAGTGCTTGACATGTTCTAAATGCTTGATAAATCTTAATTATTTTTATTATTTGTGCTAAAAACTGGAGAACAAGAATTTTTTTCCATAGTCAGAAAGTAAAAGGAGCACAAGAAAACTAAATTTTCAAAAGTAAATTTATTAAAACCACCTGTGATAATCTTATTGTCCCTATTACATTCTTTTAAAGAGTCTCAAAACATATATTCTGCATATCGTAACTGTAAATAAATTATTTACTTATTCTCAGACTGTCAGTCATGAAGTGGATGTTTATATGTGTTGTAAAATGGCATAAAATTATATTTACTTTGAAAGTCAATTTGGACTAATAAGGCAGGTTGATTTAAATTAGTAAGAAATCTGGAATACTTTCAGCAACATTCATTTACATTATGTTTATTTAACTTCGCATACTTGAAAGTGATGAAGTATAGCTTAGTAAATAGCCCTTGGGGACCAACTTTAAAGACTAAATAAGAACGTTTTATTTTACATAAAATTTGGTGTATATTTTAAATATAATTAAGGTAGATGCATAAACAGTGTTTGATTTCTTAAATATATTAAAAATTCTTCCTAAAATCGCCGTTGTGTTGTTAATCTTTGAAATAGATTTTGCTGAGTAAAGGTAAATGCAAGACTGATATTTATCAGAATTGTCACAAATACTGAATCAAGCTTGACTTAATGAGATGAAAATCTATTTGTGTAGTTCTTTTTCTTAGGCCCCACCAAGTCCTAAACATTTTAGACGCTAGATAAAATTCAGGGTCTCTAGCTCCCTTGAGTTCCAGGTTTCTGGACTGCAATATTTATGTGTTTTTATGGAAAATTTTATATAATTTGTGTAGAAGAGGTAATTAATTCTTACCATCTAGAATGTCCAAGTTTAGAGATCCAGGAATTGAGAGTGTGGAACTGTAGTTCCAGTTTTGATTTCTTTGGGAATCAAAAGAGTAGCAGTGAATGGCTAAGGCAACTAAGCACTAAACTTTGTGACCAGGTACTGTGCTAGGGGTTTCGATTTTATTTTATAATTATTACAACATCCCTCTGATAATGTCACTATTATCAGCTCCATTTAACTGATGAAGAAATTAAGACACTGAGTAGCTGTATTAACAGTAAGTCCTGAACACAGAATTTAAATTTATGTCTGTCTGACTCCAAAATGCTTTCAACATTGTACTATCTCTGTACCATTTCAGTTTCCATCAGCTGCTGCACCCTCCGCAACTATATACAGCAAATTTTGTACGATAAACCCCAAACTCTATTGTTAGGGACTGAATATTTGTGCTCCCCCAATTTATATGTTGAAGCTCTAACCCCCAATGTGATGAAATTAGGAAGTGTAGCCTTTGAGAAGAGTTAGGTTTACAGGAAGTCATGGAGTTACTGCCCTCAGAAGAAGAGAAAGAGAGATCAAAACTCTCTCTCCACCGTGTGAGAATACAGTGAGAGGATGGCCATTGGCGTGCCAAGAGAGCCATCACTAGGAACCAAATATGCTGGTACCTTGATAGTGGATTTTCTAGTTTGTAGAACTGTGATAAACAAATTATTGTTTAAGCCCCAGTTTGTGGTATTTTGTTATAGAATCTTGAGTGACTAAAATATTCATCCTCCCTGAAATTTTCTTATCGTTGAAAAATAATTAGTTTCCAGAAAAGTTTCTTTCTGATGTTACCTCTTTCTGTGAAGTATCCTATACCCTTGGTTATAGATGCTCAGCCTTTCTCTTCTGATCCATCATGAGAAATATATTGCTGTTAATATTAGCAGTTGCTTACTATAGCCCTGATGCTCAGTAAAGTATCAATAGTGGCAAGACCTCCCCTCAAGAAGATGCTCATATCAGAACCACCAGCGAAAGGGTGATATATGCAGCTTACTAGGCAAATGTAAAGCTCCATTTATTGAAGTATAGAACTTAACGCCTTGCCATATTCAAATTCTAGCAGTTTAGGAATCTGGAACAACCCTATGTTCCTTCTTCTATAAACTCCAAGGGACTCAGAATTGCTTATACAAAGAAAATCACAAGAATATTTGCCGAACATTTCTGAAGGCATTCTTTTAAAAACTCTGCTTGATATTTGTATTTGTTTCACTGGTTTACATTTTTGTATTATTTTTCAGAGTCTTAATTTTTTAACCTATAAGATGAAGGAAACGGTACCTATGTTACAAGATTGTGATGAATACCAAATGAAACAATATATGTAAAGTGCCTATCGCAGTGCCCAGCACATAGTAAAATGTCATACAATCCTCTCTTCTCATTTTCCCCACTCTCCCTACAACAAAATTTATATAAATTTTTTTTTTTTCAATTTCTCACTCCTAATCTTCAGGTCTGTCCAGACAGACATTATGTTACTTAGCTATGACATATTTTCTTCCCTGAAGATGAGCTTGGGCAGCCCAGCCTGGGGAGCTCACCTGAAATCTAGAACATGGTGGCAAGTCTACCACGGTCGGTGAAAAGCTGTTACCATTGGCAGTGGAAACCAGTGGACTTTCATGAAGGGGCAGATGAGGACCATTGACAGACAAAACTGTAGATCACTCATTATGGTAAAGTAAGTGCTTGCAATATGACACTGTGTTAAGTATTTTGCATATTATTTTATTTAATTTTTACAATGATCTTAAGGGGAAAATATTAATATGCCTATGTTAAGATCAGAATATTGAGGCTAAAAGTGATTTAATTAATTGGGTAGGTGGAATAAGTAGAGGTAAGACCAGACTAACTGTGTTGCAAAGCCTATGGTTTTCCTGTCTAAGCTACACTGGGTATTGTGCACCTTTGCTGTCCAATTCCGTCTCTCCACCTTAGGTGCTGAACCAATTAACACCTTCATGATATCCACATCTATCCATAAATACGAACTTCAAAGCATTGTCTGCATGCAGTCTTTTTCTGCTGGTTCTTTAGCTTCTGAATTTTCTCTCTTCTCTGTTCCTATCTAAGTGTTTTCTGCTGTGGGCTTCATTCTTCTTTGGGGGTTTAGTATGTCCATGTGTTAAAATTCCAGAATAACACATTTGTATTTTAATAAGAGACATTTATCTTCTAAGGTTTAATGTAAGCCCCAGTGGGTAACTTCAGGCATGGGAATTTTTCGCACTGTGCAAGCTCATGGTGTTAAAACTAATCCCCCTCACAGACTTCTACTCTTCCTATATGTAGGAGAGCTTTGCCTGCAGAAACCATGTCTATCTCCTAACAGCACTCTCAAGGATTTCATGCTTTTAACATAAAAAATTTGCATCTTTTGAGACAAACTCTGCTGGGCAATCATTCTTATAGAAAAGATGGTGTTAATATTATAAAACATATTCCTTTCAAGTCAATATGATAAACACTCAATTCTTTCTTCATTTGCAAACCAGTATTTTGGATGATATTTTCTGAAAGCTAAGCTTGGTAAATTTTCTAGAACCTAATTTCGAGGATCTTATGCCCTTTTTGTTTCCTGAAAAATATACCACTGGTCCTTTATTGCTCTTCTATAATGATCAGGTATTTTTTTTAGGTTTCTCTTATGCCTCAATTTAATAATTGGAATTTTTTTAACCGGTCAATGTTTAGATATGCTTAGTATATTGCAACATTACAGTAAATATATTTTTATAATCACTACTGGTTATGTGATCTAAAATATACTATTGCCTTTAACATCAGCAGTTTTTCACTACATTGTAAATTAATTTTCCATGGAAACTATATAAACTAACACTCTATAAGGCATAAAGCAAGACACAATATTGATAAAAACTGTTCAAAGTATTTTTATGCCTTCAAGAAATTGACCCTTTTTTAAAAAATAGGAAGGTAAGTTGAATATTTGTTAAATGTTAAAACATTTAAAGAAGTTTGTTATACATATGTCTGTGACTCAGTTGGTATTTTCATTAAGTTTTAGTCTTGTTGGCGCAAAAGGTATTAGATTTTCTTTTCTTAATTAACATAAACTTCTATAGAAGAATTTTAGAAATAAAACAGGATGCTGGCTTTGGAGTCAAATAAGCAACTGTTGATTTACATGAAATAAAATCTCTGTAGTAGTGCCTGGCCCAGATACTTTTGGATTCTTTTATTGATTCTGAGAACCCCAATTCCAGGTTCTGTTTGCTGTGCTGGTAATTGCTGACATGTCGGCCACCTATGTGATATGCATAAATGCAGACAGAGAAGAGCCTGTGAAATTAAATGTCCCTTCCCTCCTCTGTCCCAGAGTGGGTGTACAAAAACCCAGATCCTTTGCCTGTAGAAAGAACAAATAATCATGGGCTATAACACTAGGCTTCGGTGTGCTACCCACCTCTCCAGCTAGTCAGACTGCAATCTCGCTTGGCTTCTTCTTGTTCCCAATCCCATATGCTCCCTTCATTAATGATTTATCCTGGCAGTACTTTAATATCTTACTTACAAATAAATCCTTGACTTAGGGTCTACTTTTGAGAGAAACTTACCTAAGAAACAAATATGCACATATACACACAAACACACATATATATTAGATCAAATTCTTTTGCCCAAATCCAAAATATATCCTGAATCTTTCCATAGGTAATGAACAAGACTCCTGATTCAAATGGCAGTCTGAGTTCATGTATCCGGCTGGTTGCAATGATTTTGTGGTGTGCAACTTGGCTAGGCTAAACTACATTTCCCAAAAATCCCTTCCCTGTATTTTTCTAGTTAAAATGAATAAAGGTCTTGAGAGATTTGGAGGGCAGAAAAAAAGACATTTTTTATTTCATACATGTCACTAATCAACAGACTCACCTTTGTGGTAGAAGGCAGCCTCTGGGCCAGCAAGTGCTCTATTTTCTTCTTGGATCCTCCATTAGCTTCTCTGACTCCTGGATCAAGTATGTGTGTTTAGCTCCATGATGAAGTGCTCCTGCTTCTGCAGGATTTTCATACCACAAAGGCAACAGGAACTAACTCATGTTTCAATTCCTTCTCACAAGCTCCAGTTCATTCTGGTGGGTTTTCTCCTGATCTTCAACACTTAATATCCATCTTCCATTTCTGACTATTTGCCCCATACACTTCAAGCTCCAGCATTAGACATGAAGACAACAGCATTACAGAGATTGCTTAATTGTCTCATAATTAATGTAAGCTCAAATTCTTGTAACACAACTCAATTGTGTACATGTACATGTGTGTATATATGTGTGTGTGTGTGTGTACACACACACACACACACACACACACACACACACACAGAATTTATATTATTAAGAGCCAGTCAATAGTTTCTTATCTGGGTAAAGGAAGTGGACTCAGAATTTTGGAAAATAAAAAAAAAAAAGCTACGTAGCAACTTGGACTACTTTGGAAAAACATTGGAAATCTTATTTTAAAAAATCAGATTGATAATGAGGAAAATGAGAGGGAAAACTTGAATTTTCAAAATCTCGTTATCCTGTGCAAACTATAGGAGAAAATAAAGTGAGTACATTAAAGAATTATATTCAATCTGTTGGAAGAGTGAGGCTCCATCTCTGACCCCCACCCCCCCAGTCATTTTAGCTGCTGCACTTATATTTCTTTCTGAAAATGTGTCAGATATCCTTGTGAAGAGCTCCTGATAAGGATGGTGGAGCCCGGAAGAGAAGTGGAGCTAATTCCAACACTCCCATTGGCAATGTAGAGAGAAAAAAGACATGGTAGCTATGTCTAGACTTGCAGCCCACCCACTATGCTTACTGCCCCTGAAGTAAGGACTATCGTAATTTAGTAATTTTTGTCTGACCCAGCCAGTCCCACCTCTTCTCTACTCTGCACTTACTGAGAAACCTACCTATTCCAGTTCAGCCTTCTTATTTAAGGGAGAACTCCAGAAGGGATATGAATCTGAAAAAGAGACTCATGCCATATTCTAAACTATGCAGTAAAATACTTCATTTATAAAGAGAAATATACAATACAAACTCATCCGAGCGATTCCAAGACTTATTCCAAAGGGAACAAAACTGATTCAGAGTGCAGAAGAAAACATAAAAATCCTAGTTGATTTTCTCAGAAAAGTATGAAAAGACATAACATTTTTTACATGAAAAGAATTAATTAGGGAAAACAAAAAGAGTTCTTGAAAATAAAAAATATATATATGTACATATATTCTAAAAATAAATTACTTAGGTGGCTGTTGAACTAAATAAAGGTTTAAATAGAGATATGAATATTTGCAAATAGCCCAAAAATGTGAAATAAAGAGTAATGAGGAGAAATTTTCTTACTGAATTAAAAATAGCAACTATAAAGCAATTGTTAACAGAATACTATAATAGAATATTGGCATTAGAGTGGATAATTTATATGAAATATATCTCTTTATATGCATGCACATATGCATGTGTACATATGTGGGAACTTAATGTGTTGTAAGTGACATTTCTAATCAGTGAGAAAATGATAGTCTTTTCAGTAAATGGTATTGTAATAATCATCTAGCTATATGGAAGGAAACAAATCTAAGTGTCTATCTCATATCATAATAAAATAAATTCTAGCTCTATTGTTTAAGTATAATTTTAAATAAAATATGTTTAAGAAAAATTCTATGTAAATAACTGTGGGTGGAAAATACATTTTAATGCAACATACGGGACTCAGTCATCATAAACAAAAATATAGAAATATTTAATCTCCAACATATTTTTGGAGTAGGGAAAGACATATTCAGAGTAAACAGAAAAATAAAGTGAACAATTTTTAATACATCAAGTGGCTAAGAATTAATAATAAAAGAAGCTCCTATAATTTTATCAGAGAGCAGCAAACAGCCCATAAAAAAGTATAAAAAGAACATGATTAGGCAATTCACAGAAGATAGAATCAAAATGGCCAATAAATATATAAAAATATGTTTAGCTTCACTAATATGACACTAAAAACACACACACTAAAAAAACAAATAAAATTTCACTCTGTTTCAATCATCAGATTGACAACTATTAAGAAAAGATTGTATATCTAGTTCTGACAAGGATGCTGGAGAAATGTCCATGAGAATGGATGTTTTAATCAGTCTAAATTTTATTAAATAAATCCTATAATAGCTGTTTAAATTAGCATGTGCTAGTTGTTATTATTTTATAATGTTAAAGGATAAAAGAAAGGTGCATCAGTAAACACGAAAAGCTATTCAACTTCTGATTAGATAAAGCAGATAAATGTAACCAATATTACTTTATGCCCAGCAAATGGAAATTAACTATAACAATGCCAAGTTTTTGCAAGAACTGGGGGAAGCTGGAGCTATGTAAATAAAAAGGGGGGACCTGCTTATGTGGTCAATTTAGCATTATGTAGCAAAATAAAAGATACCCACTAGAGTCTAGCAATTTCACCTCTAGGAACATACCGTATAAAATATTTGCATATATGTACAGAAAGACAGGTACAAAGATGGCACTGCTGCTTTGTTAGTAATCTATATTGCCATAAATAGGTGAATATATATACTTTGGTATATAATCAAATACTATGTAGAGCCACTAAAACAAGCTAAAGTGAATGTGAGTATGTGCATGTGAATAGATTTCAAAAATAAACGTTGAGTAAAAATACAATCTAACAAATAATGTGCTTTTAAAAACACAAAACAATCCAACATATTTTTATGGCTATACATGTATATAGGAGAGGTTTTGAATGTGTATGTTTAATTAGCTCTTGAAATGCTATGAGAACTTAAACAGAAATGATTTACACCAGATAAATGACAGTAGTTGTCTAGGTAATAGGACTAGCTCAGATACCAACCATATCGTTAACACTGTTTCTTTAAAACATGAAAATAAGCCAAAATTTTAATGTTTTTGAATTATGCAAGGCCCATTTTGGTGAATAAATATCCTTTCACAAATTTTATGTGCATGTTGTGCAAAGGAGGCTGTGGAAAAGTATATATTTAATCATTAATGCTCTGGGTTGGGAGAAGAGTGTTTAGATGAATGGAGAAAGAAAAAATATATAATTTTGGTATATTTGTATATATATTGTTTTATGAGTTGTAAAAAAAACCTGACTCGTAATTAAAGGATTTAATATAGAAAATTTGATTAAAAATGAGCAAATAGAATAAATAGATAATTCACAATAGAAGCAATATAAGATTATATTTGAAAAAAATCTCTATACTCATAGTTATACAAATTCAAATTCAAACAAGAATGAAGTACCCCCCCCTTCACCTTTCTGCCTTCAACTGATTGAAGAAGTTTAAAAGGGTATGATAAAAAGGCACTGTAGATAAGAATGTAAATTGGTGTAACCTTTCTTGAGATATATATCTGACAATATATATCAAAAGACTTTAGGGAGAGCATTTGGAAAGCCCTAAAAATTTATTTATGGGTATATTTATCATTACATGTTACTGACAAATAAAAAAATGAAAACAATCTTAATACTTATTAAAGGGAAATGAAATAAAATTATGGTGCGTTAAAGCAAAGATATGACATATAGTTATTAAAACTACAATATAAATAACAATGTCTTTATGAGAAAGAATGACAATGTCACACTGCTAAGTGAAAAATAAAATGCATGAGTGCTTACATTAATAAAAGTTTTATAATCATAATCTGAACTCTAAAATGTGAGTTATGAATTATATTTACTTTAGTGTATGTACTTTTAAAAATGTTTTCCATTTTTTTCACGATGAAAATATATTTCTTTTACTATTAGAAGATTGTATTGTAAGTCCAAGTTCAATGAGAAATGCAAATATCTATCCATAATAAAATGGACATTATTAAAGATCAAGTTAGTGATATGAAAGATAAATTCAGGAAAATTTTTTAAATTTAGGGGCAAAAAATGAGAAAATATGAGAGAAATGTAAGAAAATATGCAAGTTATAACTAGGATGGTAAACTTTTATCTGAGAACTGCAGGAGAGGATAGACATAATGGAAAGAAGAAAAAATGAAAATGCCAGAACTTTTTTCTTGAATGAAAGAAAGAATCGAAATTCAGATTGAAAGTCCCTTCCTGGCAACCCCCTAATAAGTGTAATGAAACTTATTTATGAGTAGGCGTATACTAGTGAAATGTCATAACCACAAGATAGGTAGAGAGCCCTATAAACTTCAGGAGTAAAATTACAAGGTCCCATGGTTTCTTTTTCAAGTAAAGAAGAGCAAATTGAAAACATGTTCTTATCTCTACTTCCTCCTAAAACTCCTTAAATAACAGTAAAATGTTGAGAAGCCCAAGGAGAAGAGGCCAGGGAAAAAATATTTGAAGCACAGAGATGAATAGTGACTGATATATAAGGTAGGATAATGCTGAAACTTAATCTTGCAGTTGGGGTACTGCAGGGAATATAAGAAAATGATATGAATAGTAGCAGTAGTAATAAATACAAGTAGAAACAATTAATATCCTGTGAAATTTGAAAGGAAAACATACGCAAAACAAAAAGAAATAGCACATGCTTAAAAGAAAATTTTTAAAATTCTTGAAATTAAAACTATAATAGCAGAAATGAAAAGTGCAATAAGAACCACTGGGAAGTAAACCTCCTATAATCTCTCAGACATACAAAATAGAATACACACACTAAAAATTAGAGTTTCAAGCTAGGAAGTCCACAATCAAATAAGGGTTTCAGATACAGAGAAGAGAGAAAATGAAACGAGGAAGTTATCAAAGACAAAAATTTAATGATATATCTTAGAATTGAAAGACCCACAATATAACAACTTCTAAACACCCACCCACTGCCATTTACACACACTACACAGTTCTTATTTTAAAAAAGAAGCCAGAATCTGAATGGTAATAGAATTCTTGCCAACAACATCACAGCTTGGAAGATAATAAAGTATCTTTGAAATTCTTAGGAAAATATTACCCACTCAATAAAAGTAATTTATATGTGATGTGAAAATAAAGATATTTTAAAATATTTAATTTGTCAAGAAATCTACTTTTTATATATCCTTTTATAAGAACAATTGGATATTGTTCTATACTAAGAACAGTAAACCAAGAAAGATGAAACACAGGATCTAGGAAAGAGAAATGCTAATAAAGGGGAGAGAAAAAAGATTTCCTAGGACACTGGTAAAAGAAGATCCCAGAATGACAGCCAAACAGCCACTGAAAAATGTATATTAGGTATATCATCACTAAGTAAGCCAAAAGATGAAAAAAGTATTGAATGAGGTGGAGTAAAGAAAGTTAAACAATAAAGAAAATACAATCATATAATACCACACAGCTAGCTGTGGATAATATTTAAATCATCGATATTAATAAAAATATTAAATTCGGAGTTAACTAATTGGTGATTTATATCTACATAGGAAGCATGAGAATATTGTGTCTATGCATGTATACTGTTTGAGGAAATTGTGAGAACAAAATTCTGTATTTTCCATGTAAGGAGCTCAGTGAATATAATATATAGATCTTACCACCAAGAAAATGCAGCATAAGCATCAAATTCCAGGGAGAAACTTACTAAAAAAGGTGTAATGTGAAGGAAAAAATCTTGGAATGATTAAAAGATGGGTCGAATGGTAAATTTTTTGTTATAAGCTTTCTAAGTTTTGTTGTATTTAATTCTCTACAACTTATTTGACAGAATAAAAACTAAATTTTTGGTGCAGCTGCTGTGGAAAATAATATGATGGTTACTCAAGAAAATAAAATTGCTACATGTAATATAGCAATCCCACTGCTGGGTATATACCCTAATAACTGAAAGCAGAGACTAAAACAGATATTTGTAAACAGATATTTGTAAATACTCATAGCAGTATTATTCATAAAGTATTCATGCAATGGAATACTATTCAGTAACAAAAGGAACAAAATTGTGGTACTATTACGAGGATGACCCTTGAAAAAAAACATGCTAAATGCAAAAAGCCAGAAACAAAGGGACACATGTTGTATGATTTCATTTATATAAGGTTTCTAGAGCAATCAAGTTCATAGAGATAGAAAATAGAATAGTGTTTTTCAGGCGCTGAAGGGATGAAGGAATGAGGAGTTGTTTAATGGGTATAGAGTTTCAGTTTCGGATGATGAAAAAATTTTGGAGATGGATAGTAGGGATGGTTGCACAACAATGTGAATATACTTAATGCCATTGAACTGTATACTTAAAAATAATTAAAAAGATAAATTTTAAGTTATTTATATTATATTACAACAAAAAAAGTAAATTTAATCCCTCCTGTCCTCTCCCCTTTCTTCCCCTCCTGTGTTAGCTTCCTATTGCTACTGTAACAAATTATCAAAAATGCAGTGGCTTAAAATAACATGAATTTATCATCTTATAGTTCTGAAAGATAGGGCTAAATCTTAAGTCTCTTGAGGAAAATCTGTTTCTTTGCCTTTTCCAACTTCTAAAGGCCATCCATGTTCCTTGGCTTGTAGTTCTTTCATCCATCTTTTAAACCAGCAATGTTGCATCTCTCTCACTATCCTCCTGTAGTTATTTCTGCTGGCTCTGATATCAGCTAGGAAAGGTTCTCTGCTTTTAAGGACTCATGTGATTAAATTAGATCCACAGGATAATTCAGGCTACTCTGTTCATCACAAGGTTCTTAAGTGTAATCACATCTGCAAAGTCTCTTTCACCATGTATGGAAACATACTCCCACATTCCAGAGATTATGATTGGAACTATTCAGTCTCAAAGCTGTTTTCTCTGAGTCAGGGAGCTATCAGCAGTGAGGGCAGCCATGGTGGACCAGAAGGTATGTCAGAGCCTGTGTGGGGTAAGGAGGGCATCTGTTTTAAAAGAGACGAGGAGCCTGAGCTGCAGGGTATAGCAGGGTAAGAATATCCCCACAGAAAGGGCACAAAGAGTATGAGATGTCTGGAGCCCAAGAAAAATGATGCAGTAAGAACAGCGATTGATTGCCAAGGGGAATAGTGGCCCTGTAAGGAGATTGGAAACCTGAGTGGAATGAGGCTGGCATGGGATAGAGGGCATGACTTGGAGGGCTGCATGTCGATCTGTGAGAGGGAAGAGGGATCTCCAATGGTGAGAAGGTAGTGCTAAGCACGGAGGGTATGGAGCCTAAAGAAGATGACAAGGATTTATGGATAAGGAGATCTTGACAGTAGTCCCGGGAAGGTGTCAGAGTTCAGAAGGTGTAAGGAGACATCTTGGAAGGTAGGAATAGATGCTGTGGCTACTGGAGATTGTTTACATATAAGGAGATACATCAAATCCATTAGGGATAAGGAGACCCAGGTTTCTCATAATGGAATAAAGGAGTTACAAATCTGGAAAGGGAAAAAACTGAAATGGACATGTGATTTTAGGTAGGAATTAAAAGTATCAGTATGAACTCATGGTATTCAGTGTATATATAGCTATAGAACTAACCATAGGTGAAAAATGTGTATACACACAGTACATGCTCACATCTAATATACACACACATACGTATAACAGTAAGCATACCTAGCAACTAGATGGTGTTATTTAAGTGACATTTTCCAATAAATAAATCTAGTACTCCTTGGGAAAATTGGCTAATTCAAAGGATTGTACAGAGAACATATGTGATGAACTTGTAACATCTTGTTGTGCCAGAAAATATGCTCAAAAAACGATAGGGATATTTCAATAGGGCATAAACATAGCTTAAAGAGGCTCTCACTGGTCAAATTAGGACAAGTAAGCGTCAAAATAAGAAGTAATTATAATAGATAACACATTGATTAAAATAGAAAATCATGCATTCTTGATAAAATTTTTAAGATGAAAAAATTGAAAGTTTTGTTACAGGCAGAAAATTTATTCTCAAAGTACCTCCCCCCAAATACTTATTATTTGCAAAATACAGTGGAGAAGTGTTGCAGAAAATACTTTTATCAACTAATCAAACTAAATATTGGGAATGAAACAAATATGGAATTTAAACTTAATCCAACTTTTGGCAAAACTTAAACAGGTTCTGTGGGTTAGATAGTAGTACTGTATTAATGTTAATTTTCTAATTTTCATGCTTGTATTGTGGTTATATGGGAGAATATATTTTTTTTTGTAAGAATTATACACCATAGTGTTTTGGGGTGATGGGGTGTCAGGGTTGATTGGAGGGATCCAGAGATGAATCAATGGCATTATTATACATGATATGGTTTTATTATCAACATAAACATTATAGTAAATGATCTTGAAATAATTATGTTATACTCCAGGAGGGGTTTTTCATTCTCTTTTATTTCCATTTTGTTGATTAATGTAATAAATTAACCAGAACTGTTCAATCTTATTGTCAGCAGATGGTGTCAGCTTTTTTTTTTTTTTCCCCATGCTTGTCCAAACCTCCATTCAATAAGCTACTGGTCAGAAATTGAATCTTTTGGAACAACATCAGAAGAATCATCTTCTGCAAAGGACTATATCAGATTCTCCCGACTAAGCTACTACTGCATGAAATAGGCTCATGGGTTCAGACTCCCCAATATAAGCTAATATCATCACCATAAGCAGACACTTCTCAGTCTGTACCAGAACCTGAGCCAGGTTTCCAGGGTTTCATGAAGCAGATGATTTCATGAAATGAAACTTCGATCCAAGTACTGGTCAAACAGGAATTAATAAATAAAACTGATTTAAAAATGTATAAGGAAATAATTATTTTATATTTTCAACACTTTCTATAAACCTGAAATTGTTTCAGAAAAATTATAACCATCTTGTTAATATAAAGTCATGAAAATTTTTGTATATCAATTTAATGTAAAAATTTCTCCTCTCCAGATTATCACTATCCACTATGAAATTTGCCAATATGAAAAAGAAAGATTCCCCTGACTTGTTTGTGAATCCACATTACAAAACTGATTAAACACATGAACATTCACAATTAAAACTATTTGAAAATATTGATTCTCCATTGGGAAAATTTATTTAAAAGAAAATTAGTTGTAAAGAAAAGGGAGTTGGAATGCATTTTACTTTTCATCAGAGCCCCCAATATTATATATTTATAATAATATTAATGGTTGATGTTAGTAGCTTTTAGAGAGTATATTTCAGGGTAGGATGTATTTTCTTCTCATTTTATGTCTTTAATTACTTTTTGCAGTTATTTTTACAATATGGGTGCAAGCTTTGTAAAATTTAAAAGATAAATTATTTTAAAATACAATGTGGTATGCTGATAATATTGGAAGAGAATATAGTAGATCTATTCGTGTGGACCTGGAAAGATAATGCCAATTTATCATTGAATGATAGAGGTAAATTACAGAGAGTCTCAATTGTGTTTTTAAAAGCAACCAATATAGATATGCACATGCACAAATATCAATACGTGTATGTGTGTGATTAAATGGAGAGAAAGTGTTGCAAGGATACACATTAGGCTGCTGAAAATGGCTGACTTTACGGAGAGGCATTGTGAGAAAAGTAGGGGGAAATGGTACATTTATTTTTACTTCTGTGATATTTAGATATTTTCACAAGGTTCATGTATTAAATGCATAATAATGATAAGGTAAATTTTTGAAAAAATGAAAGAAGAATACCAAGAGATTTACTCAAATGAAGAAAATGATTTGAGACAATAACCAGCGAAAGGTTTCAGCTCAATCATATGCTATCAAGGGCTGTGATACTAGTTAACTCTCAGTAAGAGTGCAAGGAAAGTGGAGTGGAGGTGGCTAGAATGGGGAAGTGAAAAAGTAGGCAGAGATTGTAAAGGTCAGTATTTCTTTTTACTCTTCTTCACTCTGGTTTTTTATACAATAAGAAATTATTGATCCCAATGGAATAATAGATTCATACTTTACCCCCAACGCTTTGCCAAATACTTAATCTTTACCTCTGCTCTGCTCAGCTACCTTTGATCTTTGGAGAAATAGAAAAGCCCATAATGTACATAAATTAGTTCTAGAGCTCCCTCCCAGGGAATTTTGAAGCCCAGTTAAGAATGAAATTTCCTAAAATTATAGATCTAAATAAACTGGGCAGGTTGTTATGTTCGTTTCCATAGAAACTAGTGAGCCTTTCCTCCTGACTACTTTTCCTCATTTCTACTCCCCAGACCACATGCTCACTAATGAATTTCACACTGGGTACTTTTCCTAAGCAAGGTGGTATTTTTCCACAAAAAGAACTACTGAAGCTTTTTTACTTTTCCCAAATGCAGTAGTATTAGCAAGTCACAGATCACCTAAGTCAATTAAACGGGAATTTAGCTAAAATTTCTGCTAGCATTTTGATGCATCTGTTTTAATGAGAACTTAAGGCCGTAGGAGGCATTTGTTACACATTCGACAGACAGCCAAGGCAGGGTCCAGCCTCTATAGTCCTGTGTGCATTCCCATTGTGAGCTGATAACACTTAAGACAGTTGGATTTCAAACAGTAATTAAGGATTTTTCTAATGCCCAATAAATGGACATTAAAAATGCAGTTTCTCAAATCTCAGGCAGAATTCAATGTATACCCCCAGGGCCAGGTTTAAAAGAAGGTAGATGAGATGGGCGGTGATGCAGTAACAGCAGTGGGCATTTATTAAATAATTCAGTGTGTTAAGAACTTTTCTAAGGATATACACAAATTGAAATCTCACACACGCCTATGAGGCAGAAGTCATTAGGATTCCCTTTTGTAAATGAGAAAACTTGGGCATAGAGAGGTTCTCTTCTAAGCCCACCTTTCACTTCTTCTATAGTCGTAATTTTAGTCCCTGAGTTTTTATGAAAATATTCTCTAAATGTCAGGTCAGAGTTATAAGCTCTCAGAATTAAAACATCTGTGCAACAATGTGGTTTCTATTTGATATGATTATACAGAGGAAGTTGAAAGGACAGAGAATTTATCAATACTGAATTTAGGTTTGCATACCTTACATAGATTAATGAATGGTATGATTTCTAGAAAACGGAAATTCCTAGAGTGTGTGTGTGTGTGTGTGTGTGCGCGCGCGCACGTGCATGTGTTAATCTGTGGAAGAGATGTTTCTAATGGCAAACTGACATATACTCTATAGCTACAGAAGACCAACACTATCTGTATGAACGAGCTTCTTGGGTGGCATAAACATAAACAGGGAAGTGTTCCAAGATTGAAGTAGTAGAGAAATAGTGATAAAGACTATTCTCTGAATATGATGTAGGGACTTTTACTTCCCATATAGCATGGATAAATTCATAGTGCAAACTGAAGATTGTTAATTTATGCCATGTTGCCCGCGAACTAACACTGAATTTGATTCCAGCTCTGCTACTTCTACATGTAACCTTGGGCAAATTAGTGAATTTCCATCTACTTCAGTGTTTTCCCATGCAAAAGAGGGGTAATAATAGTAGCTAATGCATAAGGTTTTTAAGGAGATTAGAAGACTTTGCATTTGAAAATAAACTGAAGAGTACCTGATTACATTATTATTATAATTATTATTATCAATACTATAATTTTTCTAGCAATAAAAGAAATAACTCAGTCTACACACAGAGATGGATACTTTCTTGGGATCTTAATTAAAATTTTATTTTTTAATAAGTTCACTCTTCTTGCTCACATTCTTTCACATTGTATATTAGTCAGGCTTCTTTGACATAATATCCTGAAAGTGAATAAATGTGCTTATTTGCAGGGTTTAAAGAAGTGCTAATTTTCCATACTGGGTAAAAAAATCTAAATTTTAATATGTACAATTACGCTGTTTGCAAATGTGACAGCTCTGGATACTTAGCACACTGCAAGACCTTGCTGTGACATTAAAATCATAATGGCCATAATTATTCTAATTAGTACTTTTATTTGTGGTTTGTTTCCAGAACAAACTTTTCCTAGGATAACATTAGTTACTACCCTTGACTCTTGTTCATGTTGACCAAGGAACTGATCTCTCACAGACTTATAATTTACAAGAAAAATGCAGAGCTCAAGAAAAAAAATAGAAGAGAGAGGAGAAAAGTTGGAGGGAAGTGAGAAGGAATGCCAAAAGCTAATACTGATAAACTCCATAGGAGTTTTTCATTAATAACTTGCACATTCCATCTTCATTTAGACGTTTAAATAGTCACATGGTAAAATGTTTAACATTAATCTCCGGTGGTCCAACACAATTCTAAGTATTGTTAGTATCTGGGACACCTCTAAACTAATATGAGAATAAGGCATCTCTAATTCTGTAGCGAGTGAGTATTGCACATAGAAGGAAAGGATTATTAGGTACCAACTAAACCGCGCGTGTGCGCGCACGTGCGCGCGCATCAGAATAAGTAGTTTCCATGAATCTACAGGGGTTCTTTGTGTGACCCTCTGAGGCTGGACAAAAATAATAGGCATCAAAAGGTGATATATTTTACAGCTGACCCTTGAACAATGCAGGGATTAGGCAAGCAAAAAATGAACATAACTTTTGACTCCCCCAAAATAACTGCTAATAGCATACTGTTGACTGGAGGCCTTACTGATGACATAGTCAATTAACACATATTTTGTATGTTATATGTATTATGTATTACAGTCTTACAATGAAATAAGCTAGAGAAAAGAAAATGTTATTAAAAATCATAAGGAAGAGAAAATTCATTTCTGGTACTGCACTGTATTTGTCAATATGATAAGTTTATATCTGTTTACAGGATGAATTGTCTGTCCGTACCTATATCAATATCATCTTACATGATTCAAAACATTGTAGATATTATACATATTACTAACACTAGACATCAAAAATGAAAAGACAAGGTGAAAAAGAAATTCACATTTATTTACAGGTATAACAATTCCTGGTTGATAATGAGGAAGCAGAAATATTATTATTTTATGGTAGCCTAGTGTATATTTACTGAAAAAAAAAATCCTCATATAAGTGGACTTGCAAAGTTCAAACCTGTTTTTTCAAGGGTCAACTGTATTTATATTTTGGTGCCAAATTTCCTGTTAATATTTCATAGCTGCAAAAAGAAAAGATGGCATCAACAATATGTAATTTTCACCTTGAAAAATAAATTGGTCTCAATAGCTTCCAACCATCTGTCCACCATATGTAGAGACTTTCTAATAAAAGAAAACTTCTCTCACAATTATTCTTTGTTAATTTATTTTCTTTTATAGAAAATCAATTTTTATCGATATAGAATTAATGAATGTTTGAAGTAGAAAATTTGGAAAATGTAGATAATTATAAAGAAGAAAATGAAAACTGCCTATAATGCCATCACTCAGACAACCATTTTAAACACTTTTATGTAATTTATCTCAGTATTTTTTAAGAAAATAATTATTAGAAAATACAAATCACCTATACTTTCTGAATTAATGATAAATAATGATTAAATGATTTGTGATTAAATTATTTAAGATGAAAAGATAATTAAAATAAGAAACAGTTTAAGAATCTTATATAGGTCAATATAAGTATTTATCCATATAAAATATTTTTATTGAAGTATAATAACAATTAGAAAAGAGCACTAATCATAGATGTATAATTTTATGTATTTCCATAAAATGAACATAATTGTTTAAAAATAACCAGCATCTCAATCAAGAGGTGAGCATCCCCAGTACTATAGACCATTTTGCTCTTTTCCCCTTTAGTCACTAATTTTTTCCTCCATTCTGACCTCTAATATCAGAAATTATTTTAGTCTATTTTGAATAGTATATAAATAAAATCATATATGTTTTCTTTGGGGTCTGGCTCTATTCTCTCAGCATTATAGTTATAAGATATCCATTGATTTTTAATATGTATATTCTACATGTTAGTAATGTTTTAAATTTATGTATTTTAAAAAATAATTTTGCAATTGCTTGAACTGATAAATAAGAAATTGTGAGCTGTTAGAGTTTTGTGATCAATTCTCTAAATCTTCAAGGATGCACTTTCCCAATAAAGGCAAATATAATACACTGAATTTTGTGTTTTTTGATCTTCCTTGCTTTGGTTTTATTGTCACAAATTTTGTTTACCTCTTTAAATTATAGTGGAGAGAAAAGTTATTTTGAACATCAAATCCTCATTGAGTTGAGTGGAAACATGAAAGTAATTAATAAACGCATCCTAGATCATAATATTTTAGAGCTAGAAGAGACCAGAGACATTAAGTATGAGCCCTTTGGACTTGAGGCTCAAACAAGGTAAATAACTTATTGATGTAATATAGCTTGTTAGTGACAAAGACCTTGTCCCATATTCTCTCTATTATGCCTTTATGTATCTTAATTTTAGTTTGGGTAGATAGTGGAACATTTGCTAAGAAAATATAATAACCTTAAATTTGGCTTCTTTTTTATAGTTTAATGGTCAACTTAATTCTGCTCTGTTTTAAAGGATGTATGATCCAGGAAAGAATTAAATTTTGTAGAATTATGTCCACTAGAATAAATTCTAGTTGGACAAATTTGACACTAGAAAACAAATTTGGACAAATTTGTTTTAGTTCTTTCAGGGCTTTTATTTTCATGCTAGACATTGCTAATCTATTAGGATCAGAAGCAAATTCCAGGCTCTTCATTTCCTCTTAGCTGGTACTCTTGGCACATGATTAAGTTGTCTCTAGGTAGAAGATGTTGCTCTTCTTACTGGAGTATCAGAACTCTGACCTTGAGTGCAAGCTGCATTTACTACCACTTTTCAGGCAAGACCAGACACTCATGATAAACTAAGGTGGCACACTTACCAGGAGCCAATTTATAGGGTAAAATTGAGGAATAAGACCAGGGGAATACACACATATCTAAGAAAGAAGAGTATTTGATAAATAGCAAAACTTTGTCTAAGATGTTTTTCCTAATACATTAGGTTCTTGTGGGGAGAAGGGTCCCTGCCAGAAACTCAAGGAGAATTCAGTGAGCTGGGCAAGCACAAGCCATATTCATCCACCATCTTGCTAACCTCCTTTTATGGAATTTGAAAATACCAGATGTTAAAGTTAGATATAGCATTTTGATTCAATTCTAGCCAATATTTCCTTCATAAAAAGAGAAATGCATCTCAGGAATAACTAGCCCTGTTCTTTTCTTCTTCTTGAGATGCATTATAGTATTATTAACAAGCATGCACTAGACAGGACATGTGGTACTCTTTTTTGCTCATTTTAAAATTGTTCAAATTATTATTGATAGTTGTCATGTGATAATGTAAAGTTTTGGCTCCTGCAGCCATTTTGTGACCAAAAGAGGAAACACTGACTACTAGCTAATGAAGAACTAAAGGATGGAATGAGCTGGACTTCCTGCTAAGGAATGTATTAAATGTTTGCATTATTTAATTTATCATTTGTTGATTACTCAGCTAATAAGCAGTACTGATTCATTCTTAATGAAATATGTTGACAGAAAGAGTAGAATAGGAGATGCTTCATACTTCCTTTAGAATAGAGCATCACTGCAGTGCATTGAGGACTCCAGATGGAATTTCAAAAGTTTTGGATTTATGAACTTGGCAGACAGCACTCTCAGCATTGATCTAGCTTAGTCTTGGTGAATAATGATGAAATGGGACAGGGAGTTGCTCTTAAGAAGCTTCAGTGGAAGAGCTATCGACAAGGGATCCCAGAGCAGGGCAGGATTAACATTACAGAAAGGGCCAATTGTAGTTTATTTGGAAGGACTTCCAGAAATAAGCAAATAAAATTAGAAGGGGGATCAATGTCCTGCGTTGGTAGACAAAGGCTAGAGCCATTGAAATATGTCTCATCTTGTAAGTTTCAGAGAAGTCCAGGTTGTACAATATTTCTGACAAAGATTTATTTGTCTTGCAATTAATCAAAAGTAAAATAGGTCACTTGTTGGAAATTTTGCTTTGACTCTTGAAGTTTTTTAATACATCCCTTTCATGATTTTTGTACTTCAGATTCCTCATTTTAGAAATGACCAAAAGAAAAAAAAACTCAAAAAATAAAATCAGTTAATCTCTAAATTTCTTCTGGGTCTAACATTATCTATGTAGTTCTTCCCAGGTGTAAATTAGTTATTCTCTCATCTGGGCCACCCACAGTGGGACTGAGACTTCACAAACCGTGAGAAGCCAAGGCTTGGTATATTAGTTTGGAATCATCTTGACAAATCAAGCTTGCATTTGAATACAACATTAGAATTGAACTGAGGTGTCTTTTCCCTAAACACTCATTGAAATAGATAATCAGCAAAATAAATGGGTTTTGCCAAATGTTCAGAGATTCTAAATTGTATTTAGCACTCATCAACAAGTTAAAGTATTTCTATGGGACCTTCTTCCCAGGACATTTTCTCCTTCCACCAAAGATAATTTTTTATAATGAGATTCCTCTGATGCTTTACATTTGTTATACATTTTTACATAGGAATTAATTTCAGGGAGTTGATATTAAGGTCATTATTTATAAAATGGTGACTTAGATCCTAATAGAGCCATCTGTAGGGAATTTGGGTAAAGGTACAGTTGCACAACTGTTAAAACGCAGCTTTTAAATTTAAAATCAAAAGAAACGATGCTTTTTAAACAATCTTTAAGAAGCATTGTGTGTATCACCACCTCCGTTTTTCCCTCTGTCATAGCGTCAACAATGTTTCAGAGGGACTGTTCCTTCAAAGTTAGATCCATGGGCTATGTCGTCTAAGTAAAAAATAAGCAATTGTTGCTCTTAGTCACCACAATTTGAAGGCCATTCGTTATAACAGTGTAAATTGGCCCTAACTGATTGATAGTACATTATAGAAAAAATAATCCCCAAATTTTAGGGATTAAAAAAGAAAAGTTATTTTTCAATCATGCTATATGCACCAGTTAGTGTATTTGCACAGGAGCTCTGCTCTACATGGTCAATACTTAGGGAATCAGACTGAGACAGGCTCCACTATCTTTTGATATCACCATCTCAAAATGTAGCTCTTGGGATTGCAGAGCAAGAGAAGACTGCACAGGTAATTGTGCTCTTTCTTGCTTCCACTGGAAGTAACACATGTCACTTCCACTTTCATTTTGTTCTCTCAAGCAAGTAATGTGGCCATGGCTGAGTTTAAAAAGGCAGGGAAATATAGTCTTCTGATGTATCAAGGAGAAATGGAGACTCAGAAATATTGGTGAATATTCCAATAATGACGAGTTGTCTATCAAACTGAACAAGCACAAAATGCATAATTTCAACTACATATGGAATACTAGAAAAATTTGAGCACATATTTGAAAGGATGGGAGTGTCAACAAATTCTAAAATAGTGATATGATATAAACGAACATCATAAATGTCTAATAAAATATAATTAAAAATCACCGCATAAAAGATAGCTTAAAACTTGCATGTTAAAATATCTTAAAACCCTATTGTATATAATTCAAGAGTTGAACGGTAAATGGAAAATGGAAATTAACAAATGCCTAGAAGTGGATAAAGGATGTAAAATTTATAGAATGAAAACAAAGCAATACTCAGAAGAAAATGTATAATGCATTATACAGTTTTTTAAAAGGACGGAGAGAATAAATGATAGATATTCTTTGAATTTGAGAAAGCTTATTAAAATAAACCCTAATAAAGAACAAAATTGTAAAAAATAAAGCACAAATTAAGTAAATAGACATGAGAGTATATCAATAGAACAGCTATTTAAAAAAATACTAATGAATTCTTGAGAGATATTCACATACAAAAAAAGGAAGAACAAAAGTAGCCTACAACAAGAATAGAAATGTGTATATATGCATACTCAGCAGATTTGTAAAAATATGAGGCTCTATTACTAATAATTGGTATAGCCACTCTTTTTATTATTCTTAGGTCATGTCTTTAAGATAAATTTAAGTGGTAGTAAAAAATATACTCCTCAAAATACACCAAATATTCATAATTTACAGTTGAATTCTGTATAATTTCAAAGAACAGAGAAACAGATAATTTCAAATTTTATAGTTCCAGAAAATGCAGAAAGATAGATTACTATCTGACTCTTTTGCAAGCTAGCATAACTCTGATACTAAAACAAATTTAAAAATTAAGATATAGGCATTCGTAATTTAAAATTTATTACAGATAATATAATCATCTACCTTGAAACTTCAAAAGAATCAATTGACAAATATCAGAGCTAAGAGAAGACCTGATACCTAATCAACATATGTAAACCAATTGCTTTATACACTCTTGTAACACTAATTCAAAATTGTAGCAAGAAAAAAATGACACAATATCTTGAAATTAACTTAACAAAAATTATTGAGCCTCTATTTCTTATGGAAAAAATATTAAATTTACTGAAGGAATTAAGACATTTTAATAAAAGGAAGAAAAAGAATCATAGTTTGATATTCAATATTATGATAGAAGTGGCACTTCAAATCAGTGGGGAGATAAATTATTCAATAAATGTTTCTAGGAAAATTTAAAATGTTCTGGAAAAAAAATAGATCCCTGTATCACAACATTCAAAACAAAAAATTCCATGGAGATTAATGACATCAATGCAGGAAAAAAAAAAAAACAATTCTAAAGTTTTGGAAGGAAACAAATGCTTCTGTGTAGGGAATACTTGAAATAAGTCATAGAAAGCAAAAATTATAGAGCATAAAAATGTAAACATTCGTGATTACAGGGAATTTTCTTTGACGATAATGATTATTATGCTTTAACAATATACCAAACTATACTCCTTCAAGAACCAAAAGAAGTTATAAATATGCTTCCTTGGACAGATATTTATGTGACGTGTGTACTGGCATGATATTTTCACTTTGATTGATTTAGATTGGTGGTGGTTTAAATGAGTCTATTGTTTTCACAAATAAAGTTTTATTAGAACACAACCATACCCATCCCTTTTCCTATTGCCTCTGGATACTTTGATGCTACAATGACAAAACTGAATAGCTGTGACAGAGGCCTTTTGGTCCCCAAACTCTAAACATTTACTATGTGACCCTTTATAGAAAAAGTTTACCAACTCTTCATTTATGTCACTGTCACTTATCAGACTTTCCCCTGTGGCATTTACTTCCATGTTAAGAGGCACTAGATTTAGGCCAGGGACATTTTTTGAGTTTGGTTAAAGAAGTTTTGTTATATTGTGGAAGATATATTTAATTTAGGTTTAGTTGAACCAGAAACTAGTCTGTGGAAAGTTCTTCCACATATCAGACAAAATTTATGGAGAATTTGGTTTTCACTAATGCCTAGCAAAAATAGAAGTTCTCTTTTGCCAGAAATATACTTATTAATTCAGTATTATAATTATGATCACACCATACATTAAAAAAAAATTCCCTTGGGAATTCTGTGAAGTAAAATTTAATTTGTAATAGGATTTCAAAAGGTGAGCTTATTTGTAGGTGAAGTCTCAGGTTTTATAAATATCATTCTTTACTTATAAAGCTTAATCAACCTATAGAAAAGACTAAATTAACTTTCTATCTTCTCTATAGAAAATGTTACAAAATCTTTAAAAATGACAAAAACATCAAAGATTTATGATGTTTATGATATTATCTCTTATATATTCAGTTGAGATTTTTTCACATTCAAAGTATTTACTTTTATGTTTGAAATTCTTATAATCATATTCTTTTTTTAAAAAAGAAAAAGATCTTGGAAATTGGATAACTTTTATGCACCACAAATTCATGATCAGACCCTCTGTGTGTGAACAAAGGAAAAAGAAGCTTTCATAAACCAAGTTAAAAAATAAGTGGCAAACTTTAAAAGCACACATTTTTAAATATGACGGGATTATCATTACAGTATCCAGACTAATTAAGAGAAACAAACCAAATAAATTAAACAAGAAATTGAGTTAAATGATAAGAAGTGCGACATAAATTGACCTCTAATAGAGTTTTATTGGTATCTGGCTACTTTTCTTCTCATTTCTGATGCTTTCTAACTTTTCAGTTGGCTTTTTTCATGGGTTGAAATGATTAACGGGGGTGTCTGCAGTTACATGACTCCTTATTCACATGTCAGCACACAAAAGTCCTGAGCGTGGTACTAACTGGAACACCCACTGAATCAATCTCTCTGCATAGGTGACTGCCAAGTCACCTGACTAGTTTAAACTTGTGTTACCTGAATCAATTATAGCAAGAGAGGTGGGATTGTCCTAATTAGCTTTAGTTAATACCCTTGGATTGAGTTAATTCTATCCAAACTACTTTACACAATGGAGTAAGAGTGAAATGAGTTTGTGGAGACTACAAAAACAATTTAGAGAATTGACAAAGAATATAAATAGATAAAACCCCAGTAGAGATACCAATAAGCACTGAAAACGTCAACAGAAAGCTGAGTGATGGGCACATACTCTTCTGTTCAGTTGTAAATATTTGAAAATTTCTATAATCAAACTTCATTACCTTAAAATTCCTACCATGATTGTGAATTTTCTATTTCTTCTTTATCTGTCAAATTTTGTTTTATATATTTCGAAGCTATGGTATTAAAAGAGTGATTGGAATTATGATGTCCTTATGGTGAATTGAAACTTTTATTAGTATATTATGAGTTGCTTTTCTTTAGTAATGAAGTAATAATTTGAGGCTTGAAGTCTAATTTTACAATGTTTTCATTTAACTAGTTTTTGCTTGGTATTTATTTTCCATTATTTGACTTTTAGTTGTCTGTGTCTGTATGTTTTAATTTCCTTATAAACAACATAAAATCTTTGTCCTTTACCTGGTAAATTGGGCCCACTTATAGTTATTGTTGGAAAAAAGAGAAAAATTATCCCTTAAACTCTGCTATTTAAACTATCTACTGAGGTTAAAATTGAATTTTATTTTCCATGACTGCAGTTTTATTTTTTTCACATATGCTTGTCTTCTAACCATAATTTCAAACTCCTTTATTATTTGTAAAGATATTGAATATTGTTATTTGAATTTTTGTGTCTAAATCCAACATCTGAAGTATTTGTCATTGTGTGTCTACTGTCCCTCCTTTCTGCTAGTTTCCATTCATGATGCCTTTTGCCTGACTTGTTATGATTTTTTTTATTGTAAAATAGCCTTTACTTGGAACTTTATCTATGGAATACTTTGAAGCCTAAATTAGCTTTCAGTTCCTCCAAAAAGAATTTGCATTTGCTCTGCCAAACATCTATAATTACTATCAACCTGAAACCACTTTCACTTACGTCTTGTATTTGAAGTTTTTCAAACCATAATGGTAGCATAAATTTAGACTGCAATCCTTCATGAGGCCTAGCATATAAATATGAACTCTCAAGGCATATTTTTTATCCCTCTCTCCAGCATGAGTCCAAATAGGCAACTTAACTTGCTGTCTCCTTCTGTATGGGGGATTTGTTTTTTTGTTTACTTATGCTTAAATTGAGGCTAGAGCTCTGTGCTTGTCCACATTTATTCATGAATTTTCTATTGAATTTTCTATATTCATTGGAATCGATGAAGTCATCAAAAGAAGTTTTAAGGTTTCTAGAATGTTTTTAGAAATATTCATATCAAATCCCATGTTGGCACTGACTTACCTCCCAGAGTTCTATAGATTTCTTATTTTGTGCCAACTCAAAAATATATTTTAAGCTTCATTTATCTATAAGTTTAGTTCTTTTAAGGTAGACACAGTTTGTTTAGAATACCTAATCTATCAAACTGTAATATTCAGAAATCTAACTCAATGTCTCTAAATTTTCCTCATTTGGGCCTTAAAGAACTGAATCATATGATTTGTGTAAAAGGCAGCTGCCCAGCATTAAGCAATGGCAAAGATTCTCAGGTAAGCAACAGGAGAAGTCTTACTGATGGGTTTAGGATGGCATCTCCCAAATGAGATTCTTTAGGTGCTAGTGTCTTACATGATGTTGATTGATATTCAACCAGAAAGTGTTCTAGTGACAAAAAGTTGGGGAAATTTTTATGCACTTTTACCCTCGTAGAGAGACATACATATTAACATAGGGAAAATACTGAACATTTCTATAGTAAAAGAGCTGATAAAACTTGTTTAACCAAATATTTCTCAGCCATATTTTATCAACTGCTCATTGTCATAGAATTAAGAAGCTGTTCAGAGTGGAATGGCTGCATAGACTACGTAGAAGTAAGAGGTGACAATAGGTTATGCTGAGTATCTTCAAGCAACTCTTGGGTTAGAAATAGAGAATGTTCATGGTGCCTAATGTGGAACAAAGGCCAAGGGAACCCAAAATAAGATATTGCATTCTTTTACAGTCCGTGAGAGCCAAGAAAGTCCCAATCATGGAAACTAAATAGTAAAATCTGGTCATGTGGAAAACCTGTTTTTTTAAAATTATTACAGCCTTTTAAAGCCCCATATGTTGAGGAGTATGATTCATATCCCTTACAGCAGTTGTAAACAAATGTGAATCAATTCTGACAGCAATTAGACTAAAAGCACATTTCTAAACAGCAACCTTAGAAGGCAGAAGACAATGTAATTATATCTCCTAACAGGTTATAACCTGTTATTAACCTGTTATTTAAAATTGCCGTTCTCCTTTTAGTTTTTCCCCTTTTTAGTTTTTGTCCACACTGGTTACCACTTTCTAACATTCTATACAGTTCATATTCAATTTGTTTATTGTATTTGTTACTTAATTAGAAAGTAAGCTACTCAAGGGCAGGGATTTTTATCTGTTTTGTCCATTAATTTACCCTCAATGCCTAGAAAATTGACTGATTTTTGGCAGGATCTCAATAAACGTTCAATGAATAATTTAATCATTTTATGGGAATGTAACTTCACATTTTGTGAGGCAAAGGCAAGATTTGACTTTGTTTTCCAGATAAATAAAGCACCCATGCTGATTTTGAGCACAGGTGATACAATTTGCAACTCTAATCTCAATTTATGTGAATACAATAAAATTCCACAGGGGTATAAAAACCCAGGTAAGCAAAACAAAACTAAAACATGAAAGGACACCTTTCCATTATTCTTCACATCACACACTGTTAACCCAATAAATCTTCTGTAGCTGAGATTTTATGAAAAGTAGATAGAAAGGGAAAACAATCCAAACAAATTAAACAAATATAAACTATGTAGCAAACTCTTATTTTCATCTACTTGTGTCAAGTTAAATTGGTCTCTGTGTATTATTTTAATTAAAAATAATTCTCTTGAGTACAAATGAGAAAGAAAAATGTAATCATTGGCCAACTTGTAAATTACTTTAAAGAGTATTTCTGAAACATTAAAGCTGATGGCATACCCTATTTGTTAATAGTCCTTTTTTTCAGAGAAAATTACTCTGCCATGTGCTAAATTTGACTTATTTAGATCAAAAAGTGGATAAAATATGAACTTTAAACTTTTTTCCAGTTACATTGCTAATATTCCTTCTGTGGAAAGTTATATCCTTAACAAAATACAGCCATTTTTTCCCAAACTTTTTTTATGTCAGACACACAATATACACTTACACACACCAATTTGAATAAAGTGTGTTTTTTACCTAATTTTATATTCATAGGTAATTAAGTACTGTGAGATTTTAGTTTGCAATTTTTCTTAGCCATCTGCTAAAACCAGTTATTTACAACAACAACAACAACAACAACAAAAATTATTGGCGTTCTCTTAATTGATTCTACTTTTAAAAAAATTTTTTAACCTGCAATTTGAATTATAGGGTCTCTGAAACTCAAGGATTTAAATGACTCTACATTCTATGCTTCACTGAGCTCTGGAGGAGGAGAAAGAGGAGGCAATAACTGCCAGTGAAGAAAATAACTCTAAATCAAAACTTCAAAAGATTGAAAATAAAATAATTACAAAATAACTTCCAAATGTGTGACAAGCTATACAGTTTAATAAAACTAAATAATATTAATGGTTTCTCACAGTCTGAGATTACTATGCTCACGATATTGCTATAAAATAATATTGATGTTGTGGAATAGTCAAATTCATATTTGCTGTTTAGTAGTTGATTGCATGGTCATAATTAATCAATGGATAAGGGTGATTTTAGAAACTAGAAAACATACTTTATCAAAAACACTGAAGTGAAGAATAAAATATGTTTATTATCACTTTATCTTAAATACACAAATTCTTTCTGATGCCAGTTTTCTCATCTTGTTACCATCATTTATTACTGAATTTATTCAAAGTGGAGTGTTTTGTCATTAAAATTTCACAGATTATTTGCACTAAATTCAGCCCAGAACAAAGAGGACGTGAAAGAGGACCCCTCCTGTAGATGGAGGGATTCAATATTTTCTCAAATATCACTTGAAGAAATAAATTCCAATTTAAACCTAACAAATTAGCCACACTTTAAATGAGAAAATATATAATATATAAAGACACTTGACTGAGAAATTACCAAGGTCTGAAAGCTTAAATTTGATAAATCTGTTTAGAACAGAGAAATGATAATAAAAACAGCTTACACTGGATAAAACAGTTGAGAGTGATAAAGAACCGGATATATCAATTTAGCTTATTTCCTTGACTCACAATGACTTATAATACTCTAAACTCCACTGCTACCTTTCAAGTATTGCCTCCTTCTGTTCTCCTCCTTAATTCACTGTGTGTTAATTCTGAGAGCTTCCTTGCTTTATTCAAACATTCCGGTCTTCCTCCAGGAGATCTTTGTAACTTGCCATCTTTCTTCCTGGATTGCTGTATCCCAGATATCCCCAAGGCACATGAATTAGTTATCTATTACCCCACAATTTAGCAGCTTAAAACAATCAACACTTACAACAGCTTCTGAGGATCAAAAATATGAGGGTGGTGAAGAATCTGAGAGAGAGAGTGGTTCTATCTTAGGATCTCTCATGAGGTGGAAGTCAAGCCATTAGCTAGGCTTATAGCTTCCGAAGACTTGACTGAGGCTGAAGGATCTGCTTGCAGATCTTGTTGGCAAGAGACTTTAGTACCTCTCCATAAAAGCTACTTGACAGAGCTGTTTATGATAGATTGCATTCTAGAATCAGAGTCCAAAAAGAAGGGAAATTCAGCTCTACTTGTTTAAAGAAGAATATCAAAATATTTACACTGAAATATTTACTGACATATTTTAAAATCATCCAAACTCATCCCTCACATCCTTCAAATCTCTACTGTAATGTCACGTTATTAGCAAGACTTTTCCTGTCCACATCATATAAAATAGAAAGCATTTCCCCAGGCACTTCTCTTACTGCTTCATTTGCTTCTGTAATGTTTACTACCATCTAAAATAGTAAATATTTAATTATTTGTTTATTTTATTTAACTTTTAGTTGACTCTACCTTAACTTCTCCCATGTTCCTTCTTTGGTGCAATCAATGCCCAAGAGGTCAGGAAATTTGCCTTTGCATTATTCAGGAGTACATATATTTATCAAATCCAGGCTTTCCCTCCCCTGCAAAGAAAGACTTTCTAGGAAGAAACTTATTAAATGAATCGTGAAATTGTGGAAAGCATAATTATATCTGAAAGCTCTCTTTTTTAGATATAATAGTAACAGAACTTTCAGTTGAGCTATGTGATCATTTTCCATGAGTATTTTTTTTTCTGGCTTACAGCTTTGTTTAAAAACTAACTAAACCAAATTTATTAATGTCTTGAACAGAAAAAGAATGGACTAGTAAGCGTTCTCATTTTAACATCAATCCTTTGGAAAAATTCTCAGAGGATGAATTATCAGTGCACTCAATTTTATAATTTGGTTGTAAATTTTAGATTATAGAGCAAATATCTAAAATTGAATATTACTTACCAATTGTAATTGAAATCTGGTGTTTCTGGTAAGGGCTTTCGGTTTTAACATTTTCAGCTTAGCTCTTCAAGAACATATTCAAGGGATCCTTTCCTTGTGTAGATTTCATGAGAACGTAACACCTTATGTAATTATCCATGTAATCCTTCAGTTGTGACCAAGTGAATGACTAAACTATGTTTGACTTTTTCTAATAATAGAGAATTCACTATATTCTAAGGCGACCCAGAATATTTTTAAAGATATCTATTATGTTTTTTGCTTTTAAAAAAATTAAATGTGTTGGGGTAGTAATGGTTAATAACGTTATATGAATTGACATCAAATTTATCTCACTTTGTTATCACTCTTTTGTTGGTCCTAATTCTGTCTCTTGAAATAAAAAAAAAAAAATCATAATCTCTGTTCCATATGAAGACTTTTGAAATATTGTTCCTATGCATATCTCAAATATGTTTCCCTTTAGTTTTTCCTATTCTTCCTCATGTAACTTGGTTTTCCTTTCTTATGGATGGTCTCCGAATGAATTCCAGTTGTACATGTATTAGTTTTCTACTGCTGCTCTAACAAATTATTACTAAACGACTTAAAACAACACAAATTTATTATTTTACAAATTTACTATCTTAAATTTCTGTAGTTCAGAAGTCTGAAATGTGTCTCATTGGGCTAAAATCAAGGTACCACGGGCTATGTTCCTGTCTGGATGTGGTAGGGGAAATCCATTTTCTTGCCCTTTGCAATTTTTAAAGGCCACTCACATTCCTCGGCTCCTGACTTTTTTCCTTTATCTCCAAAGTCAGCAATAGTTTGGTTGAGTTTTGGAAAAAAAGAATGTTGTCAGCTGGTCTGAAATCTATCTTTTCTAACCTGAGGACTCCTGGACAGAGGGAAAACAAGACACAAAGAGAAGTAAATAAGCTGATTAAATCTCCTTATAAACATGCCAGTTGGACCTGTTGATAGTATTTACTTAAAAAGTATCTTTATCTATAGGATACTTTTAGCAGGATATATCTGGTCTGCTAGGATTATTATAGTAAATCTATGGATTTATTGGTCACGATCCTCTGGAAAATACCTTCAACTTTGTAGTTATCTGAGACATAAATGGAAAGACAGCATGTTTGAAGCAGCTACCTTTGTGTAATGATAAATGACACACACACACACACACACAAACAGACACACACAACAGACACACACACATATCTCTTAGAGACCTCAGGTGTTATATTTGGGCTAGAGACATCTTGGATCTTGGGAAAATTGAGTGCTTCTAAATGTGGATGGAAGACCTAGAGAACTGTATTGAGGATCACATACTTATCTTTTTACTGTTTGTATTTCTTGATTATATGTACTCTTGGAAGTATTAGTAAAGTTCGATACTGGGTAAAATCTTTGATTCTTTTCAGTTTGACAACCTGTGTTATCTCGGATATTTAGGCCAAAAGAAAGATCTCTAAGAGTGGAATTTTGGATATTAAGATTCCTTCTTAGAACCATGAAAAGTGTATAATACAGTTGACTGTCATCTTTTCCACACACTCAAAACTTCTGGTCTTTAATAAAGCAAATAAATGTCCGAGTGTTATTGAATATTACTCATAATTTCAACATCAGAAGAAATAAAAGGGGAAAAAGGGAGAATAAAATGAAGGCGAAGAATAACAAAATAGAAAAGGAAAATAAAGGGAAAAGAATGAGGTGGAAGAAAGAAAAAGAATAAAAAAAGTTGCCCCTATTGGAAAATAATAAGGCTGTCTCAAGTATTGCCACAGGTGTTATATGGCTCCAGCTCATAGGTTTCACACTGCTGACTGAGAGGAGAGGTGCCAAATACCAACACATCAAGCTTTTCATGAACTATCAAGTTGAAACCAACTGATATAAGAAAAATAGATTACTCAAGGAAAAAGCATGAACTTATTTCAAAAGATGGAAGATAAACTTCTTTGAACTAATGTAAATAATAGCAATAAATACAAATGGGTAGAAATGAATACATTTAGTCCTGGTCGCAAAACATATAGAAGGATAAAAGAGGAGCTGAGGGGAATAATCAGAAGATTCATTCCTATGTGAAATTAAGACAGGTTGGATATTTTAGAGATAAATCAGGGTGAAAACACATGAATGGTTTATGTTAGGACGAAAAGTTATACTGTGAATACAATCAAAACACAATGGTGAAGAGCTCAAGGAGACAGATTCAGCTTCCAGATGGGAAAAAATATTTTGACAAAAAACATATGAGGATTGAATGGGATATCTCGGAGGGGCGATTTCCTTGACATTTTATAATTCTTAGTGGAGAGATGCTATAGACTATCAGAAGAATGATTGAATATAATACATTTTGTTTATACCTATTATTCAGAATATTTATGATTTAAATGCACAAAAATGGATGCCTTATGTTTTCTAATGCCTTTCATTTCACTCACCTCTTTTAACATGGTCTTCTAAGATCTGGTCCCTTGCTATTCTTTTTATTCTTGTTATTTATTTCTTGCCACTCCTTCTCCACCCCATTTACTCTGATCCTGCCATATAACTCTTATTGTAAAGTTTTGAATGTGCTTTCTTTTTTACTTGTTTCTCTTTCTTTGGTACATTATGCACCTAGCTATCCATATCCATATGACTCAATTCCCCACTTCATTCAGGTCTCTGCTTTAACGTCACTTTATCAGAAAGGTTTCCATGACCATACTACCAAAAATAGCACCTTATTCTCTGTCTTCTTTTTCTGTTTTATGTGTATTTATGAAAGCTATCACCACCTTACATTCATATTTGTTTACTCACTATCTACCTCCCCCACCTAGACTGTAATCACTATATCAGCAGGGACTATGATTTGATTACTGTTATATTTTCAGAGCTTAGAATAATAACCTGATACACAGTGTCAGATCAGTAGAGCTACTCAACCATGTTTGGCATCCTTAAAAGAGCATCGAAGGATAATTTGATTATTCTAATATTTCTTGATTTAAAGAAAAGGGTGTGTGTGTGTGTGTACATGTGCCGTGTATTTTATATATTAAACAGAAAGAACTGAGTATAGTGGCACAGATATTATTGTTCTTCTTCTGAACTCACACTTGGGATATTATCCCATGACAAAAAGAATTATACTTTAAATGACCATAATTTACTCCATGCTCATTTCAGGAAAGAAAAACGAACATGTATGTCAGTGATGGGTTTGAATGATTCATGTAAATGTTTATTGGAAGAATTTCACATTGGTGAAACTTTTTAAGGCCCCAAACTTAGGCTAGAAGTAAACACAGCTCAAAGACTCATCATTTATTTCATACTGCATATAGTATAGCTAAGTTTTGTTTAGTATATCCTTCCACTATTTGCACAATGATGAAGTGTACCTACTACTACAAGTTCCCAGTTTATAGATGGGAACATAAAGGCTAAGTGGCTTGCCCAGCTTCAAATAGTGAGTTAAAATAGTTCTTGGTTATTGTACTCCATTACCCTTTCCTTGTAGTCTTTCCATGCACAATTCCAAGCTATAGACATTGTAGCTACTTGAATATATTTAGAGATGTTTCCATATGAATGCTTCCCCTCCTACTTGTTACATATTCAAACTAGTAGCATCATAATCTGAAAACCCTGGAAATCACAAGCTTCAAAACAAGCTGTTAACACTTTGATAGCAGCTGGAGACTCAGTGTACGTCAGCCTTCTCAGAGAACCACTACTTGTCAGGACAGCCTAAATAATACAAATTCAATAGGCCGTCACTCCAGAAATAAAGGAGAAATTTCCAGGACTCTATCAGAACAACTTACTTTCAAGAAAGATACCTGAAATTCAGAAGAGTAGAATTTCAAGTAGAATATAGAATGTTAGAGCTTAAAGCATTGTAGAGTCTGTGTAGTTCAATCACTTCATTTCAAAGATGAACAGTGGATGCCTTGGAATAAAAATGACTTGTCTAAATTAAGAGACAGATTTTGCTGCAAAATACAGCCCTCAATAACTATTTTTTTCTCTTTGATCATAGTATAGTCTACAAGAATGCAAGAAAGATATAAACTATCTCTTTTCACAGATGATATAATTGACAATATAGAAAATCTGAAAGAAATAACAACAACAACAAAAAACTACTGAAACTAGTGAGTGTAGCAATACTACAGGATACAGGGTTAATATACAAAAGTCGATTCCTTTTCTATATGCCAGCAATAAACAAATGGAATTTGAAATTAAAAATATAACTCCATTTATATGAGCACCTGGAAAAAAAAATACTCAGGAATAAATCTAACAAAATATGTACATGATCTATATGAAGAAAACTACAAAACTCTGATGAAAGAAATAGAACTAAATAAATGAAGAGAGATTTCATGTTTATGTGTAGGATGACCAAATATTGTCAAAATGTCAGTTATTCCCAACTAGATCTATAGGTTCAACACAATACCTATCAAACAATCAGCTAATCATTGATAAATATTGATCAACTGATTCTAAAGTTTATACAGAGAGGAAAAGGACCCAGAAAAACCAATATTATATTTAAAGAGAAAGACAAAGTCAAAAGACTGATACTATCCAACTTCAAGACTTAACTATAATAATCAAGATAGTATCACATTCTTGAGAGACTAGACAAATAAATTAATGGAAAAGAATAGAGAGTTCTGAAATAAACCCACAAAATATAATCAGTTGATATTTGACAAAGGAGCAAAGGCAATCCAACGAAACAAACATAGTGTATTCAACAAATGATATGGAATAACTAAGCATCCACAAGTAAAAAAATATGTATATAGGCACAGACCTTATGTCTTTCACAAAAACAAACACAAAATGGATCATAGACCTAAATGTAAAATTTTAGAAGGTAATATAGGAGCAAATCTAGATGAGCTTGAGTACGGTGATAAATTTTTTCACACACCAAATGCATGCTTCATAAAAGAAAAAGTTGTTAAGCTGGAGTTTATTCAAATTAAAAACTTCTGCTCTCCCATCAAGAGCAATGAGAAGACAAAGTTTCTGTCAAGAGAATAAGAAGACGAACCACAGAGTAGGAGAAAATATCTGCAAAAGACATTTGATAAAGATCTCTTACTCAAAATACACAAAGAAACCTTAAAACTCACCAATAAAAAAAAATAAACAACCTGATTAAATAATGAGCATCTATATCACCAAAGAATATATTCAGGTGGAAAATAGGCATATGAAAAAATAATGAGCATCATTTGTCATTAGGAAATTACAAATTAAAATAACTATGAGATACCACTACACATTTACTAAAATGGCCAAAATACGCAACACTGTCAACAGCGAATGCTGACAATAAAGTGAAACAACAAAATCTATGCTGCTGGATGATAACAGCCACTTTGGAAGACAGTTAATCAGTTTCTTACAAAACTAAATATACTTTAACCATCTGATCCTACAATTGCAATTCATGGTATTTAATCAAGAGTTTAAAAAAATCTTATGTCTACACAAAACCTGCACATGGATGTTTATAGCAGCTTTATTCATAATTGCCAAAATTTGGAGACAACCAAGATGTCCTTTAATAGGTGAATGGTGAATAAACTATGGCCCATTCATACAATGAAATAGTATTCAATATTAAACAGAAATAAGCTATTAAGCCATGCATATACATGGAAGAACATTAAACTCATGTTATTAGGTGAAAGAATTCATTTTGAAAAGGCTACATACTGTATGATTTCAACTATATGACATTCTGGGAAAGTCAAAACTACAAATACAGTAAAATGATCATTGGTTGCCAGGAGTTATGGAGGAGGGAGAGATAGATAGACCAGGTACATAGGGTATTTAAAACAGTGAAACTACTCTGTATGATACTATAATGGTGATATATGTCATTATAAATTTGTACAAACACACAGAATGTACATTAAAAGTGAACCCTAATGTAAACTATGGACTTCCAGTGATAATGATGTGTCAATGGAGATTCACTGATTGTAACAAATGTACCACTCTGTAAAATGTAAGAGATGTTGATATTGGGTAGGCTGTATGCATATGTGAGAACAGGGAGGATATGGGAAATCTTTATGCTTTCTGCACAATTTTTGTGTTAACCTGAAACTACTTTAAAAATAAAGTCTATTGAAAAAAGTACAAAAAGGTAGAAAAATATTTTGATGGTTGCATTATTTTTGAAAGAGTAACACAATTTGACAAGAAAAAGTAAAAAGGCCTGAGAACCAGAAGGAAGGACATATTACACATCTGCAATGATATATTTGTATCCCCGAAAAATTCCAAGAGATACAACTAGACTTATAAAATTAATAATATGTCCAAATAACTTGCAGAGTGAGTATTTTTTTCCTTTATATTCTTTTTCACAAATTTTTTGGGCTAATTCTGTTTTTTTTTTCCTTTCCTAAATGAACATTTTCAAATGAAGTCAACTTGTCTAACTAAAACAAAAGTGTTATTTTTATTGTTAAATGGTTAAATTCACAAATCACCCTAAAAATAAGGTAATAATAATATTGATATATCTATTATTTATGTATATGTATCAAACTTAAGTGTCTCTAGGAATCTATTGATATCATTTTAAGTTGTATTATAAAACAATGCACACTTAGTGACTTGAATTTAGAAAATACATAAATGTAGAAAGAATAATCAGCAAAGTATAGATCTTGGCAGTCATGAATTGTAGTGATCAAGAAGCCTGTTGGGTCCACGGCCATGCCTCCCTGAACGGCCGGATCTCGTCTGATCTCAGAAGATAAGTAGGGCTGGACCTGGTTAGTACTTGGATGGAGATCACCTAGGAATACCAGATGCTGTAGGCGTTAAAAAAAAAAAAGAAAGAAAAGAAACTTGTTGGTTTGGATTCAGATCACCTGGGGTACTTGTTAACTGTATGAATGGGGTTGATATTTATCTTAATTTAATTCTCAGCATCCCTCAGTCTAAAGAGAAGGAAAATGGTATCTCTTCATACTATTGTTTTGAGGATTGATAAAGATAAAATGCAGTACCCAGAATATAGTATGCCCTCGGCAAATAATAGTTAAAAAAGAAGGAAGAAAGGGAGGAGAGTAACGAAATTATGAATGAATGAATGAATGAAACTGGTCTTCCTGCATCATTTCTTCCCAGCTCATTCTGTCCTCTATAATACCTCTGGAGTTCTCTTTCTAAAATATGAATTGATTAATATGCTCCCTAGCTTTAAAAAAAAAAAAAGCATACACACACAAAACAAACACTTCTGCCTATAAAAAATTTCTAACTTCTCAGCTCTCCACCCCAAGCTTTATTGAGATATAATTGATATAAAACATTGTGTAAGTTTAATGTGTGCAGTGTGATAATTCGATGTACATATTGTGAAATGATTACCACAATAAGGTTAAAACATTCATCACCTCACATTGTTACAATTTGTGTCTGTGTGTATTTGTGTGTGATGAGAACGTTTAAGATTTATTCTCTTAGCAACTTTCAAGTATACAATATGGTATTTTTAATTATCTATAGTCACCATGCTGTACATTACATCACCAGAATTAATTCATGTTGTAACTGAAAGTGTATATACTTTAACTGACATTTTTCTATTTTCCTCAACCCCAGCTTCTGGTAACCACCAATCTACTCACTATTTCTATGAGTCTGACTTTTTAAGATTCCACATATAAGTGAGATCATACAGTCCTTTTCTTTCTATGTCTAATTCATTTCACTTACCATAATTCTCTCAAGATCTATCCATGTTATCAAAAGTGGCAGAATGTCCTTTTTTTAGACTGAATAACATTTCATTGTATGTGTGTGTATATATACATATATATATAATATTTATTGTATATATATAGTATGTATGTATGTATGGATATCAATATATATTTATATATCACATTTTCTTTATTCATTCATCACTTGAAGGACACTTAGGTTGTTTCCATATATTAACTATTGTGAATAATATTGCACTGAACATGGGGATGCAGACATCTCTTTGAGACAATGATTTTTTTCCTTTGAATTTGTACTCAGAACTGGGATTACTGGATCATACAGTAGTTCTATTTTTTTTCTAATGAACCTCATACTGTTTTCCATAATGGCGGCACCAATTTACTCATAATTTCACAATAACCAGATTGTTTTCTCTGCTTCATTCTCCATTAGTTAAAGTTTGGAGTGATTTCACCTTGCAGTACTTCCCAACTTTGGCATTTCCTCATTGTTTTACCATCAAGCCTGAGACATCTGAGTTTATGTCTTCCTTTGTGTTGCATTGAGTCATCCTCACTGGCACCAGCAGGGATTGTGCTTGCTTCCTCTATAGAGTTTACTACTTAGTATTGAAAATAATTTTACATGTCTCCAGTTTTTACTACAAGTAGCTTATTGGGGAGTGGACCAAATACATAGCAAACACTTAAGTATTTACTGAACTAAGCAGAATAGCACGTACTGGACTGGCATTCTGACTTATATTCCAGGTCTGAGAATCAGGGGAGCAATGTGTAAAACCTAGTCTAAGGACCAGAGAAGATGAGATAAAATGACCTGGCTCATTTCAGGAAAAATGGAAACAATTTTTCTTGTGTCTTTCGTTCCATTCAGGCTCTCAATAGACTGGATGACGCCCAGCCTACATGATGAAGGGAAATCTGTTTTATTGAAACTACCAATTAAAATGCTAATTTTATCTGGAAGTTTCCTCACAGACACAACTAGAAATAATGTTTAATCTGAACACTCTATGACTGGTCAAATTGACATGTAAAATTAATAATCACAAATACCCTTAAATCATACCACTTGGTCAGTTCCAAATTCTATCTTTCCTGATATTGGACATATGTGAGAGACAATGTTACGGAATGAACACCTTCATGATGAATGTAATCAACCAGATTAATTTGCTGGGCTTCTATCTCTGTAATTTATTTAAGCTTAAAATCTTGGGGAAATGTGTAATGTTCAAATCTCAAATCAGTCTTTTAGAAATTGGTTATAATAATATAATATTATAGTATCACATTATAATAATAGTTATTCTTATGAAGATAAAATGGGATACATATACAAATCATATGGAAGTGTTAGTGATTGTTTTTAACTAAAAGTAATTGATTTGTTCTCTTTTAAAATTATTTTTTAAAATTTTTTTCAGTGTTCAAGTCTGGAGGTAAGTAGTCCAGCCCTGTGTAGTAACAATTCAATATCACCAGAAACTTACATCTTTTCTCTCATCTATCCGTAGCTTTTACTTATTGCTATATCCTTATATATGGCTAACCATACTTCCAGCATTATGTCTACCCTCCCTGGAAAGAAAGAAGAAAAAGAGAGTGGAAGGCAGAAAGGAGGAGAAATGGAGGGAGAAAAGGAGGGATGGGGGTAAAGGAAAAAAATTCATGCTAGCTGTTGGTCCTCTCTAAAGAGCTTTTCTAAAAGTACCTCCCAGTGACTTCTACCTACATTTCACTAACCATGGTTGTGCCACCTGCACACTTCTGGTTTCAAGGGAGACTAGCTTTTTGCTTGTGTATGTTGGCATTTTCCTTTGCTTTTAAGCTGACACATTGGCATCTGAATAGGTTTAAAATTCAGTTAGTAAAGAAAAGAAGAACAGTTATTGGGAGAACTGCTAGCATTAGTTGTTTCTGCCAAAGAGACTAGGTCTCCCAAATTCTCACACCAAAATCTGGTTTTTATTTTACTAAGGGAAAAGAAAAATGTAGAAGGAGAGGGAGATTTTTTTCTCTCTTAAAAACAAAAAAGATAAATATTCCAGGCAATTATGTGCACTTGTGAATCAGTCTAATTCCAGTTTCAGTGTTCAGTTGAGTGGCAGAATCCTCTATGTTTTTCTTGATTCCCTTCCCCCAATAAAACATCTGGCTACGTACTAGAATTTTCATTAATGGAGCATAGAAAACTTTGACATAATTTATTTCTAAGTCTTTTTCTGGCAAGTCCTTGTATAAAACAATTTTCCCCTTAATATGAATCTGATACTCTTTTTCTGGCATAAGAATTACATTCATCCAGTATAATGAAGGTTTGTTTTTGTATAGAGGGACCTTTTGCCAACAAGATGAGAGAAAAGTAGGAGAGGATGAATGTTATATTGTTATAGGATGATATATTATTATTTTCAAAGCTCTAAGGAGAGAGACTCAACCTTGTCAGCCTTGATTTATGTTTGTTCATTCTGTGATTCAATAGGAAGATGGGGTGAGCATTACTGAAACGTTTTGTTATATATTTTTCCACTGAGTACAATGAAAAGCTTCCTACATCCCGACCTCACTCCTCATTTCTACTGTTAAGAGTTAAGCTTTTATTGAATGGATTCTGCATACCATTATGATTTAAAAGCTATTCATACATCCATATATATATATATACCTGAACTCAAAATGACTTTGAACAAGCTAAGGGATCCTTCAGATCAGATTATTAATGGAGAGATTAGAGCATACGTTTCGAAATTTTAAAACTCACTCATAAGGCAGGTATATTTGAAGCAAAATCTCAAAATATTTTATTCTTTATAAAGGTTTTCCTACAAATACAGGAATCACAAAATCTCCTATTTAAAAGCAAATATAGATGCATATCCTGTTTGAGAACATAAAAATAAAACCTGATATATAACTGAATTACGTAAGTGTTAATTGAGCTTGTAAAGTTTTAGAGCAGTAAGGGAAAACACATGTAATTATATATTTTTAAAAGTCCATAAATAGTCTCTAATACATATCGAAAGAGAGTATCTGGTAACAATATTTCAAAATAGTAAGAGAAAAAAATACCATAAAAAAATAGTGTTGGGATGACAGTTTAGCAGTAAGTTAAAAATAAAACTAGATATGTAGTCCATTCTTTACACAATAAGTAGTTAGTTCCGTATGTTATTTGATAATGTTCAAGGTCTTCTTAATCAGGACTTATAACCTAAGTACTACGAAGAATAAAATTAATAAATTTGATAACATTAACATCCTGGTTTGGGTGTGTGTATGCCTATATAATATTCTCTCAAGCTGAAGCTTGTCTTTTCACTCCCTTTGTTTTTATTTGATGAACAAGAGTTCCTGATATTAATAAAGTTAAATTCTTAAATTAACGCTTTATGTCCAGTTCTGAGAGGTACTATTTAAAAGCTTTCACCTACCCCAATACCATGAAAGTAATCTTCTTTGTCACTTTGTAGAAACTTTATTACTTTACCTTTTATACTTAGATCTACAACCTACCTTGAATGGAAGTTTAAGTGTCAAGATTATTTCTATGATTATCCAATTGATCTAATATCTTTTTTGATACAATCATTCTTTATCCATCATACTTCAATATTGCATTGTCACAAATTAAACAACAAGAATATATGTTGGTCTGTTCTAGGTTTTTCATTCTAGTGCCTTAATCAGTTTAACTAGAATTGCACCAATACCATATTGTATTTTTCTTATCTTATTGTTCTAGCTAGGAATTTCAGTATAATACTGAATAAAAATGTTGAAAGCATATTTTGTTTTATTGCTAATCTCAATTGAGAGGTTTAAATATTTTAAAATTAAACATGTCTTTTCAAATGATATTTTTAATCAGATTAGGGAAGTCTTCAAACTTTGGGATTCTTTAAAAAAATTTTTGATAATTTTAACCATTACACTTTTATATGCATTTTAGAATTAGCTTATTAATTGCCACTAAAAATCATATTAGGAACTGAATGCAGTTGGATTGAATATATAGGCCAAGTTGGGGAGAATTTAGATCTTTATCATATTATCTTCTTATTTATGAACATGATATGTCTCTTTATTTATTTGTTTGTTTGTTTGTTTGTTTGTTTAAAAATGTCCCTTATTCATATATTTTTAGTTTTTATGTTAAGGAGCCTAAGTATTTTTTATGTACTGTTTCAAACATTTTTATAATTCATTAGTGAAGCATCTAGGCCTCAAGTTTTCCATGTGGGTAATTGCAGGGTTTTTAATAGACTATAGATAATTCAGATTTTCACTTTTTTCCCAGTTTATTTGGTAAGTTTTTCTTTTACAGGAATTTTCTAATAAATATATATACATTTACAAATTTACATTCTTAATATTCTTAACATTTCCTGCATTTATGGTATAATGTCTTTGTCAGATTTGGGAATTTCTAGATCACTATATCTTTTTATACAGCATCTGTACTATTCTCTTTCTCCTTTCTTCTGTGATTCTATCTACATCCATGTTTTATATATGTCCTATGTGTCTTATATACTAATTCTATATTTTACATATGCTTTTCTTTTCATGCTTAACTTTCAGTGTTGCAGTAGTTACCCCTTCATGAGCAGAAATCTATTGTCTACATTTCATCCTGGTTTTCAGGCATTGCTTCTGTCTCCAGTGATTTCTGTTAACATTTTATTTGCTACTAATCATTATGCATAAAAAAAACTGTGGAGGCTCTGGGTGGTGTTTTCTTCTTCCAAAGAGGACTTAATTACTTTCTGATCACTAGGGTAGAGGCAAATTACAACCTATATTTCTACAAATTATAAAATCAATTTATCATGTCTATAAAACAGAATATAATAAAACTGTTATATAAGAAAACTATCTGTGCTGATATGTAAAGATATCTATGGTGTATTGTATTAGTTTGTTAGGACTGCCATAACAAAGTACCCCAGATTGACTGGCTTAATCTACAGAAATTTAATTTCTCACAATTCTGGAGGCTGGATGTGTAAGATCAAGGGGTTAATAGAATTGGTTTCTTCTGAGGAGCTTTCTCCTTGGCTTGTAGATGGCCATCTTATTCTAATGTCTCACATGGTCTTCCTCCTATGCTTGACTGTATCCTAATCTCTTTTTCTTCTGAAGATACCAGTCATATTGCATTAGGACCCGCCCTAATACAGTCATATTCTGAGATACTGAGGGTTTGGACTTCAACTTAAGATTTTTGAAGAGACACAATTTCGTCCCTATCATATGTTGTCATGTAAATAAGGCAAGGTATGAATAGCATGTGTAATAATATTTCACTTGCTTTTAAATCATTTACATATATGTATTTCCATAAATGTTCCATAAGACTTCAAAGAAAGTACTAATAGTGGTTTTCTCTGAGAAATGGACTGAGGGTTCATGGGGACAGAGAAAAGTAAGGGTAGGAGTACCTTTTTAAATATTTTGATACTATTTGCTTCTGCATCTTTTGCAAAACTTCTGTATTACTTTTATAATAATCAAGAAAGATATAACTTTATGCTCTCCTTTTGCTGATGAGTAAACTAAGGCCCCAGATTAACTGGAATCACCCAATTATTTCCAGATAAAACCAGAGCTGTAATACAAGTTTCATGACTGACATATTATTGATCATTAATGCTCGCCAAGTAACCATTCTGCCTCACAGAGTAATTGGATATATAGATTTTAGCTCTATATTACTACTTATATAAGTTTCTACTCCAGTTATTTGAATCACATGATAATCTCTTAGGGTAAGTATGTTACACCAAGCACTTAGTGAAGTTATTTTGTTTAGATTTCATTGTTCTTCAGCTTGATTATTTCATGTTTCTAGATGTAAATTTAATATTACTTTATCTTAAGATAAAGAGACTTACTGTGTAATAGGTCATTCTGTTTTGAATTTTTCACTTCTGTCCCTAAATATTTCACTACCATCTCTCCTGCCTGCGAGAACTCTGGAAACTCCAGGCCTTCCTGATCTTTGGCTATGTTAGTAAAGCCCTCTTGTTTATCCAACTTCCATCTTAACAACAGATCCAATTCTCAGTACATTTCCTTTACTCCCTGGTACTTCTATAACAGTTGCCCCTAATTCCCTTCAAGGATCAGGCCCCCTCTGACATCCTTTGACAGACCAGCCTCTGCTCTGTCTCGCCTTGTGAGTTCCAGAAATACATGTAAAACTTCCAGGTTCCTCACATGTTTTCTCACATGAACAAAGTTGAGAAAATGCAATTGTAAATACTACTGTTATGTCAGGGACTGTATAATTCACTGTGAACAGTCAAATGTCACTTCGTTACAGGGATCTCCACTTTAAACACAGGAGTTCTTTCTAGAGTTAGAAGGAACCTGATGTGGCAGAAGCAGCAGCAGGATTTCAAAGAACTCTACTTTTAGGTTGCTTGGACAATTTGTTCTGAAACTGCACTTGGTTTTGAATTTATTCTCTTTTAAGTGACTCTCTCATCTGGTTCTGTGAAGATGGAAGACTCAATTAAGAAACCACTGTGTGGCAGTCACAACTGGGTCCTTTATCCTTCACTGTATGGAGGGGAAAAAAGACTCCTCAGGAAAAAAATGTATCGTAGCACTTGCACTTGACCTTTCCTTACTGACTAGGCTCATTCAAAGATTGTTATCTTTTAAAAAAATTTTTTTAAGGGAGAAAACATAAAAAGCCTTAAATGGCTTAGTAGTTTCCTTTTAAGTACAGGGGCTGTAGAGGAAAGAGGTCATTATACCGTGGGTATTTGGAAAATGGTTTATCCTATGTGTTATCGGAGGGTGCCGAAGCTTCCCCTTCTTTAAACATTATTTCATCCCCTCTCACCCAAAGTCATTATTTTTACCTGCTTTTATCAGCAGAGTCAAAAATTGAGAAACCAGAATGACTTGTTGTCCTCCGTTAAGTCTATATAAAGACCTCTAAGGTGGTGGGGGCATGATATTGCTAAGTGCCTAAGATGATCATTTGAGATGCTGAAATAAATTATTAGAACTTCCATTTATATTTATTTTTACCTAAAAATCACAACAAAATTAACCTTCAGAATATTTAATTATAAGTTGATATCTATGGCCTTCTATCATGTCTCAAACAGAGAGACCATGTGTTCTGAGGAATAAGTGAAAGAATGTGGTGGAATTGAAAGTGCCAATCTAACAAGTCCACTTGTTTTTGGCTGTTGCAATTATCAGTTTGCACAATATGGATAAGTTGACTATCGATTGCATTACCCACATGTAACTAAACCAACTGCCACAAGCAGTTTAGTGAAATTTCTGCAACTGATAGAGAAAACATGTAAGAAAAGTGCAATACAAGAAAATGTCAAGAAAATAGAAGTTAGCACTTTTGACCTTAGAATGAGCTTTTTATCATCTATATTAAAAATTAATGACAAATATGATTTAATCATATCCATCATATTCAATCAGATTTCTATCAGTTGAAAGATATCTTCACTAATATATTCATGAGAACACAATGTATTTTGTCCTATTGATTATTAGACAAAATTGTTAAAAATTTTTAAAATTTTATCTCATCTTCTTAAATATTGTATTTTAAGTAGATTTTATATTGTATATCATTATAGTATAATAGTAAATGTACTGTATAATTTGTAAAAAAAAATTATTATATAACTTTAAGACTATAGGGTTCAAATATTTTGGGTGAGATTTTTGCTTCCCTCTGACCAGAGGAAAAAAAGCATTGTGCTTTGAGCTAAGAAACTGCCTCATTAGTCATTGTTAGAGCAAACCACATGCCTTCTTCATGCACACAAACTGGTGTCATGTGCGATGGGTCTTGCACATTAGGATAAAGAAAAGAGAAGAATGCTCAGGGAGAGGTGAAGACTTTCCCCAGTATTGTTTTTAGGTTCATACTTGGACATTTAAATTCCTAAAAGACTAGCATATTTTATCTGTGTCAATAGAGCTACATTGGATTATATATTTCCTAGGTAAAGTCTAAAAATGGTATCGTACCCATTATCTCCATCAACTTTCCCACCCTGGCTGGCCCCATGAACAAGTCAGCAGGAAACTACATGAATCACACTCATTGCTTAGGACACCAGGCTAAGGTTCCATTCACAGAGAGAAAATGCCACTTATAATTTTCTTTCCTCAAAGATAAGGAAACTCATTCTTAAGAAAAAGGTGATGTTTTGCTTTTTGATGAATTATGCATCCCACAGCTCGTACAACTTTGTGATGATGTGGATTTCTATTAATAGACAGTGAGGAGGGCCAGGTCCCTTGGAAAGGCTTGCAAACTTGTCAATACCAGTAGACAGTTCTCATTAGCAAATGATTCTTATGATACTCCAAGACAAGACAGTAGAAGATGAGGCCTCATTTTTTCTGTTTTGCTGCCAAAAACTTTGGGTCAGAGCACTGATTGCCCTTTTCCGAGGTTTCCATAATGCCAGGTTTTCCATAATCCTTTTCTTGACCATCCTTACTTTGCTTCATGTCTCTATTATAAAATACTCAAAGACAGCTTTAGTTCTGACAGCTACTTGTATGTTCATGAATAAAAAAAACACTGCAGGACTTGGGCTTTAGAGCATTTGCCTGGATTGTACTTATTTTGATGGAATGCAATCAAGCATGACTGTGAAAGAAAAAAAAAATAATGTGACTTTTTTTTTTTAATGTATGAAAGTTACACTATTTACATTCTGCTAAGAAAAAGAAGGTGTACATATGTGCACTGGGAAGATAGAGTTTTTTTGAGACTGAACATAATTTTTTAAGAACAGTTTAAGTTTATCTTGATCCCCACAATTGGCATGAAGCAAGACTTGATATTGGTCCATCTACATTTTGTAGATGGAACCAAGAAAGCCATGAATGATCTCTTTGCAAAATTACATACTGAAACTAACCTTTGGGGGAAATTTATGTCCTTGAGCTGCAAGCAGGTTGAATGAAATCTACTCACATGTATTGTTATTAAAATTCTTCCTCATCGGTATCAGTATCATTATCACTCCCAGGTGGACGTAGCACTTTTTTTCCCAGATGCTTGAGTTGCTTTACTGTAGCCATGTTTAAATATGCTTAAAATATCACTCCACACACTTATCTGCACAATACACCCCTGTGGAAAAATAAAATAAAATTATTTAAATTGACATTTTCCCCACAGTCTCTGGCCAGAGAAGCTAATGGCCATTCCAAGGCCATATCATTTCATTTATTCCTATAGTATTCTAATGAGACAAGAATAGTCATTATTCATCCAATAATAAATGAAACAGAGGTACAGAATGTAAACAAACAAAAAAACTTGTCCAAGGAAACATCTTGAATGACCAACATTGCAAATAAGTTATCTAAAGCATTCTGATCTTTATACCAATTTTCTTCATGCTCGAATATGCAATTTGATAATATAGATTTTATTGAGATCTACTCTGTACAAGGCATATGCTTGGAACTCCTGCAAATATGATGACTGTGTATCTCAGGGACAGTAAATAGGGCAAGTAAACACATGTATAATCAGGGTGTCATTAAGGTTTTATGGAAAGAAAACAGGTTAGAATGAGGTTGAAGTCAATTTGAAACTAGCTTCTCAATGTGGTTGTTAGTAGCTCTATGACCTTGGGTGAGGTTTTTAAATTTCTCTCAGATTGAAGTTTCCCATCAGGAACAAGGAAGTAATATTACCAACTTTGCAGAGTATTAAATGAGATTAGCATATAGTGAGAATATCATATGTTGTAGCTGTTGCTTTTGTTACCATTTCTATTACCTTTACTGTTATTTAATGACACTGAGCCCTTTTATTTTGGAATGCAAAGACTCTCAGGATTTTTTTAAAAATAAAAACTGCATATGTATAAGATGTACAACATGATGTTTTGATACACATATACATAGTGAAATGATTACTACAGTCAAGCTAATAGCATATCCATCTCCTCACTTGGTTATCTTTTTTTTTTTCATTTTTGTGGTGAGAGCACCTGAGATATACTCACATAGCAATTTTTCAGTATACAATGTAATTATACTCACCATGCCGTACCTTAGATCTCTAGAACTTATTCATTCCATGTAACTGAAATTTTGTGCCTTTTCACTAGCATCTCCAAATTTCCACCAACTTCCTGCCCCTCATAACCACTTTTTGGCTCTCTGTTTCTATGTATTCAGCTTTTTTGGATTTTGCGCGTATGTGAGATCATGAAGTTTTTTTCTTTCTGTCTCTTTCTGAGGAGCGTCATGTTCCCTGGGGCCAACAGATCTTCATGTTCTGTTGCTTCCTCTCTGAGGGGAAGGAACCAGGGGAAACTGGACAGCTCCTCTAGCCTGATGACCTCCAGACCCTTCCCCCAGCTTCCCACAGGCATTGTGTTTGTGAAGAAAGTTAGAGAAAGGAAAAAATAATAATAAATGATAATAAGCAGCTTATTTAACTTAGCATAATCACTTCTAGGTTCATCCATGTTGTTGGAAATGGCAGGATCATCTTTTTCTTCTTTTTAAAAGCTGGGTAATATCCCATTGTATATATAAACCACAATTTGTTTATTAATTTATCCATGACAGATACTTAGGTTGTTTCCATATCTTGGCCATTGTGAATAATGCTGGAGTGCAAAAGACTCTTGATTACCAGTTATAATTGGTAGACTGTGGTAAGTCTCATGCATCTGACTCATTTGCTTTCTGGTTCCATGCATCCTCCCTCCTCTTCTTTGACTCAACCCCCAAATTTGAGTTCAGTTCTATCCCAAATTCAGACTGCCTATAGTCATAGTCAGGGAGACTTCGACAAACACTAGTAAGTCAAGTGAATCAACACCAACTTTTCCTCTCTAGGGGAATTTTATGTACTAAGCTCTCTTTTTTGGTAACTAGGCCCCTACCTGGGGGCCTGATCCCTATCATAAAGTACAGTTAGCTTCTATATTTGCCTTTTTAACCTGCACGATAATATAGGTCCCACAAACCCAGGACTCTGAGTATTGTTTTAATCAGTTTTCATGATTCTGCAATCTATCTTCATGCTTGATTCCATGACTGGCCCCTGATCTCTGCTGGTAGTGCTCCTTTCTGCCAGATTCACTGCATATTTTCTATCTAGGACTCCCTAAGGAATCTTTCATAATTAAGAGACAGCTTTAGCTGCTGAACTGCCAGTATCTTCCCAGTGTGTGAATCTTATAACTGTCATCAGATCTTCTGGAGAGAACAATTTGTCTGTCTACATATGCTTTCTCTTCGTATGTTGAACCTTGATTAATTCATGGCCACCCCACCCTGGTCAGCATACTCAACTCTCATATCCTCACCCCTCCTGCTCATCTTTGACTTAACTTTTGTTAAGACTATTTATTCCATCTAAGAAAATCCTGGATCCTGACAGGAAGTGGAGTTCCTCAGAGATTTCCTGTTCAAACAAGTTTTGTGGCCAATATTGGTATCCAGAGAAATTAAGATGATACTGAATATCAGTGGAAGGTTGATACTGAAAACAAGTTACCAGATGAAAGTCTGAATGACATTCTGGAAGAGCTAAGATCGTGAAATTGTGTTGGGATGAGGAAGCAGAGATATAGGCATGTGGTAAGCATGAAACTTGAGATATCTCTATACCAGTTGGCAGAGACACCATTTTCTGCTTTCTTCCCTCTCCTTTGCTCCTGATAAGATGATGTTTCCCCAATCACTGTTCTGTGGCCTCAACATTATTGGTTATTTGATGGATCAAAATTTGTCATTATTTGGAACATAATGAATTTTCATAGGACTGTATCACTTTATCTAGAAGAAATCAGACTTTTCAATGTAAACTATATCCTCAATTTTTTCCTAGAACAAGATTCATTTGTTGTATTTGATACTCCATTTTACTATGACAAAAGCATGCAGGCCAAGAACTGACAGTAATATACCAACAATTTAAAAAAAGAAATTAAAAACAAAAATAAAAAATGGTTTAAAAAGTGAACAGTGAGCAAAAATCCTCAACAGAACATGAGCAAATACAATCCAGCAACACATGAAAATGTTTATTCACTATGAACAAATAAAAGTTCTCCACAAAATACATTGGTTTAACATCTGAAAATCAAGCAGTATAATATAGCAAATTAATAAAATAAAGGACAAAAACTACATAATCAACTCGATAGAGACAGAAAAACATTTGACAAAATTCAACTCTATCAAGTCATAAAAACACCCAACTAAATACATACAAAAGAGAAATTCTTCTACTTATATATGATAATGGGTATCTATCTATCATCTATCTCTATCTCTCTCTCTATCTATCTATCTATCTACTAAAAAAAACATAAACTAAAAACATAAATCAAACCTTAGCAAATTTCTTATTTAGAAATTGAATATTATCCTCAACCAGTGTATCTTTATCTTTTTTGTAGAAACTGAATACCTATCCTCAACCAGTATATCTTCTATTTAAATCATTTTTCACGTTTTAAATGAGTTATTTTTTTTCTTTTATTATTGAGTCATGAGTGTTATTTATATATTCTGGATACTTGTCCCTTACCAGATATAAAAGTTTCAAATATTTTCTTTCTTTATATCAGTCGTGTTTTTATTTTCTTGATGGTTAATTTCAGAGCTGGGCTGAGAAAGTACAAAAAACATTGTATTGGGCCAGAAAGCAAGAAAGTTTTCAAAGACTAAGGGGAACATATTCCAAAAGCATAGGATTCAGCTTGGATGAACTCCCATTGGCCAATTCTGGGACAGTTTGAACAAATCTGTACTGTAACTAATTGTAAAACATTAAATTAAAGAAATAAATGAATTAGTAGTGATATAAATAAAAGCAAGGGCGAGAGAATAAAGTAAAAGAAACAAATGTATACACAACTGGCAAATATAATTATCACACCATATACTTACTTTTAAATTTGTCAATAAAAGGAAACAAATAAGCATCTTGCTTTTCCATTTAGAAAATATTCAATTGGTGGAGAAAGCTGTTTTCTATAGAAGAATTCTAGGCCACAAATGAAGAAGAAGAAAAAGGAAACAAAAAAATTTCATTATTTTAGTCTCTAATTAAATAATTGACTAAGCAAGAATGATCAAATGTTTGATTTAAAAATTGTTGGAAAACGCACTGGCTGTTACCTATATGCAAGAGTATTGCCCCATAGATTATTTGCTAGATGAAAACAAATATAAATTGACCTCGTGATGAAGAGATCTGGCTTTCATCACCATAACCGAGCATTATAAATAGTGAAGCAACTTGATACAGTGCACCTTCTAGTGTAGTATAATATGAAGTACATAGAACATGTGAAGGATTCTTGCCAAAAAAAAAAAAAAAAAAAAAGTTTAACCTGAATCTAAGCTTTTAGACCTAACTTCCAATGTATAGGATATTCAGGATTTGGATAAATAGATTAAATACCATTGTAAGTAAACAATTAGACCAAAAAAGAATGTAATGCATTTTGTAAGTTTATTGACCTGTTCTTTTCAAAAAGTCAATGTTGGTAGGGGGTAAAATTGGAGGATTGTTATAAAATAAAAGTGGCTGAAGACATACAATAACAAAATGCAATACAGAGATCTTGACTGGATCTCATTTAAACAAAAACAGCTATAGAATATGGGTTTGGGAAAATTAGGGAAAATTGAATAAGGGCTATATATTAGTTGATATCAGGGATATTTTAATGCTTTTTTGGTGTGATGATAAAATAATGATTATGTGTGAAAATATTTTTAGGAGTTGCATGCTGAAATATTTGAAAGTGTCATATTTGCAAATTATTTCAAAACCTTCGATAAATACACACACATAGAGAACTAAAAAACTATAAAATGTTAATATTTGTTGAATCTAGTTGGTGGGTATGTGGATGTTTATTAGAGTAGTCTTTCAACTTTTGTCCATTTTTACATTCTTTTATAATAAAAAGTGGGAAAATAGCATTTTTTCAGGCTTTGATTTTTATGTTTTATTGTTTTACCAACAGTTATGAAACTTAACCTCATTAAAAAACAGGAAATTAAAATATATTAGTAATGTTGCTGCTTAATTTTTTTAGTAAGCTTTCAGTTTTACTTTAGAGAAATAATTGATAAATTAATATTTATTTTTTGAGGAAGTAACAGCTATCTAAATTATTATGTCCATTAAAATAAAAACTTCTGAATAGTAAGTGTCTCTAGGTGGTGGGATTCTATATAATTTTACTTTCTACTTTCTGTATTTTCTAATTCTTTAATCATAGTAATGGTTAACATTTATTAAATATTGCTCCATGTTAAGCACCATGCTCAGTTCTTTATATACGATTTCTTATTTATTCCTCACAAAAATATTTAAACTGTTAAAGAGGTAAGATTAAAGAAAATGGAAGAAAACTAGGTAAAATAAAAACAGGTTTTGAATAATCATTATAAAAAATGGGAGCAGGATCTATTCAGGTATACATAATAGGGTTTTCAAGTAAGGCTGAGACTCTAGCTGAGGGTAGAGCTATAGGTTAGAGTGTAAAGTATAAGGACTCTAGTGTGTGCAATAGTGTTGTTTTATTCTTCCTGTATCATAACCCATGTATGTAGAAGCAGAGAAGGTAGATGGATAGGTTGGTCTAAAAGTGGAGTTGGCAGGGCAAATGGAATAAAAGCGTAAGGAAACATGAACTTGATCATGCTGACAAAAAGAGGGATTGAAGTAGTGTACCACATTATCTAGAGAAGAAATTAATCCTTAGCTGGGAGGTGGTAGCTCAGAGGCTGAGGGTTTTCAGTACATAGGAGCCATGAACAACAGAGCAATCATTCTTATACAGGCAAGACATTAACTGTATTAACTGATGTCAGAATCTACTTATTAAGATATTCTCAAATGTATAACCTACCCACTGAAGAGAAGCAGAGTTTCCGAGGGACGTAATAATCATACTTTTAGACCCACCCACTAGGTAAAAAGGCCTTTGTGTAGGAGAGTGTTTGAAAACCTACAGGATTGAAGACTTATGAAAATATTTGAGATAGAGACTAGGGAGAAAAAAGTATGATGAGCTCCTCTCTTTGAAGTATAGATATACATCTGGCTTCCAGGTGTCATTTATGTTGAGAAATAAGGATCAATGCTGAAGGACCTCAGACATTTGTGAGAAAACAAACAAATCCTCAGTACAGATAGTATGTTTATTACTACCTTATTATCTCCACTTAAAGATTAGAATTAAAAAATTTTCAATAAAAAGGTTAATATATGACATACAGAAATGCCAAAGAAAAAAACTTTTCTCAAAATTAGCTTTTATGGGAGGAATCTAGAGAAACAGAGTAAGCAGTACTTCTTTTAAAAAGTAAAAAACAGAAGCTCAGTCCTCATGTCTTATGCAAAAACATGAAAAGTCAAGCCTGAGAAGTTGAGGTATAACATTCAGGGATTAATAGGCAACACATCTTTATTGTTTTTCATATTCATATTAGCCACACATGGTATTAGTAGAGCTGCCACTATGTAAGGTTTCTGTGAAAATACATTTTTTTCCTTTGCCTTTCTTTCTTTATTTGAAGATCATATTAAATATATTTGATTGATGTCAGTGTGCATGAAAACATCATGCCTAGCAATGAGTCAGGTGCTATAAGGAATGTCTAAGAGGCACAAAATATGATGACTTTTCAAAAGAAACAAATCAAATGCAGAGAGATTTGTACTTAAGAACCAAATAATAGAGATGTCATGAACAGATATTTGAGTTTACTTCCACCAATCATTGTAGTTAATAAAAATTTAATAAATTCTTCAAGTGTATTTTGAATGAAGTACCAGATTGATTGGTAGATATAGGGAATATTCATTGGTTTCAGAAACGGTAAAGTGGTGAAAATGTGTATGGTTTATATGCATGTATGTGTGTGGGTGGGACTGAGGGAGAGAAAGATTATTTATAAATTGAACAGCCACAAGCTGGGTACAGTAATGATTCAATTAAAGTTTTAAAATATTTTATCAAATACTTGAATACAAGATATTTCACTAGGTGTTAAGACAGAAGGAGAATATCTCAAGTAGAAGATATTTAAGAGTATGGTTAGAAATATGATTAGATTAAAAGCTAGATATGACCATGGCAATTTTTAATCAGTGTACGGGAATATTAAAAATTTCAGATGTTCTATAAGAAACAGAGAAATGTCAGGTGCTCCTCAAACTAAAAAATTAAAAGATTGTGAAATTTTGCCATATTGACAGTTTCATCTGTGTCCTTTTCCTGTCATTAAACTTCTTTGCATTTATCTTCTTTACTCTGTGATGGGCAAAAAGACTAGGATAGCGGTGTTATCTGAGTACATGGATCTGTCCACTTTCCCTTTATAGGGCTGCTTTAACTGAACTGTGAAGTAGGAACTATTACAGGTTTCACAAAAAACTTCTACACCTGTGGAGTGAAGTAAATTTACAAGTTTTTAATTGTTTTTTCTTTAAATTTTTAACAATAGTATATAACGGGTCTGAGAATTTTTATTGTAATTGGTATGAATGGGGAAGCACCCATTTCCACACAGCCTTCATGAGACAGTAACATGGGCCATGAGAGGCTCAGCAGATAATGCAAGGCTCAGTAGATAATGCAAAACCAGAACAAAAACAGAGACTGCAGGCCACTGAGACAGACCAAGTCAGGCAAAACACTTACCTTCATACCTGCCTAACCACCCCCAAGAAGAAATTGAATGGCAACACAAAATTACACCTTAAGAATTTTATACGTATTTCATAAGTATCTGTTTATGTCAACTGCTTAATACAATGTGTAGTGGAGCCTCAGGTATTATTTTCTAAACTTCATATTAGTAATTAGGTCTCAAGGTAAAGGGCTCTTCCCAAATTATTGACAAACGGATTTCCCTACCCAACAACTTCTGTCAAAAGTTCCTGCTTGTACCTGAGCAGATATAAAACATTACTTATGGAATGTGCCTGGAGAAAATTTATAGCTGTCTGGGTTCAATAGCTTATGAAAAAATACTTTTTTCAACAAGTATTTATTCAGCCAATTTATTAGGATATATATGTCACACTGTGCTAGGAGTTGAAACATAATCAAACACTGATCTTCCCTATATTCATTATCTATCGATGTGCATCACATTACCCCAAAACTTAGAAATTTAAGACAAACATTATCTCACACAGTTTCTGAGAGCAAGAAATCCAGGAACAGCTCACCTGACTCATTCTGATTCCGGGCTTCTCATGAGGCAACCATCAAGTTGTTAGCTAGGCCTGCAGTCACCTGGAGGGTTGGGTAATTGGCTTCCAGTGCACTCATGTGGCTGATGGCAGGTGGCTTCAGTTCTTTGCCATGCAGGCCTCTCTCGTAGGGCTGCTTAGTATAGGGCAGTGGGTAACACCCAGTGTAATTGGTGAAAGAGAAGGAGCAGAGGTCAAGAGAGAAGGGGAGGGTAAACTCAAGTCAGATGCCAATTTTTCGCAACGAAATGTTGGAAATGACATGATATACCATCATTTCTGTATTTTACTAGCCACAGAGACCAGCCCTGATACATCCTACCTTATGGCACTTATATGTAGTTGTGGTTATATACCATAGAAAAGTAAACAAATAAATTACAAAAATAGTTACAGAAGAGTCAGTGATGACCTACTTAAGCTGAGACCTGAGGGATGGAAAAGAACTACTCATATCACATATTTATATCCTACCTTTATATTTCACATTACCTTTATGAAAATAATGTGAAGTACAAATGACATTAAAGGTGTAGGCATGGTTCTTCTAAAAACAGAATATGGCTCCTAGGTAAATTCCAGCATACTACAAGGCATGAGACTATTAAGACTAGCTGAATCCACTTAAGTCACAAGGCTAGGAAAAAAGAGAAAGCTTTTGGAAACCAGTCGAACTAAAATATAAGGCCATTAGACTAGAGATTTCCCTGCTTTTTGTAATTGCATCTTTGTGTCCCTTAAGTCTGAGGCTGGGGTCTTGGAATGAGCTCACAGAGGGAAAATTCCAGAGAAAATAATTGTGAAGCCTTGTCATAATTCTCACATATTTACGAGTAAAGGTATGAACAGATTGAACTTCATCATTTCCTACATGTTCTCTCCATCCCAGTCAGGGATAAATCTATAATGTGTTCTTCCACAAGACAAATGCTATCTCTCTTTGCTTAAAAATGTTTTAATTTAATTATAGTTTTTGCTGGCTCTGCTTCAGCCCTCATAATAAATAAAAGCATTCTCCCTCCATTGGGTTAAACCTGGTGCCAGTGTTTGCTAGATCAGCCGACCGCTCTCCCCAAAAAGGAAACACTATCTGGAGCACTAGGAGAAACATCAGTCCCCCTGTCATTGGCATATTGTTTTCCATTTGTAGGAAATGAAAATTGAAACGGCTGGTCATGTTTAGAAATACTAAAATGGCTGACGTTGCAATCTTCAAATATTTTAGTTAGATGTTTTATGCCCACCTCCTGCCCAGTTCTCATGGCAGATCCGAAGGACTGGCACCCAATCATTTGAGTATTGCTTGCTCTGCCCATAGACAGAAGCACTCTTTATTCTGAGGAATAAATAATCCTAGACTTAACTGTACAATGTAAATACGGTGATCAATGGAATGTGAAAACCTTTGGAGTTGTCGCCAAATTAATAATGCACTGTGCCTATTGGAGGAAGGACAGGAAAACCTACATCCACAGCTCTCTACAATCACTAGCATCTCCCCGACAAGTCAGAGGAGCCAAATCCCCCTATAGTTCTCTCAGTGCTTCTTGCTTTTGTGTACTTAATGACTTCCTCTTATTCACACCCACACATATGCCCACATGGACACATGCACACATAGGAGATGACTTCAGCTAATGGCTTCTGACCTTTCAAACTAAGCAGAAACCCAGGCATTAACAATGTGCACATGGAACATGTGCCCAAATCCTTCTCATAACAGATATAATACAAACTGATCTGTCCAGAATTCAAGTTAATTGCACCCATTAGCTGTTTTTGCATCATATAAGTATAGCATCAAAAGGTGAAGTTGCTCTTAATTGCAGACAACCTCCAATGACTAAGTCCCTGAGCAAGTTGAAGACCCATGATATGTATAGCTTACTGAATAATTAATTAGGGCTTAGTCTCTTCAGACTGCTGCTTAATCAGGTTCATCCTAGGACTTTAGCTATCTTAAAGAACTCTGTGTTAGGAAGATGCCATATATTCTAATACCATAGGTATAGATTTAACCATCAAAACAAAGTACCCAGTTATTTAATATTAAAACTTAGTGTTTTTAGTATTTTTTATCAAAATAATTTTCTTTCCTCTCAGGGCCATAGTCAATATGTTTGAAGTTTCTTTTCAATGAAAAGTTGTATACTTCTTTACTCCACAAAGTCAAAGCTGGGTTGTTCCTGTGTCATCAAACTCACTGAAGCAGCTGAGTTATTATATTGGTGAAATTAATTTTTGAAATGAAGACATGCTGTGATCTGCTTTAAAAGGAAGATAAAAGCCTAAACAATTAAAATGGTTTTCTATTACAGCTAATGTGCAATATGGATTCTAACATAATTAGTTGAGTTGGGAAAATTATCTTTACATTATCAATCCCTTCGTTTAATACACTTACCGTTGATTTATTCATTCAAAAATATTAATTGAGCGTCTTCTAGGTGCCAACCCTTGTAAAGGAAAATATAAGAACAAAAATAAATGCAACAGTTTCTGTCATTGAAAGCTCTTTGCTTAATAGATCTATGAATTCACCTGGTCCTGGGAAGTCAGCGGGGCGTAAAACAGACACTTTACAGTGCTCTTTCCAAAAACCTGATTTTTTTTTTTTTTCTGAGAAATAAGTTGTACTAATACATTCTCTATTTTGCTCTGGCCACAGTCCTAAATTTCCTTTATACAATTTAATTGTACTTAATTAAAATGTTCCTTCTGGTATTTAGGGTCTTAAAATGAACATAAATCAATTTATTTAAATTGGAGTAATCTTAAATACTTCTGTTTGTTTGTTTTTCCAGTTGGTAGTTCTATTATTTTATTATTATTATTATTTTTGGTCAAATTGGTAGGAATAAATTCTCTTTAGAAATTAATTGTAATAACATTCCTTCATAATTATATTTGGGAAGAGAGAAAATTGATACTCCTTAATACTGAGCTGTACACCAATAAATCTCAGTAGATTGGAAAATACCTTCCATTTTCTATTAACTGACTCTTGGCCTGGAATTTCCCCTAATGACAATATTTTCTCGTAGCACCTTCCTGTGCTGAGAAACAAAACACGAGTGATTTTCATGGGAAGTTACATAATATCTCACTTTGTTTCAAGATGATGGCATTTCCAACAAGGTGTAATTGCTAAAAAATGAACATGAAAGGAAAACAGCAGCTCAAAAGGTGAAATGTAAGGAAACTTCATAATGATGTAGAGATGGTATTTGCATGTTCCATCAGGCTCATTCTGGTAGCTTTCTTTTTGTCTAAGCCTGAGGGCTCACCCCATCACAGTTCCATTTTACACTGTTCCCCTTGATCTTTTTTTATTATCACTCTCTCAGATGGCTCAGCTGACAAAGAGCTCAGGTGTTTTGTGAAAAGGTTAACACAGGAATAATTTCAATTCTTTCACAACCAGATTTGGAATCCATAGCCAAAATCAACTCTCTCTGACCTTGTAAAGCTATCAAAATATTTGCTCTTTCTCTTTCTCTGTCTCTAATTTTTTTCTAATATTTTTCTTTCTTCTTCCTCTTCCTCACTTTATCAAATTTCTCACAAGCCCTTAAATTGTAAAATCTTTGTAAAACTACACCTACTATTTGAATCATGATTTACATCTTCAAGGCATGTTTCTTTGCCTTAGCTTATTTAGTGATAAGATTAATATTGTCAGTTATTCATTTATTCATTTATTAGTTTCCAAACTAGAACTGAACTAGCAGCAGTAGGATTAGAGAATTACCATTTTTGACTCTGAAAGTAATGAATTAATTCATAAAAGGATATTCAATTGAAGTTACAACCATTGTGCACAATATTATGAAGAAAGCAGATATTGACCCAATCATAAAGTGTCACTTTGCAAATTACTTACTAATTCAAGAAAAACTGTACTATTATGGTAGAGTGTTGGCAGTCCACGGGAACTATGCAATCAAATTTAGTATTACTACTAGTGGTGTTGTGATATACTAAAACACATGTATTTTTGTCAAAAATGTTTAACCTAAATCTAATAATGAGAAAACAATTACACATAGGCATAATATGGGATACTCTATGAGACAACTGGTCCAGTCTGTTCATAAAACTTTCTGTCTTAAAAAAAAAGTATATGTGTTGAAAGGAGAAGGGGAGTTAAGAAACTGTTCTATATTAAAAGAAAATGAAGAGACATTAAAGCTAAATGTAATATGTGAACTTTTATTGAGAATTGGATTGGGGGATAAAACATATTGCAGTAGGCAAAATAATGACCCTTCAAGGATATCCATGCTCTAATCCCCAAACCTGTGAGTATGTTGTGTTAGAAGGAAACAGGAAGTAGAGTTGTTAATCAGTTGGCCTTAAAATAAAGAGATTACAGTAGTTTAACCAAGTGAGTCTAATATATTCATAAGGATCCTTATGTATGGAAGAAGGAACCAGAAAGGGGAGTGTCAGAGTAATATGTAAGAAAGACTGTCCTGACATTTCTGGTTTTGATAATGTAAGGGGGCCATGAGCCAAATGATGGGGGCAGCATCCAAAAACTGGAAAAGCTAGGAAAACGGATTCTCCTACAGCTCTGAAAAAGAACAGAACCCAGTAGATACCTTGATTTTAGCCCAGTGAGAACCATTTCATACTTCTGAATTCTAGAACAAGATAATAAATATGTGTTTTATTAAGGTACTAAAATTGTAGTAATTTGTTAAGGCAGCAACAGGAAATCGATAGAGTCCCATTTTACCAAGATAGGAGAAACTTAGTTTGAGTTAATCTAGAGTTTTCTTTCCATTTTAGTTCTTTGAAGGGGGAGGGAAAGAAGATAAGGGACGAGTGGTATGCTATGGTATGCTGAGTTGACCATCCATCATCCCCTCTAGGTCTTTATCTAGGCACAGAATCATCTTCTGAGATGTCCTTTTTCTGATCTGGTCCTTAACTGTTTGTCTGTGGAGGTCATGGCTGTTCCAAGTACAAGGCTTATTCAGGTCTGGCATATTATCAGCTATTTCTATGAGCTTCACTAGGGTCACTTTGTATTCTTGTACCAGGTCAGAACACAGGAGTGCTCAATGAAGCTGATTAAGCCTCCTTAAAATAAGAGCAGGATTTTTTTTTTCTCTTCTATTTATCAACTCTCTGGGTTCCACCTAGGTGTGGGGACGAGCACTGCCTCTATCTTTCATTATCCAGGATTCATAGGTCAATCTACCATCCTCTCCAAAGACCTTCCTTATCGCTATCCAGTAATATTTAATCTAGTTGGGGGAGGGAAAACAGCCATTGCTTTTCAGATGGTTTCTCAACTCTCTTGTCCAAATCATGTGTCTTTTCCTTTTTCTTTAGAGGGCTGGATTTTTGAAAGTCAAAAGCCAGAAACTGATTTCTTCCTGTGTATTCTGTTTGTCATCCCATCCCTGAGGCATTTAATGAAGGCTTGCTAACTGAAAGAAGGAAGAACAAGTAACAAAATAGAAAACAAGGGTATAAACAATATGGATAGTATCCCAAAATATTATCTTACCAAAATTAGAATAATATAAAATAAATATTTTACCATATGTAGGTATGAAATGCTATGAGAAAACAAAGAAAGCTCCCGTGGTAGTGAGCAAAAAAAAAAGTGGCAAGGAAAGAGTCTCATACGTAGAACTGTTTTATTTCACTCTTAAAGAATACATAGGCATTCATCAAGAGAACAGGTGGAGAGAGGGAAAACAGGAGGTACAATGGCAGCAGGAGATGTATCATGTAGAAATAAAGAAGGTAAGCTTTGAATAAGACAGGATTCAAATTGTGGTTTAGTATTTCCTTGCTGGGAGATGCGGGGCTTAACTAGGTCTTTTAGCCTCAGTTTGCTCATTTGTAAAATGGCGCCAGTAATATATACTTCATAGTTTGTTTGTGAAGATAAGATTAGATAATGAACATAAAACACTTAGAGCAAAACTAGCATTTGTTAAATACTGAATTTGTGCTAAGAGATTATCATCAGCTCTTTTAGAGAGCACAATTAAGGCAATGATAGTGGGAGAGATAGATGTGAACTGTATTTTGGACATATAAAGGAGTTGGTGACTGACTAGATATGGGAATGACAGAGACTGGGAATAAAGATGACCTCTACTCTGGGTAACGGCAGCAATTAATTTAGACAAGGAAGGCCAGGCTTTTGGAAAGGAGTAAAATCATTGTTTTTCGTGTGCTAAGATCAAGATCTTGTAGCATATTCAGGTGGCAACATTCTGTTAGCCGCTGGAAATACGTGGTGACAGGACTGACTATCCTCTCCTTTTTCCAATATATACCAATTACTGCTGAATTGGTCTTCCGGATTTAAAGCTCATACAATGAAAAGGCACTGATCACTGCCAAACTTAAATAGCTCCAAAAATGTCAAAATAGAGAGGTAATTAAAATGGTGAATCATTTTTAAACATTTTTTTCTGCATCAGGAACTATGTTAGGAAATTATATATTACAGTGCCAAGAACTGTACATTAGTTCATTTTTTAATCCTCGCCATGCTAGACAAGGGGTATTTTAACATAAAAATTCATCGAAGTCATACTGTGAAGAGTGACAAACATTATCAAATGGGAAGTATATTTGTCTTGTGGATGCTCCATTCTGAAGTAAGATCCACTGTCTGCCTCCAGAATGAAACCATTAACAGGTCTAGTCTCTGTCTGACTATACAGGGTGCTGACTGGATAGAACTAGGAGCTGGGAAAGGACAAAGAAGTAGAAAAGGAAGAAAAGAGAGGAAGATGGTCTTCCAGGTGCCCAGCCAAGGAGGTTTCTGTAGGAAATGGAAGGTCACCTGATGGGAAAAGAATAGAACTTTTTTGTACCTTCCTTTGGACTTTTAGAATTTTTGTGATCAGTTTCCAGGAGGAAAAAATCCTTTTGGTAATAGATTGTCCCTTTATGCCATTTTGATGCCATGAAATAAAAGAGTAGGTTTATATTGGGGTCTGGCATGAAGTTAGGAGTAGAATCATTGAAGTTGGAGGTTTGGCAAAACAATCCTGGAAGAGCATATATTGGGAAGAAACGGTTTTAAGTATAAAGTTATAAACAAGATCGACATATCAAGTTTAAGAGGATAAGAAGATTTACTGAATGACACTGAGCATAATGCCTAGAGAGACATGGTATAGAAAATGAGTAGGAAGAGAAGGGAAAGCTTTCACTAGACCATGCAAATGTTCTACTTAAGATCATCGGTAAACCACTCTTTGCCTAACAGTGGTGGCAAAAACCAGATTGTAAAGGATTGAGTCGATAATAAGCTGGAAAAGGTAGTAAGTTCAGATAATTTTTTCAAGAACTTCAGCTGTAAAAGTATGCAGTATAAACGGGATTATAGTTAGAAGGAAACACAGGCACAAGGGAGAAAATTGCTGACATAGAAAATGTTGAACATGTTTCTAGGTATAGCTAAGGAAGTAGGACATTCCTGGTGTTGTTTCTATGTTGACTGAAGGTCATTAGAACTATCTAGAGTGGAAAGTCAAAAGAACTGGCTAAATGGGTCCTTGGAGTTGTTTTAATTTATATATTCAAGAAAATGTTACCTGGACATCTGGACTCTGAGTGATTCAACTTTTCTAGAGTAACTACTATGTGGCAGAACAGTTGAAATGGTTAATAAAACAAATTATCTGTCAACAAAAAGTCGCTCTCAAATAGGGGTTAGGGACACTAAATAGAATGTGGAGATTGTGTTCATCCAGGGAGAAGCTTTTGGGTTTGGGGAAGGCACACAGGAAGCACACCTAGTGATTCTAAATAGAGTTAGGAAAGCTTTCTTTAGGAGGTTTGATGTGGCAATGACTTCTTGTTTTTCAGCAGAGGTATTAAAATACTTTAACAGAAAGGAATGGCCAAGAATTAGAATTTATGACTCTGAGACAAGTTCGTAGGTGTTTTGTCCTTAGAAGTCTCTGCACCCCAGTCACACTAAGCCCATCAGATGGACACTGCCTGGTTGGTGCCCAAGTCTACAGTCTGCCCGGCTGTGGGGATAAATTATATTGAGCAGAACATTCCCTTTAGAGAACATGATACTCCCTAGAGACGACATCATGCTCTGATGAATTTCACAATGCAGAGATTTGTGGATTTTGTACTCCCCTTTATTCTATTGAATTTACTCCAAAGGGAATGTAGAACAAAAACTAAGGATAAATCAGCCTTTTTTTTTTTTTTTTTTTTTTTTTTTTTTTTTTTTTTTTTTTTAAATCACAGCTGTGACTACCACTAAAAAGAAAAGTCTCTGAGAAATAACCTTGATTCATAATACTATGCATACTGGGTGAATGGCTCAATAAAACACAATATTTCAGATAGATTGCTGGGCTAGGGTGACATCACAGGCAGGGAGGAACACAGGCTGCATCATACATAACGATGCAGAGCACAGTGTAGAGTGATGAGGACTGTTAGCAATACACTATCTTTATGTTCATTGCATCTTAATTGATGTAAGTGTCCTTTGAGATGTGTGTGACAGGAACATATTCGTGAAGGAACACAAATAAAAAGCTTTGTTTCTCCCACCAGTGATGTTATTTTATCAAAAAGAAGTAATTATAAGTCCAACTGAAGCTGAGAAGAAATAATTCTTTTAGAGGCACGTAGGAAACAACACAAAAACCTCGAAACAGAAGAGTAAAAAAAATTAACACTTCAGAATTACTTTGATAGGAAAGAGCGAACACCCCAATTGAAATGGCCTACTGTTTCCCAGATCTCTATAAATGACAAAAGTCAGAAATCTGTAAAATCTGTAACAAAAAAAAAAAAAGTGAATTGTCTTTAGGGATTTCTGTTCTTGCTAATATAGATCCACTGTTTTCTCTATAAATGCTAAATTAATCTTTTAATTCATAACTCATACATTGAAAAAGCACCGATCATTGCCAAAGGTAAATAGTTCCAAATAATGTCAGAACGCAAACTAAATAATAATAGCTGACAATTTATTAAATATCTTCTCTGAGCAATGAACTGTGCCGCAGTTTTTTAGAACATTACAGTGCCAGGTGACACATATTATCTCATTATTTAATCCTCACAAAAATGTCAAATGACATTTATTACCCCCCTATTTATACATGAGAAAATAGCAGTATCCATTATTAAGTAATTTGCTTAGGGTTACATAATTAGAGCAGAAACAGATCCAGAATGTACTCTCAGGCAGGCCCGTTACCAATGCCGTCAGAATCTGGCCAGGGAAAAACATTTCAATTATTCATTCACTCACCTGCTCCTTACCCAGTTCAATGGCATGTGCTGGGCTTAGGGATAGGCAGGCTGTACGCATGGGGCGTGAGTGTCTGGATACACAGGTCTGTCCTCTTATAGGTTATAATCCATGTTGGATGCAAGGTAAACATATGTTACACAAAGTAAAATTGAAATATTATATAATCACTAACGAGAAATTCATCTTCCTCCTTCACACTGACTCCACCATAAGCCACAGGGTAACTGAAGTTACTCTTCTCTTCCAATGTGCAGGCTTCAGTTTCAACTCTTTCGACTCTATGCCTTGTCTATGAGATTGGATGACAGAAAGCTGAACTTCACATAAGCTTGCAAAACTGAGTAGATTCTTTGTCTTGGCCTGCAGAGTGATTGTGCCTGGGCCAGCTTCTATCCTATAGTCAGTTAACCTGATAAAACGTCATGAGTAATGCCCCATTACAACCAACATACTTCCCCTTTTATCAACATCGTGTTGCTGTTCTCTCTTAGCATGCTTTAGTGCTGAGTTTGACCTCCTAATAGAAATCTGGGGGAAAAAATAGCAGTGTATGGAAACAAGAACACTCAGAAGATGAGATGGAGTGAAAGGCAGTAACCTAGGAAAGGATTGAGGTATGTAGAAATGTGAATTTGCTGAAGTTTAAAAGAAAAAAAAAATGATTATTAAGAGGAATATACGAATCAAAAATTTTATTTGTTGATTGAACAAATGAATCTGCATAATTCGACTAAAGGAGTGTTCTGGGAAGAAAGAAATATGAATTAGCCATGGATTCTTTCCTCCATGAGCTGTTGATCTGTCAGAAAACATTATGCATGGGCCTTATTTTGTAGAAAACCATAAAATAAGGCATTCTAGGAAGAGTGTCCATAATAGTTGTATAGGTAAAATGGTATGGGCAATCAAGACCCAGGTCAAGTGCTGTAATGCTTTCATTGCCTGAAAGACATCTCTCTAACATCTGAAGCATTGCTCCTCAACATTTTGGCACCAGGGACCAGTGCTCCTATGAGAATCTAATGCCTGAAGTGGTGATGCTAGCACTGGAGAACAGCTGCAGATACAGAGGAAACTTCACTCTCTCTCCTGCTGTGTGGCTTGAGTCCTAACGAGCCACAGATCAGTACCAGTCTGGGGCTTGGGAGTTGGAGACCCCTGGTCTTAAGGATGGATAGGATTTGGATATATGAAATTATGACAGCATGTAAAAGAAATTCTGGTTGGAAGAATTAACCACAGCAAAGATGAAATAATCTAGCATGTGAAGGAGAAAGAAAGTGGTCCTATTTGTTTGATGCAGAAGACATGAAAACGGGAATATTTGTGCCACATGTCAGCATCCAATACAAATCCAATACACTCTCTGCCACCCTCATCTTGCTCTCAGCCTATACCCTGACTTACTCTCCTTGACTTCTCTCACTCCCAGTTTCTCAGATAGAACTTTGTTTCTATTTATAACTGTTTAGCAGCTCCTCAGACCTGAGAAAGGAGACCCTACAAATTCCATTTGCTCTGGGTAGTGTCTGCTCCAAAGTACCATGATAAGGTCAGCAATGATATGAACAAGAGACCTACATAGATACCATGCAGTTGTATTCTCTGAGGTAAGAGGTCATATGGTAGACAAGATTTTTGTTCAATGCTTAGTTATTCATTTGGTCTTAGCACAACTCTGGGTAAACACCTCTGATGGATACTCACAGCTTAGAGGTTTGCCATGTCATAATGAGCAATAAGGAATTAACCCATAATATCATTTCCTGCTAATAATTGGATCCATGTTACTTGAGGTCAATGACACCAGTATTGTTAAGACCACTCTGCCCTGTCTGTGTTGTGTGCTCTTCTATAGTCCTATATTGCTGCTCATTATCATATGCCTGACACCTGAGCCTCCTTCCATGCTTCCAAAAAAGACTAGAAGATGCTCATTTTGTTTTAAAGGCCTTAATGGCACTGAGTATCATAGAGGAACATATTATTAAATATGAGATATTATGAAGTTTTTGAAAATGTATAATGCCTTTAAGGTCATGATGACTGGTCTCTAGTTCTGAGTCCCTTGGTAACAATATAAATTTGATCTATCAGATATCTATTGTTTCTTTGGATTTGAAGAGGTACTATCACTAGATGCCTAACCTTTACCCCCAAAACTAAAATTATAGGATATGCTAACCTTCATAAAGAATTCTCTTCCTGGGCAAAACTATAAGTTGTCTTATAATTGAGTCAGAGTTAGAAACAAGGCCTGGCTGGACCAATGTAAGTCATTCAGAGGATTTTGATGGGACTTCTAGAAAGCATCCCAATGGGATTGCAAAGCCAGGGAGATATAAACCTGGAGCTGTCTACAGTCATCTTTGCTTAAGAGAGAAGCCAACATAAAAGGATGTAGAGCCAAGAGTTAGAAATAGAGAAGGAAAGAGAGAAAGAAAAAACTAACCACACAGTATGATTTGAGCCATTGAGAACAGCCATACCTGAAACTAGCTCATTCCTCAGTTTTATTCATGGACTATTCAGTTAAATCAGTCACTTATTTTATTTTTTATTCTCTACACTCATATTTATGTTTCTTTTATTTTGTTTAAGTCAATTTTATTTGGGTTCATATTACAAAAGGAACAACTCTAATGCAAATGGTGGATAATTTGCACTTCTAAAAGTCTTTAGATTAGATGACTTTTATTAGAAAGATTCCATATTATGAAAAAAATATGATCACTTTAGAACGTTTCTTAACTCATACCTTACACCTCATTCTCTGTGTTCTCTAGCCCCTTGAATAATAACTTGTATACAGTGGACTCTCAAGAGTTTCTTTGCTGTTTGGTAACAATAAGGAAGTGAGCTCTAGAGACAAGTGAAATAGCAGAAGTATAGCTTCTTAGGTTAGAATGACCATGATGGCTCGCTTATATTGATACAAAAGAGACTAGTCTATGTATACTGGAAAGTTCACACTGTGGAGTGGTAGAAAATAAGTAAATAATATCATACTCTACCTCTTCCAGCCCATCTCACCTAGAGATGCTGATTCCTGTTATCTGCAGATTCTGCAACATTCCATTTCACAGTCAAACCTGACTAGGGGTATAGGTAAAGCCTCAGCTCAACTGGCTGTCAGGACTAGGAATTAACCTTGGCTCTTTGCAACCAGGTATCCAGATAACCAGAGTAATGACTGAGCACAGGTTCGCCTACCAAACATTAGTTTTTAAAAATTTTTCTTCACTTCTCTATTTCACAAATTTAGGTGTTTTTTTCCACCTTAGTTTTTCTATAGGACAGTAGTTTCTCACTATACACTCCATGAACCTGAGCATGTCTGACTGTCAGCCATCACTAGTTCTGTCTTGTTGGGAGTAAGATCCTGCTTTACACATATGCTCTGGGCCCTGTGAGTTCAGTGATTTCGAATCATTTTGGGAGACAAACAGGTAATATTTGTTTTTTCTCTTCAATAGCCTGCTCAAATATTTGTTGGAATTTCTCAGATATTAACTCCTTCCTAAACCAGACAACAGTCATCATATACCTTTGAGCACCGAGTCCTAGATCATTTAGTTGCTTTCAAGGAGAATCCATCCTCCTACTTACAACCTGACCATCCCATAATCTTCCCCCCCCCCCATTATGGTTGCTGATCCCCAGGTGTCTGATGCCTGTTCTTGACTTATCATGGACAGGAGGCAAATGAGCTTACACTTTCATATAAGCTCGAGTTGACAGAATGAGAATTGCTTTTAAAACTATATAACAATATTTTTTTATTTTAACAAGAAATGGAGAGCTATCATATGATCTTAACACTGTAGTAAAGATAAAAGCAATGGGTTTACACTAACATAGCAGTGATAATCAGTTTATTCTTTTTTCTTTTACTTCCTTTTCTTAGAAACCGGTCTCTTTACTATACTAAGCATGATGTTTCTGTGAACGACACACTATCAATCTAATTTTTCTTAAGTGACTGCCAGGAGTAGGAATCTGATCAGAGTTGAATCTATCTACAGTTTTAACTGTAGCTTAAAATTAGCAAGCAGAGAGACTGAATCAGAGATCAGTGGAGTGGTCGGCAAACTTTTTCTATAAAGGACTAGATAGTAAATATTTTGCTCTTACCAGCTATTTCCTCTATCTCATTCTACTTGACTCTGTCATTTAGCATTTATGCAGCCATAGGTAATACAAAAATAAATGGGAATGGCTGTGTTACAATAAAACTTTATTTACATAAACAGGTGCCAGACATTATTTTGCCAATGGGCTCTTGTTTATTAAAACCGATTTACATCATGGTGAGTGTTTGAACTGAAAGATCATATTGGGTCAGGTTGGGCAGTCTTTTGGGGCATGTACATGATGCATTAATCAAAGCCTGTAACCAGGGAGAAAATAATAGTAGAGCATAGAAGAGAGGCCACCATACCTGGAAGATGGTGGGAAGAGCCTTGGATCCCAACTTCCCTGGTCCAAATCTTGTGTGGCTGGCTGTTTTTTATTTCCTAATCTTGCCTATCTATAAGATTGCCTTTTGTTTTGTTGTGATTAGATCATTGAAATAGTGGCCCAGAGCCTTAAGAGCTAATAAAGGAGGTGGTCTTGGCTACCAGCTCTGAGGATTCGTTTGTTTGCATATGAAAGATGTGCTCACAGAAGAGTCTTTTATTGTCTTTAAGAATTAATTAGCCCTTGAAGGCACAGTTACTCCAGGGATCAGCAAGGCCCCATGACTTCCAAGTATCAAATAAAGAAACTAGAAAATGTGATGAATACATCCGAACACTTAAGCAAAAAAAGGAACTTGCTGAAAGGATATTGGGAGCTCACAGAACTGACAAGAAGCACATAAAATTAGGTTGGAAACAGCAGGATTCTAGAGAGTCTAGGTAACTGAAAACAGCAAAATCTCAACCTTGGTCTTCCTGGTCAGGAAACACTGCCATGCCCTCCCCTGGGTCGTCTTTACTGTGTTCTGGCCCTGACACCACTGATCATTCCTGGCCACACTGCTGAACTCTGCTGCTCCTGCTGCAAATTATCTTTCGCTCCTCCTGTGTCTGTTTGCTCCTCTTTCAAAATTCAAATTCCCTGATAGGACCATAAATTTGGCCAGGCTCAGGTCACATGCCTATACCTAGCTTCCAAGAAGCCAAAAAGGAGATATAGATACCTGTTTCCTTTTAGCACCTATGATGAAAGGTCAGTCTTCGTCTCCCTTTATTTTGGAATTTCCTATAAAGGAGAGAGTTTTCTAATTCTGGTAGTGAGGGTGGGATAGTGGAAGAAAGCCAAATGTGTATGACACTGTCCAAGGTGGATTGAAATATGAAGGGGCTAGGGTTTAGATAAACAGCCAGGAAATTAGGATACATATTATAATTGACCAAGTAAGAAGCAGAGGTGTTAAGAATGTCTAGGACAGTGACTATGGAAATGGAAAGGAAGAGATTCTAGACATTGTTGCAGAGAGAATTCACATAGCATGGTGAAAGGTGATAATGCAGAAAATAAAATGAAATAAGCATTACTAAGAGAGTCACTTACAATGTAATCAGGAGGCCATCGAGGAAGTGGGGGCTATGCATGTTTCATGTCTCAGTTCTCGGAACAGATATTGAGTTACTGACTTGTTACCAAACACAGATCGAAACTGAACTGCAAATATCCTGGATTGACCACAACATGAACATATATGGACTTTACTTCCACCTCATCATGGCAAAAAAGTCCTCTACATTTTTCACCTTGAAAGAAAACCAAACCATTTCAACAACCAGCATTCTCCATTTACATGATGGGCCTAACCAATCCCTGCTGACCTAGTCAACATTCTTCATTTACATGGAGGACCTAGATGAAAACAGAGCTTGTAGTTTTCACCTTCATATACCTCTGATTTCTTTCCCTTTGTGACTCTCAGATTGCAATCCTTTTTTAAGCTCAGATAAATTCTTTATTGTAGTTTAAATCTTTTTTTTTTTTGATTGACATTGTGAAGATATAAGTGAAAGAAGAATCAAAGACATATCTGAGACTTTAAGTGGAAGAAAATGGTGCTGTTGTTAACAGAAGTGTGCTAAGTTTTATTGATTATAGGATATCTAAGTGCCAATACCCAGGGAAGAGGAAGAAAAACAGCACCAGAGCTAAGGTGATTGATAAGGTGGAAAAAGTGATATAGAAATCATCTGAATATATGTAATAATTGAGTCACGAGGAAAGAAATTTTCTGAGGTGATGACTTTAGAATTTGAGAGATATTAAAGTGTTAGAGAATTACAGACTGAGCTTTTGTTAAAACCTAGTAAGTACATTAAAAAAAAAAAAAAAAAAAAAAGGAAGAGGAACCAGGGGAATAAAATTGGAAGTAGAAAGAGCATCTGGAGTAGAAGCAAGAGAGAAGTGGGAAAAAATAGGGAGCTTGAAGGAAATGATAATGGCCTTTGGTTGGGGACAGGTTTTAGAAGTCAGTTTGATTGGAATAGGGTCTGAGAGGGAGCTAACTTGATTAAAGCTAACCGTGTCCAGGCAATTGGCATGTGGTACATACATAAGACATTTGATAGAAGAAAGGAACACATTTTCCAAAACTTTCTAACCCTATTTCCCACATTTTTCCTGTCTCTTACCCCACCCCCTGACCCCAATTTCAATTTTGGCTGATGGTTAACATAAACTTACAAAGGGCCCACAAAATTCAAAGGAAGTTGATTCATTAACTTTCCTATTCTTTCTCCCTCTCCTTTGTTGCAAAGACTCAGTAGTGTCAAGGTGGAGAAAAGATCATGTTTGCCCTGGAAAACTAGAGCAAGTTGGAAGGAAATGTGTAAGGTCTTCGGTCTTTTGGTCTCACCTGACTGGGGAAGAGAAGCTGGGCCAGAGAGCGATCAGAGGGCAGCTTCCAACAGTAAATATCCTCTGGAGGAAGCAGCTGTTTTTATTTATTTATTTATTTATTTATTTATTTATTTATTTATTTATCTATCTATCTATCTATCTATCTATATCTATCTATTTATATATATTATTTGTTGATGTATTTATTTATTTTGTTTTGAATCAGGTGGGATTTCGTGTGTTCTCAGGTCTGGTACTTTTTTTCTTAGTGAGCAAACGATAAAGAATGTAACCTGAGTTGATATAGGGAAAAAGCATTAAATATATACCATCTTTTAAAAAAACTGTTAAGATCCTGATGTATCGCAAACATCAAAGTATGCCCAGGGCTTAGAGTGACTCTCTCCCTCCTTTCTCGATTTCTAGTTCTAATCAAACATAGAGGAAAATCAATAATGAACAAGTCTTATCCTTTGAGCTCTTGGAACCTGCTGAGGTCTATGCGTCTGTCAGCACAAAGTTATCTCTCTCTCCCTCTTCCACCCTCCTTCCTTCTCTCTCTCTCTCTCTCTTTCTCACACACACACACACACACACACACACACACACGCACACACACTCACACACACCCTTATAACTATCTCTAGCCAATTTCAGGTTCTGAAATATTTAGCAGCTCTGAGACCTAATTGCTGCTGACCTGTTTCTCCTCTTTTCCTCCCATTCCTTAACCTTTAGTCCCAAGTCCCATTCATTTTCATGGCCCCCAAAAGGGTTTGATTATACTCCACTGCAGTCCTTCTACCATTTTGACTGAGCCACTCAGGGTCAGGAGAGGTGGAGGAAATGCAAAAGGCAGAAGAACATGGTGAGGCAGCTCTAGCACTCAGTGTGGTGAGAGGGGACTTAAAAAAATTTATGGGCCCTATATCACAGCTGAAAGGCTGGAGGTGATAAAACAGAGTGCTGGCAGTAATTTATAGGAGCTTGTTATGAGAGACTTCTCAATTGAGGGTGACAAAGACACCATTAAAACACAACCAAGGTATCCAGCATGTTGTTGTAAACAACAGGACCCTCCACATAGCCCAGCACCAAATAGATTCATAATTCTCAGGAAGTTGAGGGAATACAGGCTCCACTGGAAGAACTGGTCCTTACTACTGCCATGGAAAAATGAAAACAAGTCAGCCATGGGGAGAAGACCCAGCAATGAGGAGCAGTTGAATTTCCCTTACTCCCCTCATACCTCAATCATAAGGCAATGTGTTCTTGGAGAGCTGCTCTCAACTTTCTAGCAGTCTTGACACGCAGGCTAAAAATTATTGTTGGGGCGACACATGCCCATCGGATCTGTTCTGGGCTACTGCATGGATAAAAGAGCCCAGGGTTCACACAAAATTTCAGATCCTATCTAGGGTTAACTTTACCTTTTCTCTCATTCAGTTGCAACCCACAAAAACTGGGCTAGTCCCCTATTGCTTTAAAGTTGCTCTGTACAGGGTCGGATCCCAACAGCTTCGAGCTGAAAGAATTAACTGAAAAGCAAATCAAATCTATAATGAAATCTTTCTGAAATCTCTAAAGGAGGGTCTAATTTTTATCCATTGCTACTTAAAATATTCTAAAATATTCTTTTATTATTCAGCCACTTTTCCTATTAATATCCTATGTAAGCTGCAGGGAATACCCTGTTCTACTCTGCAAATACACAAATCCATTCCTACATCCTTGGCTGTATGGGTTCTATTATCATTCTTCTTTCCCCCATTCACACCTTTTTCTTTCTTTGCTTGTCAAAAAATTTTCCCAGCTGTAGTTCTGTTTCAAAAAAAAAAAATTCAAATATTCACTCTTAGTGCTCTTTTTCCAAATTATATGCTCTACTTTCATTTTGAAGCAAAGACGCAATCAGTGGAGTCAGAAAGAATCCTCATGGAGCCTAAAAGTCTTCATCAGCAACAGACCTCTCTTGGATTGGGTACAGTTTAGGGATGGGGTTCAGTTATAGGGTGGAGATAAGGATGAGAGGTACTGAACCACTGTAGATTAATATATTTTCCCCTGTTTCTGAGAACACAAATAAGTGAGAGATGCCTTTTCATGGAGATCACTTTGAATCTAGTCTAATTTATTTATATATTTAAGGTAAATAATTTGCAAGGCATAGTACTTCGTAAGGAGCAAGGAACTGCTTGCTATTTCTTGTGGTAATTCCAAACGGACCCCACAGTGAGGCAAAGCATGCTGCCAAGACCTTGGCTGTGTCCCTAGCTTGCTCCCTGCTGCACAGCTCTATTTCTTTTTCTTCCAGTGCCAGCTTTGATCTCTGCTTTCCCTGGTCAGACAGCTCTGGGCGCTGGTGGGAGAACTGATGTAGAGAGAAGCCCTTGCTGAGATGCAAAGGTAAAAATACTGTTTCTTAATAAGCAACATCAGAGATAAAAGAGGCTTATTCAGCATCATTTGGCTTAAAACTGCCTGGCTGCAAAGCTTTTGATGGTATTAATGTCCCCTTCCTCTCTGAGATATCAGCTCATTCTTCACAGTTCTGCAGTGCAGAGACATTCTCCTTTTCCAACTTCTTCATTTCATGCCCTTGTCCCCACCTAGCCTTCACCTTCCAATTTTTAACAAGCCAATGTATTTTCTAGGTAATTTGCCATTCCTTGTGCATTCTACCCTGTGGCAAATCAACCAAAACTAGTGGTGGATGGGACGCAGTCCAGGTCCAGATTTCCACAGGAGAAACTTCCCTGGAAATATTGCTCACCAGTTCCTGGATGATAGCCACTGACCATTCAAAATGTACAATGCATGCAGTTTATCTGTGGCACATTACATGGTGGCACTCTATGGCGTTGTGTCTGTATTTCTACTTTCTAGTGGAAAAAGTATGAGTTTCAGTCCATAAACTCAGGTGTTTCAGAATTACATATATATTTTTCTTAAACTGCAGTCTTTTGATTCAGATCTTGCACTCTGGTTTTATTATAGACTTAATGTTTGTGCAACCCTTCCCCATCGTATTTATATATCGAAGCCCTGACCCCCAAAGTTATGGTATTAGGAGATGGAGCCTATGGGGGATAATTAGCGTTAGATGGGATCATGAGAGTGGAGCTCCAATGATGAGATTAGAGTCCTTATATAGGAAGAGAAAGGGACACCAGAACTTGCTCTTTCTGCCATGTGACAACCCTCTGTACTCCATGAAGAGAGCTCTCACCAAGAACTGAATCAGCCAGCATCTTGATCTTGGACTCTCTGCCTCCAGAACTGTGGGAAATAATTGCCTGTTGTTTAACCCACACGATTTGTGGTGTTTTGTTATAGCAGCTCAAGGTCCCATACTTCTGATGTTTGAATCTTAGCTTGACCACTTGCTGTGTGACTTCAGAAATGTTATTTGACTACTCTGTGCCTTGATTTTCTCAGGAGTTAATAATATATTCCTCATAGGGTTTTTGCAAAAAATGAATTTGTTGCTTTATTTAAAGCTTTGAGATAATAACCAGAACATAAAATTGTAGCATTGCTGTTAATTATTACCATTCCTGGGGACAGATAATAAAAGATCCTCATGTTGTGTCACCGTACACTGGGGTCTTATGAAGTCCTAAGTCATTGGGGTTGAGGGGCAGTGGGTAATTGGTCACTATTCATTCAAGCTGTGTGGATATATCAGTCATCCCAGCACACATGGGCCATCTAGATCCGGTGACTCTACTGGTTTCTCTCTACACCAACAGTCATAGGAGTTCTTGGCAAAACTTTCTGTGTATCCATCAATCCAGATGCTCTCTGTAGTGATTTACTCTTTGGGTCTCACCAGATACTCAGTACGTGATCACAAAAGAGGATAATAATCTCAAATCCCTCTAGTATAAGAAATGTCTTTTATAAACAAACACTAGTGAGAAAAGTAACTCGTTTATGCTTCCTAACTTCCTTGAAGAAATTGAGAGAGAAGGGGATATTGACTGAAGGTGGTGATGAAAAGAATAGAAAAGGAAAATGAGGGGGGCGGGGAAGCAAGTTTATATCTCAAAGTATTGAACAAAATAGTACATTCCTTCATCAGATGATCTATGAAAATTCTGGCACTAGACCCCAGACCAAATGAATCAGAATTTTTGGAGCCAGGGGCAAGGATCCTACATATTAAACAAAGCCATCCTGTGATACATACATACACCAAAATGTGTGGTCAATGTTTTGCTCTGAAATTTATATATATGATGATATTTTTATAGTACTTCCCAAAAAGAGGCTAAAAGAGAGAAAGAAAATGTAGATAATACCACCAAAAGACCAACCCCGATAATTTGAATTCAGGAGAACTCTTGGAGTTCTCTAAACAGTAGGAGCTGGGAAAACAGGTACAGCAGATGTCAATAAAGGTCAGGGTGATTGGGTCAGTGGAGGTGACCAGTGCAGCACAGAGAGGGGCAGATATTAGTGCAATAACAACCTTGTGTTTGGGAACTGAGACTCTCATGAGGGGAAGAGCTGAATCTGTCATAAGGCAGGAGGGCAAATTAATACACTTGATTTTAGAAAAGCTCTTGAAGTAACCTTCTCTAGGAGACATGAGTTAGTGATGCTCAAGTTTCGCTGAGGTTAGACTCTATAAATATGATATCCAATAACACCAATTAAAGAAGACTTAAAGTCTTTCCAGATAAGTGAGAGTTCCCTGATCTCTCTTTCATCGCTGACCTCAATAAAATAAATACTTCTTCTAATTGATAATTTTATAATATATTTAATTTCTCAGACAAAAGTCATCAAACTTAAAATTGTGTCAGACAATCCCGCCTTCCATTCTACATTTCTGCTGACCACTCTTGTCACTTTGCTTAAGAAGAAACTATCAAACTGGCACACAGTGTGAGCAGTGACAGCAATGAAAGAGTTTAAAATCTATTGTAATATGGTAATTTTTATGTTGTGAGGGCTAAAAGACAAATAGCCTTGACCACATCACATTTTTTTTTCTTATTTTATCATCAAGCTTTGGTTCATATTAGACCTAAGAATTCAACTTTCTCCACTTACTTCAGGGTTGTTAGGTTACAAAATTATATGCTGATAGAAAGTTAAGCTATGAATCTATTCTTGAAAGATGGAAGTGTTTGAAGTTAGACCTTAGATGTAAATTCTATAGTATAAATATGCATGTTCTAAAATAATCTCTGCTTTCTGTATTTTCTCAAGGTTTCTCATGGGCCTTCACACCACCCTAAAATTAACACATACTTTTGGGAAAGATTTTTAAGGTGTCGTTTGCATCTTAGAGTGAATTTAAACTATTGTAGCATCTTTCTCAAGATTTTTCAGCTTGATTCCTAAGTTAAAGAGTGGCTACAACTCCAGTTAAGAGAATTCCAGACATAACTAGGCAAGGTTGAAGCATGTAATAAAGGGGCCTAAATAAGATACACATTTATTTATACTCACTCTATAGGAATTCAAAAATTAATACCCAGACTATAATATAGAGCAAGCTATATAATCAAAAAATTGATCCCTGGAAAAGGTCTGCATTGAACGTTTCAAAACTTGCCTTACCAGTTTGATCTACATCTCAAGAAGCATCCTGCCTGTAATTTGTATATTTCAAGACAGTTTATACTCTTTTTTTTTTTTTTCTGATGAGGACATTATTAGAGTTGAGACTTTTATGTTGTCCATATTTACTTTATACAACCAATGTAATCTTGACATTTATGTCATTTTTAGTGAACTGGTAATACAGACTTTATGTTCTCAGTGGTACCTCCAACTCTTGGATTCTATGGATAGGGGGCCTGATGATTATAATGAGTTACTATTTTCATAGGTGAGCAATGAACTTGGGAGGGAACAAAAATATATTAAAATATGGTGTGGGACTTGAGCTCTATGAAATCCTGAGGCCAAGCTACACCAAAAAATGTATTCTTTTGAGCTAAAGTTATATTGCACAACACTATAATTCTTGCATGCATCATGAGGTTAATGAGATCACACACAATGCTATAAGTCAAGAGGCTCTCGGTCCTCACAACTTTACCCTGGTGTAATGGGTTGAATAGTATTCCCTCAAAAGTCATGTCCACCCAGAACCTCAGAATATGACATTATTTAGAAATAGGGTCTTTGAAGATGTAATTAGTTAAGAATCTCAAAGTGATATCATTATAGATGTAGAATGGGCCCTAAACCCAATGACTGGGATCCTTCTAAGAAAAGCAGAAGACACAGAGATAGAAGAAGACCCTGTGATAATGGAGGCAGAGGCTAGAGTAATGCTGCTACAAACTGAGGAAAGCCGGGAACCACCAGAAGTTGGAAGAAGTGAGTAAGGATTTTTCCCTAAAGCCTTTGGGAGGAACACAGCCCTGCTTACACCTGGATTTTGGACTTCTAGCCTCCAGAAATGTGAAAATAAATTTTTGCTGTTTTAAGCCACCTCACTTGTGGTACTTTGTTATAACAGCAATAAAAAATGAATACACATGGTATCGCCCTGGGGATCTCAGCCATGGGTCTTAAACAGAAAACTGTACTGCCTAACATATTGTCTGGGGAATACTTTGGGGGCAGGTAGAAACTTTTAGTAAACATGATGCAGAATAGAGCTTACGGATTTAGAAGGCAGGATCAGAATGTACCAGCTTAGATCTTCTCATCCTCACCTATCTCCAGGAAATCTGACACTTGTTCTACAACGGATGCCACTGTGGTGACCAGTCTTCTTCAGGTAGGGATACATTGAAAAGACTTCTCTTCATGCTAGAACCACTCTTTCTACCTGTTGACTTGAGATTCTATTGTTGACAAGGCTTGAAATGCCAAGGGACTAAATGTCTACACATACACAATCTGAAAGAATAGGTGAACTTAAATACCATGGGGCAAACTTTTGCCCAAAGGGAGGAAGAACAGCAGGTAAATTCTTCTGCCTTCCTCCCCAGACTTCTCCAAGAGACAGAGCTCATACTGACTCTTAGCAGGGGATCCTACAGAATTTAGCAATCAGATGGGCTCAATATTAAGCATTGGTCGGCTCAGTAACACACCTTCACATTGATTCTTCTTTCCTGCCTCACTTTCCTGTTTTCTAATCCCTCCTTCCCTGGACTGAGTTTCCTAATAATGTAGCAGTACAAAAGATTTCGCTTCAGACCTTGCTTTCTGGGAAACCCAAGTAAAGACACAGTGAACCATTTAACCTACATAGTTCACTATTCAGAGAACCATTTGACCTAAATCTCTGCAAATGTTTTAATCAAAATACTTTTAATTATAAGTGGATAAAAAGGCACAAATGAAAACATCTTAGGAAATTTATAAGCTTATGCAATATGAAGAGCTGGCTTTAGTCATGGCTAATCCAGGAATAAAAATATTGTTGGTTCTGTTTATTTCTATCTGTTGGCTTCCCTTTTAACAATAAGTCCAGAATCACACCCCTTCAGTTAATATTCTCATCAGAAAAGGGATTTTCCTCTCAAAAACTCACGTATACATCCAGAGAAGTGTGTTATTCATCCTTGGGCTGTGTATTACCCCTGCAATAGAAAAAAGTGGTAACAGTGATTGAATGGAAAGTCAACCTCATAATTATTCTCTTTGGGAATGCACAGAATGGAAAATAAGAAACTTCTTAAGGAAAATGTGGATGTACAGCAGGCAAAAGCAAGAGATAACATGGCAAAAGTAATTTCCAAGTTGTAAGATTCATGCTCCACAAGCAAACCATAAGCTCTACTCTCAATTTCCCAAGATTCTAGAGCTGAAGTTAATTAATTATTTCCCAAAGCAAGCATTTTTTTTCCCCTAAACACCATATTTTTATTGCTTTTACTATGTGGTGTATCCTAAAATTTTGTTAGTCAAAGTGTGGTCCACAAACCAACAACAATGGACTTCATGTGGGAGCTTGTTAAAAATGCAGAATCTCAGACCTCATGTCAGACTCACTCAATCAGAATCTGCATTTTAACAAGATCTTCTGTTGATTTGTGTACTCAGCAAAATTTGAGAAGCACTGTCCATATGTCCTGTATGAAGAACAATGGAACCCCTGAAATATATGATGGAAAGTGATCCGTTGGGTCCGACAAGGTTTAAGAGGGGAATGATAATTTTTTTCTATGGGATATGACACTGTCATATTTTTTAATTAATCTCCAAAATGGCAGTTGAATAAAATTATTAATTTCATAGAAGAGCAGCTGGCATTTTCCAATGGGGAATTTATTTACACACCAGAAGGTTATAAATCTAACACCTACACTCTTTCACAGAGATTATATCCAAGTAGGATTTTTTAAAAAAAGTAATAACAGATCACAAAAAGTAAAACTATGGCTACGCGATATGTTAGCTAGTAGGTGCTTAAGAGAATTTAAGTATTATCGAAAGTGCAAACTAACCAAAAGATTTATTTATAGTGCTAGAAACAATAATTTCATATAATTTGAAGGTTATAGGAAGGAGTATGGTGAAACATCACCTGTAAGTCTAGTAATGCATTATTTGTGAAAATACTGTTCTCAGCAGACTGTGTTCACATTAACAAAATCAAAGTCCACAAAAGAACTGCCACCCTTGACAGGATAATAGTATCCCTCTTTTTGACATCAGAAAAAAAAATGTACTTGGGACAAGAATGGGTTATATGGCTGGAGAAATATAAAATACTGAAACTTCAACATTAGAATCCAAAGGGAACAAAGGGACCCAGTTTTCATATTATCCTTTGTTCTTACATTATCTTTTACTGTCATCCATCATAATTGAATCTAACTCACAGCAGACATAATTAAGTTAAGAATCTTGAGATGAGATCATCTTGGATTAGAGCAGGTCCAAATCCAATGACCTCACAGGAGAATAAAAAATGCAAATACAGAGAAGAAAACCATGTGACAATGAAGGCAGATTGGAATTGTGCTGCCACAGCCAAGGAACACCAACAGCCTTAAGAAGCAAGAGAAGGCAAGTAAAGATTCCCTCCTAGAACCCCCAGAAGTTGCACAGCCCTGACGATATCTTTATTTCAGACTTTAGCCTCCAGAAAAGTGAGAGAATAAATTTCTGTTGTCTTAAGCTACCCAGTGTGTGGTAATTTATTATGGCAGCCCTAGGAAACTAATACCCTCATTTGGAGTACTATGTCTTATTTCTATTTTTTTATAGTTTTCTTGGTGATAAGCTTTTATAGGAGGACTTTGAATATATCAATTACAAGCAACCCGAGGCTTTTTTTGCCTTGTGATATAGAGGGGGAGGCTTGCTGCTGGTAAAAGATGTTAGTGGCAGACTATATATAAGGCATGAAATTTGAATGGTCTTTCCAGGACATATGATAATTTATCCAAATATCCTCTATAAGTTCTTCTGTGACCAAGGCATACAAAATAGAGACAACAAAGAAGTTGGTACATATAGCTACACACCTGAGCATTAAACTATGCTCTGCACTTTACCTTTACTCTGCTTCACTTCAGAGAAAATCCACCAGAGATCATACCTTTATTTTAGCCATTTAATTTTAAATCCCTGTCAGACTTATTCATAGCAATGGGTCAGGGCACAAACAATTCATTCTGTGGTTTGGAGTAAAGAGGGACCGAGTCTGGCAAGAAGGATCAGAGGGCAAATAAGCGGGAAACTATTATGACTTGAATAAACTGCAGATGTAGTTATCCTCAGGAAAATAACCAACAGCTCTAAACCAAGACCAGTGCAGTGAAGGACTCAGAAACACAGTCTAGTTCTGCACTTAGTGTTCAGGGCACATTTACTGTGAGTACAAAGATTTAATGTGTGTGAGGACGCACATCCCAAGTGTTCTAATTGTTTATTCCAACTACTATAAGAGGAAAGAGCTATAAGTATTACCCTTCTTTAATTCCTTTCATACTTACTAATGGACATTCTTCTTCCTTGCTCACTTCTGAAAAATGGAGACTAGAAGGCAAAAACTGGAATCAGATTCCAATGAGCACTCTAATAATAAATACCAAGATGACGTATTTAAAAGTCTCTAAGCCCCAAAGAAAGTCAGTGAAGTCTTCAAAAACCAAATACAGAAGGGAGTCATTTGTGGGACATTTCTGAAGAAACTGAAATTCACCATACACATCAAATTTTGTGCTATCTCCAGCTTCAAAGCTGAGCTATCCTCAACCCTCTGTGTGTATTAGAATAAAGACCATTGATATGCCGACTTACCATCGAACGTGAAAAAGGAGACAGTACATCAGGAAAATCCCAGTGAGTCCACAAGTAGGTAAGTCCACAAGTGAGCAGGAACCAGGGGAAACCAAAAAGGGAATTAGACCAATGATCTCAGATTGAACTTGAACAAAAGAAATCTTCTAACAGAAGATGTTGTAAACCCATTGGGGAAAGTTCCTCAAGAGGTTCAGCCCCAAAAGAAAAATATCACTTGATTTTATAGCCATGAGTAGTTAGAATAAGAATTTTGGTAGGCTGAACAATGGCCCTCCAAAAGATATGCACCTCAAATCTCTGGGACCTGTAATAGCATTTTAAAAGGAAAACAAGTAATTAAATTACAGATATGGAGAGGAGAAGCTATCTAAATTATCTGGGTGGGCCATAAATGCAATCACACATATCACTGTAGGAGAAAGGCAGAGAGGATTTTGAGAGAGACAGAGGGAAGGCGACGTGAAGATGGAGCAGAGAGAGAGATGCAGCCACAAGCCAAGGAACACCAATAGCTACTGGAAGCTGAAAGACACAATGAAGGATGCTCCCCATACCCTCAGAAAGGAGCACAGTCCTTCTGACACCTTGATTTCAGACTTCTGGCCTCCAGAACTATGAGACATTAATTTCTGTTGTTTTAAGCTGCCCAGTTTGTGGTCATTTGTATAGCAGCCCCAGGAGTCTAAAACAAAAACTAAAATCCACAGTCCGTGAGGGCCAATTTAACACCCTTCTATTCACACCCCAAGGAGCAAATATTCATCTTCAGCATTTTAGATTAAGTAATAGTAAACATCCTAGGCTTTGGAGATTAATTTATCAAGAGCTAATATACTTTTAGGTTGTACCAACATAAATTTTCCTCTGAGAACTGTAAGTCTAGATTTTTATTAAAAAAAAAAATGTTAAGGGTAAGGGATTTTTGATCCTGACTTGAATATGGTAGTTATGTTAAGTTCTATATTATTTACTGTCATTTCAAACATAAAGACAAATGTCAGGCGAGAACATAGAGACCAATATGAATTCCTTGAGGAAAAAAAAAAAGGTGACAGAAAGAGAGAAAGAGAGGAGAGAGAAGTACCTATGTATCAAAAATAGAGTTTAGATCTGTTGACAGTGCCTTATGGAGATGATGAACTGTAAATAACAGCTTCATCATTCCCACTCAGGAAATACAGTTCTCTTGGGGAAAGTATTGAGGGGCAGCAATAGCCATTAGTGTACTCTCAGACATGATTTACTTTTGGTATTACCAAGATGGCAATATGCACTAAGCTAGGGGCTTTTTTTCCAATAAACCCAAAGTACGTTCAGAGGTCAAAACTTAAGTTTACTAAAATCAAAGATGTTGGAGAAAAAAATCTCACAAAAGTAGTGAAGTTTCTCTGACTTCTACAGATTTCAAGAATAAACTCTAACTTCACATTCTATGATGGGACTACTTTAAAAATTATCATCTTGTATCTCAGATTGATTTAAGTAAACTTTGCTTCTATAGCCCCAGGAGTTTCATTAAGCTGTCCACTAGGATCAAAATTATAATATATTGGAAACCAGAATGGGCTGTCATAAGATAGTGGTAATTTTCATAATCTACCCTCAATAATAAGACAGCCATAAATATATGCTCAGGCTCATGTGCCAAATGTTTATAAACAATTGCTGTGGTACCATGCACATAAATAGAGATAGAAATAGGTTAAAAATAATGCAACGTTTTTGGCTTTCTTTTAAATCAGCCTTTGACACAGCATTTCTGGGACTCTTATGTGGGTTAACAATGAATATGCTGATTGTAAGTAAAAACGTATTATCTTAGCCTATTGATAATGATAATAAATATTATCTCTAATAAGTGAGACTTGGAGCTCATGTATACTTCACACTTACTCTGTCTATAATTTGAGCTTCTATTGATTCACAATCCAGATAAATTCACATTTATCTAATATGAAGAAAGTACCTAATATAAATTGGCCACTTTGCTATGTTTCTTTAAATGTAATTCTCAAACAGCCCAGTGAATCAGTATCTCTGTTTTATATATAAGTAATCTAAATTCTAACATGTAATTTAGAGATTTAAAGTGACAAACCAGGGCTCACAATATTGTTATTTATATCTAATAAATGGTTTATATTAAATAGCCACTACAGTCTATTCTAAAGCATTTCTGTGACTGAGTGGTAGCAATCACACCCACAACAGTGGAAGAATAAAATACAGGTGAATAAATGGAGGATGTTAAATATGCAGTACTACTCACCCATTTTACTACTCTTTGAAAAACACTTTTAGAAACAGGCCGTAAAAAGTCCTGTATATAAACAAACATAAATGTTACCCTAACGTTAACTTTATCTGGTTGTAACATTTTTTTTTCTCATTATTAGCTCCTCTTCTTGTAAGGGGATAATAAATTCACTCCAGTTGGCATATAACTTCTTGCATTAAAAATGCAATTCACCACTCCATTGCCAGGCTTGACATGGTATTTAAGATCATACGACACTGCCAATTCTTTTACTTTATTTTTCTTGCCATAAAAAAGGCATGACTCAGTCAAGAACTATTACTTCCTTTTAGATCTTGAAATGAGAAGGCACATTGAGCCTAATTAAAGATAACTCACAACAGACAGCATGAAAACTGAGAGAAAAATAAACTATCATTGTCGTAAATGAATGAGATTTCAGGGAATATTTGTTACTGCAGCATAGCTTAGCACAAGCTATTACATCTGGTTACTGTTCTGCTTTTTTAAAAAAAAATAATTTATCCAATATCAAATGATTTCCAAACTAAAATTTTACATTTAGCCAAGTTAGTAACTAAATATAAAGGTATTTTTGAAAATGTGCAAAATTTGTCCCCAGAATTTACTTCCAATATACTCTTTCTCAAGAAACTACCAGAAAATATATTCCATTAAGCATATTAAGTAAATAATCAAAAAAATAAAGAAGAAAACATGGGATCCAGGAAAATAGGAAATCCAATACAAGTAGAAGCAAAAAAAGAAAATAATAAAGAGCAATATCAAGATGACAGCTGTAGTCCAATCACGTAAGAGCAAATAAAAAAACTCCCAGAGAAATTTCTTCAAAAGTATGAAATTGGTAGAATACCTCACGTGTTGAACATGTTGTGTAGACACTTACCATTTGATATGAGGCTCAAGTTTTAATTTTTAATTAAAAACAAAACAAAACAGAAAAGTAAGTAAAACAATTATTAACTCCAGAGAAGGAAAATATGGTATGGAGAAAAATAAGAGAGTGTTACCCTCAATATTATAATATAAATGCTGAACACTGATCTAACCAAAACTATAATACAAGTGTTTTGAGAGAATGTGTAAACAGAAAAGGTATGAGGAGGTGGTAAAAGAAAGTTCATTTTTTTTTTTATAGTAGGGCGTTAACTGATGATATATCTACAACTGAAAAATCAAGGAGAAATATAAGCATGTCCTTCAGAGGTATGTAGGTAAATTCAAAGAACCTCAAGTTGAAGAGTTGAAAGTTTATACCTTTGGAGAATATAAAAAGGAAAAAAAGCTAGAATGATGTTTTTTGTAACAAGCCTTATAGAAAATACTAATTTGAATCCTTGAACTACATGAATGTATAATTTAATATAAATAAGCAATTATTTAAATAAAAATCAAACTATTTTCAAGACAGAAATTATAAATGAGGTAGTTCAGGGGAAAATGGAGAAAGCATTTTCTCTTTCAAAATAACTATTTCGTTCCATAACTATTTTTCTAATCACAACTACATTTTTAGACCTATGGATTGCCTGCAGAATTTCCACCCTTTCGCTTCATTTCAAACCTCAACGTTAAGTTCCTAAAATTGTTATGCCTTAGTTTCCTCAGACAAGAGCAAATATGCCTGCATGAAAAACCAAAACACAAAACAAAAAGCAAAAGCAAGCAAATGGAAAAATCTGACAAATCAGACTGAAAATACAGACTCTATTAGTCTCCTGAGGCTCTTTATCAAAATATGGGATCTTGAAACCTGAGTGAATTTGAAAATCCAAAACCCCTGCTGCTCCTTCTCTTTATTTTGGATTCATTTTTCTCATTGCTTCTAGTGTATTGCCAACCAGCAGGGGCTGGGAAGATGGTGTGCTCTCCTGCCCAGATACTCATTTGATAGCTGGGCTGCATACTGAATGACAAATTAAAACTCAGCATTCTTGAAATTAATTCTGACCACTGGAAGCAGGGTTCTCTCTGGAGTCTGCATGTGTGTATGTGAATGTGCACGATTGCTTGCTGGAAGGCAACTGACAGGGTTTATATCAAACCTTTGTGTGTCTATGCTTCAATCAACCTTTTTATAAAACGCCTATTTGGAAAGCTAGTCCTTGGTTTCCAAGCCTTGAAAATCCGACAAAGAGATTATCACTCAGATAAGCAGCAGTGTTTTAAATCATTCCATCTGCAAATGGATTAAACACACACACACACACACACACACACACACACACACGTATATATGTATTCATTAGATCAACAAATGCACATAGAATAAGAAAACTTTATGTCTTCTTCTAGTGACCTACAGCCTCAAAACTCATCTTAAAATAAGGCTCTATGCTAAACCATTTTCTAGCAAAAGAACTTGCTTTCTTCCAAAAAGGCAGAGTTGAAAGGACTGGGAACAAGAAATATTTTCTCAGCCACTCTTATGAGGTTTGTGGACTGAAATGGCAAATTTCTATTATAATCCCCTTTGTGAAAGTGACTCCATCTATAAAGTAAGCGTTCCATTTTCACTCTTTAATTTCTGGTACTTCTTTTCTGAGAGAACAACAAACACGAAAAACCTAGAGATAAACCTCCATATTGAAGAGATGAAAAAGCAGGTTCTCTGAGAAGACAGCTTCATGCACTTGATTAGTTATGGTGTAGGAGCAGATCATCTTCCTGACTTCTAGTCCACTCATATGGCTTATAGTGGAACAAACTGTCCAGAATGAGAATCCACTTGATAAGAGTAAGGAAAATGCAAGAAAGCAGAGAGATCTCCAGTTCTCAGACAGCAAACTTTGTTTTCACTTGGAGTATAGAGGAACTCTGCCTTGTTTGTTAAGGAAAAATCTAGAAACGAAGAAGATATTAGGTAAAGAAAGCAATTTGCAAACATTGTCCAAAGAGAGAGCCAAGCTTATGCTCATGTTTGCCTTATTTTGAAAAGCACTAAGTACAAAATGTTTATTGAGTGTTTGGTGATGTTAGTGAGGAGACTGGTGAGGGGAAAATTTGAATGTACACCTGAACGAAACCAGAGATCCTCTGACACCCCCAGGCTTCCTCAGGTGTCATTTTTTCTAAGGGTAACTTATCACAGTCATAGATTAAAGGAAATAAAAAGGAAATTTATTCCAAGAGACCATTTCCCTAGCTTTCAAGTCCTTTCTGTCAATGCTTTTTTTATTTTTTTAAACTTTTTTTATTACCCATCTTATCTGGTGCAATATGACACAAGTTTAGGAATTTTAAATGCGTGGATATCTTTTCGACTGAGCAAAATAATCATGGAGCACAGATTAGGTCTGGGTAGGGAGAATACAGGCATTCTAACACAAATCCTTAAACCTATATGAATATAATCAACCAAACAATCTCTTTCAATCCTTTTCTGTTTGACTCCATTTTAGAATTTCAAATTTCATCTCACAGCCCCTTTATTTGCAAATACTATATTTGTTTCTGAGTAACCTGAATAATTGCAGCATATATATTTCCAGAAAGCATAGGCCATAGCTGAACTGAAGGAAATAGGTGGATCTAGGCAGAGGTTATTTTCAGTAAGTCTCTGGGGGCTGGAACTGCTTTCATGTGCTGCCAACATCCAGCACTATATAGAACATAATGGAGAGACCATCATCTCAAAACCACATAGCCAGAAAGCAAATTCTAGAAAAACCACACTACATCAAGATGAAAAAAAATCCGTGCTAGGTTTTCTTTTCTTTTGTGCTGGTCTCCCTGGGGAGCTAGTGACCAGCAACAAGAACTCCAGATGCATTCTCTCTGTTTCTCCTATTTGGTCACTCAAAGAGAAGACTGGGTACCACTGTCAATGCTTGTTAAATTTATCAAGGTATCATTCTATAGACAAAGAGAATATTAAGTGTAGAAGGCAATTTTTAAACTTTGCCAAAGAGAAGGCCAAGATTATATCCACTTGAAACTCTCCCTCTTGGTGTTCCTTTGTTCCCTAAGGAAACATGGTCCTTCTGGCCTGCGGTCTGATGCCACTCTTCCACTTTAAGCAAAATACATTCTTTATGTCAACCACTAAGCCTAGTAACTTTTGAACTTTGCACGTGATTACCATCTGAATTAGGCTTGCCTGGTCTGAAATAAAACTGTCTGCTTCCCCACTTAAGTTGAGCCTTTAATCAAGGCCAGCAGATTCTCCAAAAAAAGATTAAACACATACATGCACACCTACAGCTATTAGCAAGTGACTGTATTCTTGTTTATTAACAGGTCAAGTATACTGATTTCTTTTACCCTCGGGAGAAGCATCTTGTCTTCTGGCTCCCCATAAATGAGCATAACCCCTTCCGGCCACAATGGAGTTGCAGTTACATGTTCTCATCACCAGGTAGTTATTTCTTCTAAAAATAACATACCCATTATCATCTTCCCAAACCTAATTACAGTTCAGTTTCTAGGTAATCTATTACATTGGACATATACTTAAGTTCAAAGTGATTTCTAAGGTGAATTTAGATCATAGTTCTCATCTCAGCACCATTTTCTTCTAAAATGACAAGTGATATTTTCCCACTCACATTTATTCCAAACATGTTAGACATTCTATGGAGATAGGCAGATAGAGAGATAAACCAAAGTCCATGCATCCTTCCCTGCTGAATCAGAAGCCTTAGGATATTCTTAATCTTATATTTTGGTCACTAACTTTCCTGCTTCCTTGGATGTTTAATGACAGAGTAAGGTAGGTGAGGAGCTTCTAGTAAGTCAGAAATGAGTTTTATTTAATACCCAAATCCATGCCTTAGCATTTTTGAGTCTTTTGAATAAAAATAGGTAGTCTAATTTGCACATTCTTTCAACATTCTCTCTGTGCGTCTCTGTTCTTCCTTGGCATTCTGCTGAATATGCACCTTGAAAAGAATTCAAGGCTTCCTTGGCATGATTTTGATGAATAGAAACCTATGAGGCTTAATAAGAAGCACAAAAATGGACAGGCACCTAAGGGGAAAAACAGGTCTGTATTGATGGATGTCTTTCCCAGGGGAGCTGGGGCACTGCTGAGATGCAGTTTTTCCAGCAAGTAGTAAAACGGCAAGATAATTCAAGACAGCACATGCGAATCAGGATGTGCAATGCATTTTCTCAGCAGCAACGAGTGTGCAGAAAGAATCAGATAAGCAGCTGCTTCACAGGGTGCCAAAGGGACATATAGCAGAGAAGAAATGTACCAGCCCAGAAAGGACTGCATGGGATGGAAATGTGGAAATTACCCTCATCAAATCAAGTGATGGGCCAAGGTGAGCTTTATTGACTCGTTCATTATTGTACTAAACTCCCACCAGGACATTAACTTTCGAAGTTTCAGTTTATTGTTTAATAAAAAAAAAAAAAAAATCAGGGTTTTCTAATCTTTATGTTAGAGGAAGCAAAAGCTGCGAGGTATTATAGCAACTTTTTTTTTTTTAACATATAAAACTAAAGGACCTCACTCACAGAAGATGGTGCCATAACAAACAGCATCAGCTGGATTAATGGAGTGAGGTTGCTGTTGCTATCTACAGCAGATGCATCCACTGATTTCCTCTCCATGTGGACCTGTTTTACTAACCCCTTTTTAAAGACTAAACACAACTTTTTTGTAAGGAACATGTAGTTTACAGTCTACCCCACTGTAACTCATGCTGCTAATTTCCTTTATCTTTTATTTTTTTCTCTGGCAAAGATTGAAAACCTCCTAAGTAAATTTGTGTTTGAGTTTTGTGGGTTGTGTATTAAGCATGTCTTTTATTCTAATGCTTTGCTATCTGGGGCCTTGCTGACCTTGAATGGACCTCCCAGGGCTAGCCAATTCTTAGAGATAGTAAATAATTTGCCTGTGAACCCACCTTTTATATACAAACCAACCGATCCAGAGTCCACACCCCTAACAACTTCCTCCATCAGATTCTGATACTCAGGGCCACTATCCATCAGCCTTGATCACTCCAGGGCCATATACTGGACAGACGACCAGGGAAATCCCCTATGCCCCAGAGCCTGCTGAAACTATTCAAACCAGCCAAGTCTAAACCTGTATACCTTGTCACACCTATTTCACCCTACAGAAATGATAATAAAGGCCCTCGCCCAGATTTTTGCCTCATTCCCTCTGCTTCCTGATGGTACTTTCCTGTGCCCACCCCTTTGGAAACTGTGAATAACAAATTATCTTTCCAATGGCAATCATCTGTTGATTTGTTGCCCTCATCCTACTCAAATAATAATAAAACCTGTATTTTATTATTTTATTTAAAAAAAAATTTCTCAATTACATGTGACATATAGTATTATATTAGTTTCAGATATATATATCATAGCGATTAAACATTTCTATTACTTATGAAGTGTCTACCCCTATAAATCTAGTATAAAACTTGTATTTTAAAACAGGCTATTGTAGGCTTCCTTTAATTTCATGTTTGTCATAAGTGACAATGGGAATGAAGAGGATCTTAGTCTTCCCCACTTCTCTATATCTGAAAGAATTCCTTCTAATGGAACTCACTTTCGAAAACTCTGACTGCTCCAAAAACTAAATTACATCTTTGTAGAAACTCTTAAAGAAGTAAAATACCAGTGACTTCCAAATTTCCTTCATCTTGATCTGCAATTCTACGAACAGGACAAAAACGAAGGATCACGGGATGGGAGAAGCGCATATGTAAGAAGAAAAGCTACTTTGGAAGGCTACTTGGGGTATATTAGAGGCAAACACATCCTAAAAAACTACTGTAACTACCTATAGTTACTTCATCCTAAGGGGGAAAATCCTTCATAATATCCATGCATTATGAATGAGGAACAAAGAATATGTTGCCTATGAGAGTTATTTCTACTCACCCACCCCCTTTAGAACGGCTTCTACGTACCTAATGTAAAGGTTGTCCAGTTACCATGGGAACCAGAGATTTGGTAGATGTGCATACATGGATGGTAAATTTTAATCGCTTTCACAGAAGATAGTGTATATTGATAGAGTTGTTTTGCCTAAAGGAGAATCCTACTTTAAACTATAAATAGCACCACAATAGATCAAATTAATACTTTATAGTCTTGTATGTATTTTTTAATCTACTACTATCACTTTTATTGAGTAATTTTACAAGACAGACACTGTGGATTCTGTGGATTTAAATTAGTAAACAATATAATCTCTGTCTCCAAAAGGCTCACAGTCCCTAAGGTCCATGTATGTACACTACAACTCACTGTTTGGGGTACAGTCACCCTGTTATGGAAAATTTGATGTGAGTCTTCAGGGAAAAATAGAATGGTGCTGAAGATCTTCAGAAAAGAATTCAAAGAATATTTCAGAGAAATCAGATCCTAAAAAATAAGAAGAGGTTGTCATGGACTGAACTGTGTCTCCCCCCATCCCCCATCCTGGAGATAGGGCCTTTAAGGAGGTAAAGTTAAGTAGGGTTGTAAAGTGGAACTGTAATCCAGTGGGACTGGTGTCTTTATAAAAAAAGGAAGAGACACCATGAGTGCACATGCACAGAGTAAACAAACAAACAAACAAACAAACACCATGTAAGGACATAGCAAGTAGGCAGCCATCTGCAAACCAATACTGCTAGGAACTTGATCTTGGACTTCCAGCCTCCAGAAATGTAAGAAAATACACTTCTGTTGTGTAAGCCACTATGTCTGTGGTGGTTTTTGTTTGTTTATTTTTTGTTTTGTTTTATATTGTTTTATGGAGCCCAAACATACTCATACAGAGGCTAATAAGCAAAAAAGGAAGTATAGAGGATGTGGAGGAGAGATTCTATAGAAAGGACAAGATTTTCAAAGGCATGAAAAAACCTGTGAATTCAGGGCATGATGATAAATTCAGTGAGTCTCCTAGGAGCCTAGGGGAAGTGAAGAAAACTGTAAAAAGAGAAAAGGGCCTTGAATGCTAACGTAAAAATTTACAACTAATTGTGTTTATAATAGGGAACCAACAGAAAAGTTAAGTAGAAGAAGAACATAATTATAGTTTAATGGGTTCTTTTGGAGGGTGTGGGAATGATGCGGTGGGCAGCAAGGTGGAATGCAAAGTAAAGAGGGAGAATAAGGGCTGTAGTTATGCATAATAAATCAGGTGAGACATGATGAAGAAATAGAGGAAGCTGGAGAAGTGGTGAAGAGAGATAATATGGTTATTGTGATGTGTGTGCTTTCCTGGCTGTTTGTTAGTATGTAGAGGGAATATAAGACAGTGATAACAATGTTTGCTCCATCAGAGGGAGAATTTTTTGTAGACTACCAGCTAAAATTACATTTTGACTATGAAAATTTGTTCATAATTTGAGTTTTTGTCTTTTATGTGCCTTGGTATGGATGGCTTTGATTTCACCCTAGTTGGAATTTGTGGAGCTTCTTTCATGTTAATATTCATGTCTTTCATCAGATTTTGGGGGCTTCCAGACCTTATCTTCAAATATTGTCTGCTAATCCCTCTGGAATGGGCAGGGAGTAGCCTCCTCCCTTTGAAATGGTGTTGTGAGGAACTCTCATTGTGCCACTGCTTGCTGGTTTATCTTTTATTTCAAGAGTGGGAAGTGCAATTTCCTATCTGCCAGACCCACTTGCTTAATTGGTGTGAGATATTTGAATTTGTTTGTTTCATATATAAGAATCCATATATGAATTTGAGCTTGTTTTCATTGAGAATCATGTGTCACTCTGTCTTTCTCCTGAGTTAATTTATCTTTCCCCACTCCTAAGATCATATCTTTTTTTTTTCTGTTTAGTATATCATGATATACTAAGTAAAAAAATAGATTTCTTATTTCTACACTCTATGATTTTTAAGTTCTCAAATCTAAGGATTAGAAGTTTTAATCAACTCTTAAATATTTCTGCCTTTTCTCTTTTGGAATGTTGTATAAACCACATTATATCTCTCTTCTTCGGGAGATCAATTAGACACATAATAGAGCTCTCTATTTATTTCACACTTCTTATTCTCTTTTTTATACATATATTTTATTTTTCTCTAGGCTTCAGCCTTGAGAATTTCTTCAGAAATATTTTCTAATTCTCTAATTTTCTCTTTAGCACTGCCTAATCGCCTGTTTAACTCTTCTATTAAGGTTTGATTCCAATTATAAGTTTAATTTATAGAAGTTCTATTTGGTGCTTTTTGAAATTTAATTAGCAATTTTATAGTCTTTTACTTTTTATTTGCAGTTTTGAATTAATTCTTTTATGTCTTTAAATATATTAAATACATATTTCATAATACATAATTTTCAAAAATATTCTGTAGTTCCTGTTTTTTTCCCTCTGATTTTGGCCATGATAGACTCTGTGTGTGTATGTGTGTGTGTGTGTGTGTGTATTCTATTTTTTTCTTTTTTTAAGGCACAAGGATTTCTTAACAGCAGGAGAGTCATTCAGCATGGTATCATGCTATCAGATATACAACTAAATAAGACACAATTTATAATAATTTATGAGATGAAATTTATAAGCTTTGGGAGAAAAATAAATGTGGGGTTTGGAAGAAATAAAAGTATTGAAAAGGCTTGATATATTGAGAATTAGGAATTAAGAATTAAATAATGAATTTAAGAAGATAAAGAATCCAGGTTTGATATACAAATGTCCAATGGACAACCATAAATAGGGTTTCACTTTAGGATGAAAATTAGAGATTTAACTATAGATATGATATAGTCAATAGCAGAGCTCATCTAAGTTACCAGTATCAGGTAGGGAGCCATTTAAAACAGATATTTTGGTGATAGAAAGAAATCTAACTATGGGCGATGAACACAGTGTAAATGAGTATATGACTTAGTGTTAAAGTGTACAGCTGAAACTTATTGGATTTAGTTAACCAGTGTAACATAAACATAAATAAATAAATAAATAAATAAATAAATAAATAAATAAATTTAAAATAATAATAAAAAAACAGATTTATTTTTAAATTTAGTCTTCAATTTTATTTTTCTGAGCAAAGAAAATATTTTATAGTTGGTAAATTTATATGTTTATTTATTTATTTGTTTGTTTGCATGTTTGTTTGAGATTGACCACATTTACAAGCAGAGAGAATTAGACCAGAAAGAAAAGAGAGTTGAAATAATGAGATGCATGAGAGAGAGGATGACTGGTACAACAAAATCTGAGAGACTGTAGAAGGAGTGAACCTCAAGACGTGATAAAAAAACCATTAAACTTGTAGAGGAGGAGCAATCTTTGCTGTGAAACAAAGGGAAAGGAAGTGAGAAAGTCCCTTACACATGGTTGAATTGTAGACTGTGAGAATAGCTGAACGTTTCCTCCCTGATAACATTTGTTTCCCTCTGCACAGTAAAATATCATCTGAAAGAATGTTGGAAATAGATAGAAAACTTAAGAAGAGGAGGAAGAATTTTAATAGCCATGAAATAAGGGTGAAGGAGAATTGACCAGAAAGGAGGAGGACAATTCCCAAGTTGAGTCATGTAGTCTCAAACCTTAGCATGAATCAGAATTATATGCACTGCTTGTTAAACATTTGCTAGACCAACCCTCAGAGAGTCTAGCACAGTAGGACTGAAATTAGGTCTGAGAATTTACATATCTAAAATGTTCCCAGTTGATACTGCTGATTACTGATGACGGTCAATGAACCACATTTGAGAATTGTTAAAAGAAAAAAGAAGGAAGGAAGGAAGGAAGGAAGGAAGGAAGGAAGGAAGGAAGGAAGGAAGGAAGGAAGGAAGGAGAGAAGAGAAGAGAAGAGAAGAGAAGAGAAGAGAAGAGAAGAGAAGAGAAGAGAAGAGAAGAGAAGAGAAGAGAAGAGAAGAGAAGAGAAGAAAAGAAAAGAAAAGAAAAGAAAAGAAAAGAAAAGAAAAGAAAAAAGAAAGCATTTCCAACCCAGAACATTTCACTGCAGAGTTCTTTAAAGAATGTAATTTATCGGAATAACTTACATGACAAAACTTCATAATGTTTACATGTTTTATTTCATCCATTTTTAGGATGCCCTGCCTTTGTTCAGGCTCTTTCTTGGACCTTGAAATGCCCTTTCTTCTGTAACCCAATGACAATTCTACACGTCCTTTTCAGCACTTGCTCAAGTGTACCCTCCCAGAAAGGAGATTCTGTATCTCTCTTTGGAATTATCTAAGCTCTGCTTTCTATACCCACATAATTTGCTTGCACCCAAATCTCATTCTGCCTAGTATTTTGCTAGTTGTCCATGTGCCTAGATCTCCACTCCGCTAAAGACTGTAAACTCCTTGAGGACAGAGACTGCCTTCTCTTCCCCTATTTTGTGCAAAATTAAGCACAATGTCTGGCAGAAAGCGTTGCCCAATAATCTCTGGGAGGAAGAGGCTTGCTACACTAACAGGCTGTTTCAAAGTCTATGAAATATCCAGCAGAACAAGATGGGAAACATTAAATCAGAGAATATTAGAACAAACTTTTGCTTTAAATGCTTTGTCTTTTCCCCCTTGACAGCAGCTCTTATTAAAATAACATTAGCTAAAAATATTTCTATGCAAAATGTAATTATGATAATGTTTCTCTGCATCTATATAGTTCATTTTTTTTTTTCTAAAAATTTATAGTACACAGGCCTCTGCTCAGGAGGAAAGGAAAGCAATGAACTGGACTTGAACGTCTCATTCCTGTCACTGGGCAGCTTTTTTGTCTCCTACCTTCTCCCTAAGCCCATTAGTATTGCTGATGTCTGAGTCCAGGTTTCTGTGTTTGATGTCCTCACAGAACCTATTTGGGCATGGATTCAAAAGAGAAATTTCAATTAGTTCTCCTCAAAGGATTAAATGCTGTTGTCCCTCACTGGATGCTCTCGTCTTTAATAGGTGATTAAGGTCCTAATGGGCTCATACAGTTTTTCAGTCTGTTCTAACCAATTGCGGTACTGGGGGGAAAAAAAGCCAAAATAGAAAAAAAAAAAAAGTAAAAGTGAAATGAAGAGGAAAATGGGAAGCAGGGGAAGGTTGCATGCAGAAATTCTGCAAAACTTTCTGAAGGTGAAAGGGTCTCTTTGTTAGAATGCTTGTCAGGGAGCTCTCGGACTTTACACCTTAAGTGCATTATACCCAAGAGGATGCTCCAGATCCCTTTCATCAATCTTGTTTCTGTATTTTCAGATTCCAGCAGGATGTATATGACACAGTGAGATGCACACTACAGGTATACATTGTTGCCTTTCATGACTGGTTTAAAGAGTATATCTGGTCTCTGTTCCTAGTTCCTGACATAAAGTTTCATAACCCTTGGAATTTCCAGAATGATAGAGTGTTTTTGTTATGCTATTGGTGACTCATGGTGGGCCCCTTGATAGCTTCAAAATGGGGTCTGCTCATGGGAAAGACTAACCACTTGATTAGAGAGTTAGAACTTTGGGCCAGCCCTACCACCAGAGAGGAGGACCAGGGCTCAAATTAAGTTCAATCTTATAGCGAATGACTGAGTCAATCATGCCTACATAATGAAACCTCAATAAAATATCTAGACTCTGTGGAGCTGATTGGTGAACACATCAAGTATTGGGATGGTGACATACCTTGATTTTACAGGGAGAGGTCATAGAAGGTAACAATTCTGATTTTAATTCCAATGTGAGTTTTTTCTTTTTTTCCCCCATGCCAAGCAATTCTCTGACACCTACTGGGTGTCCTATAATTCAAGTCAATTCTGATCACTACTTATCCAGAGATAGCATTGAATTAGGCAGGTTGAGGACTCAGTCCTACAAGACTGTTCTCAGCTCTAGAGGTAAAGCAAAAGCAAGTCCAGGTTGTTACCTGTGTTTCTGACTAATTGGCTATAAAGCAAGAATTTTGATTGATTTGGTAGAGCTGTTCACAGAACTCAGGAAAACATTTTACTTAGTAGATCACTGATTTATTATAAAAAGATAACTCAGGAATATCCAGATGAAAGAGTTACATAGGGCAAGGTGTTTGGATAAAGGCACAGGGTTGCTCCATGACCTCTCCAAGCATGTCACTCTCCCCAAATCTCCATATGTTCATTAATCCAGATCTAACCCTCTTCCTCTGGGTTTTTATGGAGGCTTTATTACACAGTATTAATTAATAAAATGATGGATCATTGGACCACCAGCATCACAATTGCCCAGGGCACTAGATGGAAACACAGATTCTAGAAACCCCATCAAAACCTGCTGAATCTTAATAGAAGATGGAGAGATAAGTAGAAATTAACATTTTAAAAGAGCTCTTGAGTCAATCCTTATATACACTAAAATTCAAAAACCTCTCTATTTTTCTCTGTGTCTGAGAGTCTCAGTAAGGCTGCCAGGTAAAAATAGTCCTTTTGTTACTATGAGATAGTGAGCCTGAGTCATGTGATACCTTTTTATTTCTCTTTGGTCTGGATCTTGATTTTTAAATTAGAAATATTAGCAGGAAGAAAATTTACTTTCTAGTGTCCAAGATAACAAAATGTTGATCTGATTATAGGATAGTTTGCCATTGAACAACACCCTATGTTTAGTGAAGTTTGGGGCTCCAGTTGAGTCTGTCATGAGCATTCAGGATTGTAAGGACGTTGACACATGCAGACTTGAGAAGAGGAGCCAAATGGGTAATAATTTAGGATACGACCTCAATAGACCACAAGATGTGTACTTGAAGAACCTTAAGTTACACAATAGAATACTAACATATCTACATAACTTCAGCTTAAAGCTTTGAATTTTTTTGTAAATTTTAAATGCAGGGGGAGGTTGATGTGAGATCGAAGTAACTTGTCATTTATGAAAAATATCTTAAGACTGCAAAATGCGATGGTGGGGGAGGAAGGTATTTTGCTCTGAAGGCACAGGAAAATGATCACCAGAAAAGGAAAGAGGCAAGAAATAAGAGGCTGGAGAAACAGAACAAATAAAAGGAGAGTAAATTCACGCTTTAGCATTTTCGTAAATGTGTCCAGGGCTAGCTATCCTGTAAATGAGACGTAGACCCAGACCCAGATGACCTAAAGTTTAATGACAGTAAATGGGTCTAAGAGAAAGAAGTAAGACAGACATTATTAAAGAAAACAACCATGTGGGCACCTGGGCTCTGCAGGACTCAGTAAGGGAGAGATGGGTCAACAGTCCAGTTGATTGTGGGAGTTAGAGGCTGGAAATCAAAAATTCACAACACGCTTAAGGAGAAAAATAGGTGGTAAAAAAAAAGTCTCTGTCTGATTTCGAAAAGCACTCATTTTTATCAAGGTCACCTTTTAGTTTGGTTTAGTTAAGAACGAGAGTATTTAGAGTATTTAATTTGAAAAAAATAGTAAATTGGGTAAGATAATTATGACTACAAAGTCATAAAATAGAATACATAATATGTTGCCTCATGTCCTGACTTATAGCATTGTCATTGTAAAATGTGTATTTTTTTCTAGAATTAAATATATTTGTACATTTGGCTTTCTAAATGGTGTTGCTTATTGTAGAGAGAAACTGAGCAGGTGAGATGGAAAAACTTAAGATCACTCATATGGCTTTCTGAAAGTTTTCGATATAGCTCTATGTGGCTATTCCATAGTTCTATAACAGGCAACTTTACAAATGCCATAATAATTAGAGAGAGTGAATGATATTATCAATTTAATATTGGAGGAAGTAGAGAAATAAAGTTGTCTTCCAAAGATTTCAAAGGTGATGTGTGACATAATTTAGGTATTTTTAAAGGCGGGGACTCTAAAGCAGAACCAAATTGTCAAGAAGAAGAAACTATGAACTAATGGCGATTTAAAAAAAAATAACATATATATCTGTTCTCTTTTCCTAATTAGCAATGCTGTTGGGGATGACACACCTATATGGACCCCAATTCTACCCAAAGTTTTCTATTGCCAATATCCCCATACCGTGTTAGCTTATAATTCTACATGCCACTGTCCTCAGAGTATATGAAAAACATCAGTGTGGTGGAAAGAACACGAGCTAGTAAAAAATCAAGTTCCAACTCATAATACGAGATTTGCTATAGTCTTGAAACCAAAACCTCATAAAAGCTGTATAACAAAGAAAACTTAACAAGCCAATCTTATTTCATGAACAGAGATGCAAAAATCCTAAAGAAAACATTGGATCTATCCCAAGAATTCAAGATCATTTAACATTCAAAAGCCAATTAATAATAATATAATGTAAAATAATAATTATTCAATATTAACCAATAAATCAGATTAGAGCAGAAAAATAAAATGACCATTAATAAGTGCAATGTATTAGTAACAATCTATTTGTAACAATGCAACAAAATATAAGGATCATTTCAAATAGAGCAGATGCTGTTGGTGTCCATGTGCCCTTGCATTCACTTCAGCACACTCAGACTTCCACTTGCCAGCATCTGCCTAAGACCTTTCTCTTGCTTTGTGGTCCATAAAGCAGACCGGAAGTGCCAAAGAATTAGCCCCCTACTCCCTCCCAGTAGCTCTCAACCAAGGTTTCTTAGCTCCCTCATCTCTCAGTTCAAGGAACCATAAGGAGTGGGTTTTATACTGACTCCTAGTAGTAACACCATTTATTGGTTGTGCTCTCTAATTCACTGAACATTTCTTTTACGGTGTTTCCCAAAATTATTTTCCAAATAAACCATCACATTTAAATCATTGTTTCAAAGTCTGTTTCTGGGGCAAACAAACTAAGGCAGCAAGTTAGGGATGGAAGGAAACTTTTTTAACCTGATAAAGGATAAAAAAGAAAAAAACATAGCAAACATCTTACTTTCAATGATGAAATGTTGAACTTATTCCCTGAATCATCCAGAACAAGTCAAGTGTGTTCCTTATTACAACTTCAATTCAGCATCATAGGAAAGGTCCTAGTTAAGCACAACAAGGCAAAATAAATAAATAAAATGTATAAGAATTGTAGTAATTTGAAAGAAGAAAACCTGTCATTATTTGCAGATAGCAAGGTTGTTTAAAAAAGCAAATTATTGTACACTTGAAACTTACTGGATTTCATTAGCCAGTGTCACCATAATAAAAATAAAAAAAATAAAACGAATTAAAAAATAGAATAAAATAAAATAAAATAATCAAATTATTTGAATTGCTAATGGATTTTAGCAAGGTAGCTGGATACAAAATCAATATATAAAAAATCAGTTATAAAGGCAATGTTCAGGTAAATAAATGTTCACAATGACAGTATATGTCAAAAGGACACAGTAGCCAACTGAAAGAGCTCCCAATGACCAAAGATGAAACAATCTTAGCAACAAAAAAACAACATAGTATTAAATCATAACCGGGTATAAATTAAATATTCATGAGTCCATGTTTATATGAATAAATTAGGAAGTAAATAAATACATGAGGTAGAAGAAATAATCTCCTGTGCAGAAGTCCAAATTATAAAGACATTCAACCCTCAAGAAGGTGGAGTATGACTCCTCACTCCTCAGGCTAGGGCTGGGCATAGTGCCTTTGATCTAAAGAGTACAGTATGGTAAGAGGGCCTGAGAGATTATAGGTGAAATCTGACAAACTACCTCAGCCAGGCTACCAAGGTCAACTTCCACACTATGTACTCTTGATAAAATGGAATAAAAATGGCACTTCGCTTCTATGATCTTCCTCCTGAAAACCTATAATCATGGGGAAAACATCAGACAAATCCCAAAAGAGGGTTCTACAAAATACCTAACCACTACTCTTCAAAATTGTTAAGGTCATCAAAATAAGGAAAGCCCTAGAAACTGTCAGAGTCAATTGTAGCCTAACAAGAGATGGTTACTAAATATAATAGGGTATTCTGGTGACATCCTGGAATAGACGATAAAACATCATGTAAAAACTAAAGAAATTTGAATAAAGTTTATACTTTAGTTAATAATAGCATGTAATGCTGGTTCATTAATTATAACAAATGTTATTATACCAACATAAATTAGTAATAGTGGAAACTGGATGCAAAAATCTCAGGAACTCTCTGTACTATTTTGTCAATTTTTCTGTAAACTGAAGTTGTTCTAAAACATAAAGCTTATTTTAAAAGGATTAAAAAATGAGTTGCAATTTGATACATGCTCAAAAACATTTATAAAGGTAATTATTAAAAGATAACTTTTATACTGACTTCAAATAAAAAGAAAGTAAAGTATCGAGGAATTAAGCAATACATGTACAAAATGTAGGAAGAAAATTATATTGAAGAAAAGTTTTTCAAAGACTGAAATAGAAAACCATACCAAAGGCATGGTCTGCAAATTAATAAGAAAAACGTAATAGCCTAAGGATGTAAATTCTCACTAAATTGTTCTAGTGACGTGATTCAATTCTTGTCAAAATATCAACAGATTTTGAGGAAATTTGACTGATTTTAAAATTTATGGGGAAGATCGAAGTTACAAGGAGAGGAAAACAGTGTTTAAAATGAGGAAAGTAATTGAATTTGCCTTACCAGATATCAAGTTTTACTATACATTGTAAAAATTAGAACACTATAGTACCATCATAGAAATGGACTAACTGGGAAAAAGAAAAGAGAGCCCAGAAATACATCTACACATACATGGAAACTAGATTTATACAGAACTTGCACAGCAGAACCTGGATTTAAAAAAAAAAAGAAGGCTTGAGAATAAATAAAGCTGAAATAACTGGTTATCTACAAAGAAAAATATGAATTAATTGGACTCCTGTATAACTTCATAAGCAAAAATCAACTTTAGCTGGATTAAATACATAAATGCAAAAGGTGAAACTATAAAACATTGATTGATACCATCTTGTTACTTTGGATTGAGGAAGATTGCCGTTTGTACAAAGCATAAAAAGACAAATTGACAAATATGAATATACTAAAATTAAGAACTTCTGATACATCACAAGTCCCTATAAGTGAGAGTACTGTGTGAGCTGGAAGAAATAATTTTCAATAGATTAAATGAAAATATTTAACAGCCAGAAAATATAAAAATGCCTACAAATTGTTAAGAAAAAGGCAAATTGTCCGATAGAAAAAGTGGGCAAAAGTAAAAAATGAATTGGTACTTCACAAATGAGGAAATGCCAAAAATAAATAAATAAATGAGATGCTCGAACTTATCAATAATAAAGACTACAATGATATACAATTTCAAACCAATCGTATTAGTAAAAACTAAAGTATACAATATTAAATATTGATGAGGATATAAGGAAAGCTGAATAATTATACAATGTTCAGAATAAGTTGAACTATAAATTGCTCCATTATCTTGAGAAAGCAATATGATATTATCTAACAGACCAAAATATGGAAATCTTATAAATCTATGACATTTTGATATACTCTAAGAGATGTATATCACATGTTTTTGTCATCACTCCTTGCAGTAGCAAAAAAAAAAAAAAACACTCACATATTTATCAAAAGTAAAGTGAGTAAACAGATTGTGGCAGTTTTATAATGGAATATTACACAACAGTGAAAAGATATTAACCAACTTTATTCAATGCCATGGTTGAATCTTAGGAACAATGTGAAGCAAAAAGAGGAAAGAACACATAAAGTTTGATTCAATTGGTTTAACATTCAAAAGTGTGCATATCTAAATAATGCATTATTTAGGAATGTAAATAAATACAAAACTATAAAGAAAGACTCTAAGATAGAAAGGGATAGGATGTGAAGAGCACGCGGGCAAATTTAAAGTTTTCAAATAAAATAAATATTTTATTTATGAATCTGGGGCATGACTTGGTGCTACTTATATGATTGTTCTATATTTCTTACTGATATATCTAAAATATTCTTTCGTATCTAAACACTACTAAAAAATTTTAAGAAAAATTTAATCATGGGTGAAACGGCTCAAACTTTGGAGCCAAATGTCCTTGGGCTCTATTCCAGATATCTCATTCACTAGCTGAAACTCTGAGCAATTCACTTAAACTATCTTAAGACTCAGATCCCTCATCCTTAAATATAGCAGTAATAAAAACAGTCATTTAACTGTAGAAATTCTGTGGAAAGGACATAAAATCAGAATATGAAATCACCTTGCACACTGCCTACTCCTACAAGACATTCAATAGATGTTAGATTGTCCCATTTGCTCATTCATTCATTCATTCACTTCATTCATTCAAGTACTAAAGAATGAAAATCAAGTTAATTAACTAATATAGTAATCAAAATTAGAAAGATAAATCACCATGTTCCCGTCAGGCAATTTGCGTATTTTATTCAGGTTCTCTGTAAACAATACTTCTAATGACTTGAATCTCATTAATAACTTCGTTTGTAAATAATTTTTACTAAATATATCGGGGTGACATTGGTTAATAAAATTATATACATCATCTGTATATTGCATTGTGTGTTCACCACTCAAAAGTCAAAACTCCTTTTGTCATCATATCCGTTTTACCCTTTACCATTTGATCCCCTCTACTCTTTCAACTTTAATAGAAAAGTACGATGAGGGGCTACGAAAAAAGATTTGGTACCTAGTCATTTTAAAATAAAACTACAGCTACACTTTAAAAACTACTTGAAAAAATAACATGGTAGCACTGAAAAAAACAGATGTTTTGAAATCATGCGTATTGCTCATACTATTGTTCAAATACAGCCTGGGTAAGTTATTTAAAAATCTCTGGGCTCCATTTAGTTGTATATAAAATGGGGATAATATTTCTTTTATTGCAGGTTTCTGATGAGGAATAGAGGTAATATATGCACAGTGCAAGAGGAGTACCTGACACATAGTAGGAGCTCAGAAAAGGATGGTGGTTTGTAGTTTCTCTGCCTATACAGTGATACAATTAAATTTTTAAAACTAATAGGTATTTAATTATTCTATAATATGTAAATTTTGTAAATATACATGTATTTTTAAAATTTTAACCTAGGAGCATTGTTGAGTATGATGGAATGATTAGAAACTCAGACACCAGTGACAGATGGCCTATGTTTAAATTCTGATTGTACCAGTTATTAATTTATGACTCTGGGGAAGATCATTAAACTGTTTCCTCATCAGTAAAGTAGAAATAAATAAGTGAGGTAATTCTTATAAAGTGCTTGGAATTTATATACATAGTTCAATAAATGTCTGATAATTTATTAATAATATTACTGTTATCATTATTTGCTTACTTTTGAGAACCTTCCCTTTTGTGAAACTCTAAAAAGTACTGCTGTGTATTGGTATTATTTTAATTAAAGTAAATTCATAATCATTTTAGTTTACAGAGTTTCTTAACATCTTTGCACAAGAAGAAACCCCTAAAACAAATCTAAACCAGAGTTTCAGAAGCCTGACCAATAAAAGTAAGCAAAAAATTTAAGGATCTTGGGTCCTGCCAGGACTTGATTTTGGGTTCATCGTGGGCAAATTCCTTCTCATTTCCAATGCTTCAATTTTCACATCTGTATGTGGACATACTTCTTTTATCTCCTTCTCATGTAGAAATTCTAAGGTGAATATCTTTTTTCCAAAACTTCATTTTGGTTGAAACAAGCTTACAGAGTGACTGCATGTTCAGAACTTTGTGCTAAAGGGTCAGACGAAGTCAATCTGTGACCACTGAAAGGTGCCTGGCAATAACAGTCGAAGACCTCAGGTCCCCTTAAATAATCCACTTCGTAAATAACCTTAGGATAGAATTGTGCTTTTGATCAAATTCTGTGTGACTGCAGCATCACTTCAACATGCATCGAGTTCTAAGATAACCACATTTATTTTCCAGAAACTTTTCTCTGAAGCACAACAATGAAATTTATTTCAAAAAGCTGTCTTTAAACAAAAACAAGAAGCAAAAAGCCAGAGGTCCCATAAACCAGTTTTAACCAGCAATTCAGGATTATGAAGTTGCCATTCAGATACCCATATTTGCAGAGATGACAGAGGACTCCAGCAGTACCCCAAGAGCCCAAGTGGAGGTTCTGTTGCCTTGACTGTGGAGCCAGAACTCAGCTGGCTGCCCCATGAGACCAAAGTTCACCATTTTCCCTTCATACAGGGCTTCTCTTAAGAGCCTGCACAAAGACCAGTGGCCACATTTGCTATTTCCAAGCATCTATTTCCAGCCTGTTTTTTAACAAATAATTTTATTTTCCTTTCGTCTTTATTATTTTGTTCTTTGTTGTTGTTCTCTTTTCAGTGGCATAGGGCTAAAATTTTTTTTTCTTTTCTCACACAGTTCCTCCTCCGTATGTAACAAAGTCCAGATCCGCAGCCGTTGTAATTATTAGCATATTCCTGGAGAAAATTGCAACAGTCTACATTAAAGGACTCCCTGCAGAAATTTACACAGTAGGTATCCAATTTCTCTTTAAATAAAAGGCACTCAGAACAGTGAGGGGTTTAAAACAAGAGAAGAAATGGGGAACAAACAGAGCTTTGAGGAACAGCAGGGAGATTTGCTGTGGTCAAGAGCAGATAGCCAGGCTGAATTATTTGGATAATTAGTCTTCGTTAGCAAACTGGAGAAAATTGCAATGCCACCATAAGATGCTATAATGTACCCACAGACTGACAGCATTAAAAATCATGTCTGACCCGTTTCCAAAGGTTTGGCTCTTTATTCTTAATATTCTTTAGTAGAAAATAGGTTCTAAGCCTGCAATCTCTCTTCAAAATGTTTCCAAAACTTATAAACATTTGCATTAATCAAGGTGATCCTGTTATCACTGTGGTTCTCTCAGCATAAGAAGAGGACCTTAAAGGTCCTCCCTTACTATCAGGAAACGTTCAAGATGAAAGCAAGGAAACAAAACACGTGAAAGAATTAATTTAATATTCCCTTCCTCAAGATGGTGGAAAGTATGAAAGCTAGGTTTACTCTTTTATGTTTCAGAAACCCTCTCAGGAAACGTAACTGGCATCAATAAAAGGAATTTAAATCTACTTTTATATTTAAAACTAAAATAAGCTGCAGTTTTTAAAGAAACCTCCACCCCTTGATAAACATCTGGTAAAGGCCACTCCTTGTTGTCTAGATTTCTAAGCACCTATGTAAAAGTCCCTTGTGAAGGACAATGAAACGCATCCTATGAATTGTCCCAAAGATCGATTCTGATCTGATTAGAATGTTGCTACTCTTGAGGAAATTACACAGAGGGCCGAGGTGAGAAGAATAGTAGAAAAAGAAAACTGGTAAGGCTAGTTCTAAGGAGCAGGGTAGTTAAAATTGTCTGGGAAGGAAATTTAGTTTTTCAACAGAGATTAAAAAGGTTTTCACATTGCATATGCAATGCCAGACTTGCCATGTTTTATGTAACCACGTGTACACTTGTATACAAGTACACAGGAATGACATTGGGAGGGAGAAAAGATGGACTTGTTACAGTCCCTTGAAAGTCGTCCTCAGAGCTATCCCAGAGTATAATGCTTTGAATTTGTTTTTATCACTTAATTATAATAAAAAGAATATTGATAGTATGGAAATTGGGTAAAAAAAAAGTATGCGGCATGTTCTTTCAATGTTATACAGAGCCGCTGTTTAACAGACACACTCAAGGATCATTTATTTTAGAGGAATATACTTGCTTATAATTGAATAAAGTCTTAGTAAAATATGTGTTAACTTACAGATTTTGGTCTAGTAGAAATTTAAATAGTTTCTCTCAGGTAGAAAAGGTGATTCCTATGTATGGTTTCCTGTGAGACACCAACCAGTTTTGGATTTAACCCATTATTCTGTTCTATCATTATTTCAAAATACCAAAAAAAATCCAAATCCTCAAAATACTCTTTTAAATCACCCTTTACCTTATTACTGATTTCCTTATTAGTTAATGAGTTCAATGAACTCCTCAAAACAGGTCCAGACTACAATTACATGAGAGTCAAACTTCCAAGTTTTTTAACATTATGCTTTGAATTTAAAAAGTCACTGATAAACTCCACACCATTCATAGGATGGTGAGAACAAACCAGGTGATTTCTTAGATTAACAAGTATTGCAGCTAAAAATACTTTGTGGTTATCTTGTTGGCCAGATTTTTTTTCTCCTTTTAAAACAATTATACTTTAATGAATCATTTTTCTGCCTTATGAGTAAAAAGAGAAAGTCACGTCCCTGCCCCACTTGTTTATCTCATCCAAAGATACCAACAGAATTGAAGTTAAGGACATCTGGCCTCATTTAGAGGAAGCGATGGAGTAATTGATCTTAGATAAGCAATCTAAGCATGTAAAACTTTCTGAATCCCAGATCAAAAGTAAATTGGAAAAAAATAAAAGAAAGTTGGTCGATCATTCTAATTGGAAGTGCTGGTGTGTGTGTGTGTGTGTGTGTGTGTGTGTGTGTATGCATGTGTGTGCCTGCATGTGTATGTGTGTATACTTTATCCTAGTTCTTCCGGATATCTCAAAGAAAATTAGAAGTAAAATGTAAAAAAAAAAAAGTGTCAATCAGGTAAATGTCTGAGAACACAAAGATGACATGCTTTATAGAATCTCTTTTCTGAGGGCAACTCTGTTTTAATGTCTCAAAATATTAAGGTAAATCCAATAGTCCTTTAAGAAGGACACCCAAGCTTGGTGGACATGTGACTTATCTGGATGTCAAAATCTGGCAATGTTAGGAAGTACTTTCATCTCTAACAAAATGACTCAGGGAAGAAAATTAAACATCTTAACTAACAATGAATTTTTTTACATGGGATTCACTGAAAAATCTTCACTTAGGACCAGAAATCTAAGCAACCATTTCTCTGCTTTCTACTAATATTGAAATTTTTCTCATAGGCGAATATTTTTTTGGGGGGACGTCATAAATGAATTTTTTTTCCCCAATGGCTCTTGCCTCTGATAGCCCATTAAAATTATTTATGAAACCTAAAAATATTTATTTCTTAAGCTTCACCTCATATTTAAAGCATCAAGATCTTCATGGGTAGGTCCTGCCTAGACATTTCTATTTTCGTTCCAGTTTTATTGAGAAATAATTGACATACATCAATCTATAGGTTTAATGTATATAGCATAATGGTTTAATTTACATATATTGTGAAATGATCCCCACAATCAGTTTAGCTAACACCCACCATCTCATATAGATAAAATAAAAAGAAAAGAAAAAAAAATTCTCCTCGTGATGAAACCTCTTAGGATCTATGCTCTATACAACTTTCCTATACAAGTTTATCTGCTATCAGAAAGTAGAGCGTTCCTAGAAAAACTTTCATAAGCTGAAATGATGTAAAGTGAAGAAGTAATTATCATTAATTTATATGAAAAAATTTTTGAGTGTTCGCAGACTCCCCCAAAATGTAGTACATCATAAAACCTAAAACAACACAAACATATAAAAAAGCAAGAATAATAAGGTAAATACATATCACACTTTGTATACCCATCAATCCACTCAAGTAATAAACTTTCCATTTTATCCATTACCAGATGTTCACTAAAAAAGACCACTTTGCTACTAGCAGAAGCAATAATATCTTGAGTAGCTCTCAAGATTCGTTCTCCCTGCATGTAAATAGAATGAATGGTGGACTCAGGCAAATTCAACCCATGCACAATGTCTTTATGTCATTCACCATGATTGAAACAGTTATGTCCAATTTTGTGCTGAGCATAACACCATAGTATAACAAGGAAGGTCTCATAGGCTTTTCTTAAGACCTTAGGACACATCTTGTTAATGGATGCACAAAATAAATCTGTATAAAGCACAGATGCTCACAGGTGTAGTTCAGAGCTATGGGGCTTGATACTGAGACACTGAGTACAGTTCCCAGGGAAAGAGTGGTGTTACTTTTTTTTTGGCTGAGTTACTTTTGCCGCTCAGGGTGCATGCTACCTGTATAAGGGCTCGCTGCCAAACAAATGCCGAATGCTATTTTTACTTTTTACTTGTTTTATAAAAACAAAAATCCTCTTCTGATTTCTTTCAGTTAGCAAAAACAGGTACTAATGCAGGTCTTCTGTAAAGTGAGTGAATATCTGTATAACACAACCAGCGCTAACTATTAGACTTCTCTAGTTTTTAAGTTTCTTGTTCATTTCTTACACACTAGGATTACACACCAGGATTTTTTTTCAAATTAAGATATAATTCATAAACTTGAGGAATTATCTTGTTGTTTATGCCCTTATCGTATACCCCTCCTTTAGTAGGGAAATATGGCGGCAACAGGTTTGTCGTTTTTAAGTAGAGAAATGCCCATATGACACAGTGGTGAGGGGTTTTCCTTTACCTTTTCCAAAGATAATGGGTTCTTCTTCATCTCCACAGCCAGACCAAGCACTCTGTGGCTGCCCTCTGAAGCACTCTGCTATCTTTCAGGAAGAGAGCTTGAGATCCCACTGAGATAATATCTTCCAAGAGGGCCTACTCATTTCTTCATGCCCAGTGTCTAGAAAAGCACCTGGCATCTAAAAGCTGGCTAATTAATGCTCGTCAAATAAATGAACATGTGAATAAAGGATTGGTCCAAATGGATTACATTTGAATGCATCGTTATTCCGATTACTTATTTCATTGGACCTCTGTTACTCAATGAGGACAAGAAAAGCTGGCATTTCTCTGGGGAAAAAAGAAAAAGGAGAGATATTATTACATCTTCAAACCTCTCCCTCAGTTTTTCCTACATCCCCAAATCTATTTACCTATTTTTCTCATCTTGTTCCCCCCTACCCCCACCACACACACACACACACACACACACACACACACACACACACACACGCTGCCCCTAAGTTTCTATTGTTTCTGCAGAGGCAAGCAAAAGAAATTTGAAAGGAAGTTAAGAGTCGACTCTAAATAGGAAAAAAAAAAATTGGCACATTCCCACTGTGGTGCACTTTTTAAAGTCCCAGTAAGCGAGAAAAACACAGAGCTCGTAATTAACTACTAGAAGACTCTGGTAAAATCAAGAGAGACTTTGAGATTCTAGACTTCATTAGCAGTTAAAGAAGAAAAAAATCCCCATGGCCAGCAGGTTAAAAGTTAATTAGGAGCAGTGCTAGGGGACTTGCTGTCTGACAGAGAGGCTTATGAGGTAGTTTCAGGCTCTTTATTGCCACTATAAAAGTCTCCATGTTTGCAAGCTCCCAAGATACAGAGCAAATCCCCAAGGTTGTTCAGAACAAGGAAGCTCTGTGCCTCCAACACTCAGGGGTCCTCTGCCCTGCCCAGTAATGGGTGCTCTGGGACTTTTTGTCCATTTGCTCTCAGAGCAAACTTTTTCTTAGATTAAATAGATACATTTGGTTGGAGCAGTAAAAACACATTAAAATTTAATTTAGATGCATATGAAAATAAGAGTGAACAAAGGGAGAAGGACTGAAAAAGAGTAAAGGAAACGATTTTTTTGGTCAAGACATAGGCTTCAAAGGATTCAGGAACTTTCATTCTTGGGCGACCTGGTATTTCCTTAGACTTAAACCTACAAGAACCATTGCTTTCTTTCTCTACAAGTCTCTCTCTGATTTTTTTCTGCAACAGATTATAAAATTTCATTTGAAATTCTTAGGTGAAAATATCAAATATCAAAGTAAATTGTGAGACATACCACACCGTAGAACTAGAACATCACAGGTGTCAGAGAAAATCTAAAAGGTTATTCCTGGCTCTTCTTCCACTCTCCATTTCAGCTCTAGTAGAAAACAGCAGTTAGTGGGTGTGAGAGGTGAGTAACAGAGATGGGAGGACTCTATCTTTACCTCCCTTCCCTGGCTACAGACTTTTGTCTGGAAATGGACCCTCAGTGGGGGAGGAGAGTAGAAGTTCTACCTTTGGATGGGTTGAATTCTATGGGAGTGAGCAGCCTAATTACTAAAGCAACCAAAAGCTTGTTTTTCAGATAGAGTGACTTTGTGATTTGAGAATGTGTATTTCAGCCTTTGTATTTCCTGTGTAAAAATGAAAAAGTATGAGACTACACATATTTTCATGGGGGGCTGACCTCTTGACTAAATCCAAATGGATATTGAAGGGCTAGCTAATTAAATTTACTTTGTGATTTCAACTTATGATCAAGACTTATTCCTTGTATATTTCAAACCCTTGTTAGGCCTCAGAATCTGAGCTGTTCATGGTAGAGGGCTGGTGGCAGGTGGTGGGTAGAATAAAGGGAAGATAAATCCAAAATAGCTTAAGGTCTAGTACAGCATAATTTATATAAGTTTGAGCTGTGTCCTGGATTTGTAGACAGTTCTATGATTAAAGTAGCCTGAGGTTCCTCTAGGATTTTTAAGGAATATTATCATGATCAAATTCAAGTTTTACTTGATTTAGTTCCTACCATCCAGATAATGTCAAATATTTGACTCCCACAAAATCTCTTACATCTAAAATTTCAGAGAACTCCATTTATTCTGCTCTGCCTCTTGGTTGACTTTGTTGCTCAGGAAGCCATTTGAAATTGACGTATTTTCCACCAAAGCACCAGAGCCCCTGACCTAGTAATCCTCTGAGTATTTCAGTAAGACTGGAGAATAGGAGTTCTTGGGAGTACAGAGAGAAATGAATTGGGGAGTAGGTAGAGTCTGACCATAGAAGACTGAAGACCATATTATTTTTTAAGGTATCTCTTGAAGTGATGGAAATGATGCATTTGCCACAACAAAGATGTGTACTGGAGTGGAAAGAAAGGATTTCAGCTCTAACTGAGGATAGATCACCTTACATTTAAGTTCTTTAAAATAAAGAATTGTTTCTTCAAAGCAAAAAGTAGTGAATCTGTAATTCTCCGATTCCCCCTTCCAGAGCAGAAGTGACTTCAAGGTGGTTTAATTCAATCCCTAACTTTGGTCCATCAGGAAATTGAAATCTAATACAATAAAATGGCCCATCCACAGTCCCCTAACTAGCTGGTGGCAGTAGAGGAATCAAATTCTCATCTCTTTCATATTCAACCAGGTGTTGTCCTTTCTACTACATTACATGTCTTCCTAAGTTTAGACTTCACTAAAAGATAGGTTTTGACTAAAACATTGCTTTCTCCTGGAGCAGATCAGAATTTTAAAATAGCAGAGAAAATAAACAGTTTCTTTTAGAGTAGAGAACTAGGGTACATGTAAATTAGATAATAAGGGAAATAAATTCAGACACATGAATTTGCCTAGACAAGGCAGTTATAAGTATTCATTATAGAGACTTAGACTGACCCAGATAGTGGCTTTAATAAAGAGAAAATTGATCCAGAAACAGAAATCTGAGAATTATAGAAAACGTCAAAATTAACTCATTGTACTCTAAAACCCCTTTCTGTAACAATGTTCTAAGAATTATACCTATTTTGTGGTTGATTGGCTTATAGAACTGTAAAATGTATTACAGCCTCATATGCTTCTAGAAAAACCTATCCAACCATGCCAGTATTAGCAAGAATCTGTGATAGGCAGAATATTATTTCCACTCACCCCTCAAATGTCCAGATCCTAGTCTGAGGAATATGTAAATATGTTATCTTATATGGAAAAAAAAAACTGTATAGATGTGAGTAAGGTTAAGGACTTCAGTGAAAAAGGACCTCGGTTTTAAAAAAAATCTTCCCATCACAAAGGGAGAAGCAATAACAACAATAATAGTAGTAGTAGTAATCATCATCATCATCATCATCATCATTTAAAAAACTATAAAAACAGAAGAGTCTCCCCTGATAATTCATAACCATAGCCAATATAAGTTTCAGAGAGTTCTGAAAATAGAAATAAATTGTAGTGAGTAATAGATTGAGTGAAAAAAGTGGAAACCACCAAGTTTAATCTTTTCACAATTAGGAATCCACTTTGCAAGAACACCTGTTGGTGTTCTGGTTCGAACTCCAGTACGTATGGATCCCCACTGCCATCCAAAGTAGTTCACTTAAAACTTAACAGGTCATTGATTAGAAAATTCTCTGAGCTTTGAAATCTCCTTCCCTATAATTTCTACCTATTTGTCTTAATTTTGCCTTTTGGACCTAAGGCCACTGAGCATAAAGCTTCCACAGTTAACTCTAAACACTTGGAGGCTGCCAGTATGTCATGTCCAGGCAAATCTCTTTGATTCCTTGACTACATCTTCCTGCTGATCAAAAATGGAAGTTTAAATAAGCCTCAGTTGAAAATGTGAGTAGCTTTTAAAAAGCAAATGATAGAGAGAATATGGTTTCATAAATTGAGTGTTGTCTCTATTTCTTTGCCAAAACAATTAGAAATGTCACATCTTTATGTAATTAATGGGCCATATTTCTAAAGGTTTAAAAATCTTCAAAAGTAGAATCTGGATGCTTCTTTTCTCTTTCTGCCCAGGAAATCCAGCATCTGGATGGAACAGGCAATTTAGAAGCACATGCAGACTTAGTGTGATTCAGGAACCAGGGATATTTTTCACTTTTGTTTTTCTTGTTATTTATTTTCTTCACCTCAGGTTTCTGAAAACGAGGAACAGATGGGCTAATCCAAGCTCCTCAGAGCAGACGGCATAGCAAACTCCCCACGTGAGGAACGGGGCTCTCCTGCAGAGTGCTGCAGCCACAGAATAATTTACTCAACTCTGCCTCAGAAGGAACACTCACCGAACTTTAAACAATTAGCCTTGCCATTGGCCCCATTAGCAACCACTGTTGGAAAGACGTGTCCTTGCCTGATCCCTGAAGGCTTCACTATCACCCAACTGCCAGACACTAGATATCATTGTAAGGAGTGAAGTCCACAGACAGATGCACAAATGAACGAGAGAGGTAAATGGATAGGCTTGACAAATGGATGCTTTGGCATCAGGTGCTCGGGAAAAAATTAGAAACGAAGAAAAATGTTGGGTAGAAGAACAATGTGTTGTAGGATAAAATTTATCATTTTAAAGCATTCTTGACTCTGCCGACTACTGAGACACCTTTATGTCCCTAGCTATGTCCTTTCCTTTCTTCCCATTATAACCCAATTAAAAGAGTTGTTTTTATCCAAAGGAATAATAGTGTGTGTGTGTATGTGTGTATAACTTATTACTTTCCCCCTACATGATGGCATTGTTACAGAAGGATTTGCTAAAACATAGAATTCAATTTGCTGATAGGTGTGGGAAATGGTTGCCAAAGGAGTTTAAAGACTCTGCTATCACGCCAGTTTCCCAATTTAGCAGAGATGATGCCAACGTCTACTTTTTTTTTATAACATAAGATAAAACAGAAAAGTCAATTGTGTCTCTAAAAACTAGACAGAGATAGAGAAGGGTTATATAATTTTTAGACTGGGTTCCCAGGTTGAAACTTAGATAAATATCTCCTGACTGTATGAACAAGAAGTTTATGTTCAGTTGTGAGTAACAAAAGTCAAACACAAAACAATAACTAAACAAGACTTAAACAAAATAGCGGTTTTATTTTTTCCTCAAAATTAGCTAAATATTTGCTGGCAAGCACTAGATCAACAAATTATAATTATTAGTTCTGAGGTCTCTGAAAATCTACTGACTGTTTCCCATGGTTGCACAATGACTGCCCCAAACCTGTGTCGATGTTCTAGGCATAAATAAAGGGCAAAGTTCAAACGGACACTTTGCAAGCTTTCCTAGAGGTCACATCTAATGATTTCTACTTACATCCCTCAAGGCACAAGTATTTCCCTTGGCCATGTCTAGCTTCAATGGAGGCTGAGAAATTCATTTTTTAAAAATCAAGCTCATAAATGGCCCTCCCCAGAATTATAGGTGTGGTATTAACAATTAGGAGAAATAAATATTAGAACTAGCAATCCTTCTCTTACTAGCTTAGAGGGAAGGTAATACATTATAATTCTGAAAATACAGTAAAATTTTAATCTGATTGTCATAATAAGAACTATTTGTGGACAATATTGGGAGCTGGTAGAGGGTTTTTGATAACAAAATAAACTGTTTTCAAGGGTTGGATTAAACAATCAAACTTGATAATTTTTAGATTAAATCTTAGGGTATTTCTTCAATCCAATCTCACACTGGCTAATCCACACTACTAGTAAGTACTATCCCATGAAAATCTGTGTACAGACTGATGGTCATTTTTTCCTCTCCCTAAGCTACTGAAAACTTCAGAATCAAAAATAAAACTTTAAACTATTCTTAGGATGCTATACTATCTAATGAGAGATTTCATAATACTTTCAATATACTATTAAGCAATTCATACAGTATGGATTTTTCTATTTGTGATATGGTGTCCCAAAGAGGACTTGTTTTAACCATGAAAAAACTCACATACCTACAAATTATGCTTGCAATGGATCCATATTTCCTTCTTACATTCAGAGAAGTGGAGTTGATTTCATATGTGGCCCAGTCTTCTACCTGAGAAAGATCTGGGCATTAGAAAGAATGTGACAAGCTCTGGCTCCATTGGTAACATAGAGCTATTCCCAGTCAAAGCAGTGATTCATGTAATAAAGCCCAGCTTTGGTAAAAGTTTAGGATCCGTCAGTCATGTCATGTTTTGCTTTGTTTTTTCCTTCCCAGGAGCAAGATTAAACATATGTTTGAAAAGGGAATCTTTTCCTCATATAAAACTAGACTCCCTTCCTCTCTTAACAAAATAAAAGAATAGCAATAGGAAAAATGAGGAGAAATGGAAGAAGAGAGAGGCTTGCTTTGCTGAGGAGGACTCAGTTTTCAGGACACTACTAGACTGGTTTAGTTATCTACAACTCTAGCTGGTGGGGAGACTGAATTGAATTTGGAAGACCCTTCCTCCCACACCCTGGTCCAGAACCCATTCTTTATCATCTGAACTTGGAAAAACTTGGGCAGAGGAGACCTTCCATAAGCATCCAGTTGAAGCCATGAAGAGGACATTAGATTTCAAGACTTAAAGATGAGGCTTTGAAAGGAGGTGTCATGGACACTGGGGAGACAGAGGTAAAGCTGGAAGAGAGCGATGTTGCCTTAGGATAGGTTAACCACATATAGAGCAATGGCCAGGAGTAGTGTAAAAGTAATTTATTAAGAAATGTTCCTAGGAAAAATGGATAGGGGAATCAAATTGGGGCCTAGGAAGAGAAGGAAGCAAAGCAAGAGTTTAAATAAAAATTTAAATATGGTTGACACATATTTATAACATTTAACCTGCGGATAATTCCTTAGGTAAGATTCAGCTTCTCTTTTTGATTAGATAGCTCTTCACCTATTTTGATCTTGATAAAATTGGACATCTCTATATGGTGTTGGGTTAATTAAAAATATGGTTAATATAAGCAAGCCTAATTATTTCTAGCATCCAGTTCCTTGTGAGGTGAGGGAGAAAAATATGGGGGCACTTAGAGGCCTTTGAGCAGTGAGAGTTTACATGCAAAAGATATCTTAATGGTTTTGTTATTAATTTTGGACCTGAATTTGGGAAAAACAATATAAAGAAGAGTTGTCAGAGGACAATTATCATTACCTCAAGAAATAGTAATATGTTCTAAATACCCAAAGATAAGAAATGATTATTATAAAGTTAATATACTAATATAAAAGACAGTATTTTAATATAAATCTGGAAGAAGTTACCATATCAATTATAAGAAACTTTAGTTTATTTAGAAATGAGGAACTTTTAAAAATTATTCACGAAACAATGTGGTGATGAGTTTTATAGTTTCTTTGATTGCAAAACTCATCACCACATTGGTTTGTGACCCAGAATCCCATTTCTTCAGAAATAAAAATGTATGTTCAACAAAAGACTTGCATATAAACATCCACAGCATCTTTATTCAAAACAACCCACAATGTAAATAATCTAAAAGCCCATCAACAAGTGATTAGATACATTGTTGTAGTTCTATAAAACAGAATATTACTCGGCAATATAAGAAAGAAACTGCCATACTCGAGAGTGTAGATTAGTCTCAAAACTATTTTACTGTGCAACAGAAGCCAGGCACAAAAGACTACGTACTAAATAAATTCAAGTACAGTGTATGAAATTCTAAAGAAGACTAATCAAACCTCTAGTGAAAGCTAATCAGGAGTTACCTAGAACCAAAGTAGTGGGAGAAACCCTGCAAAAGGGCATGAAGGACCTTTGAGGATGATGGAAATATTTTGCATCTTGATTATGGTAGTGGTTACATAGGTGTGTACATGTATCAAAGCTCATCAAACTATACACTTGCAATTGGTCCGCGTTTTTAAATATGTAAAATATACTTCAATAAAATTGATTTTAAAAATCCTGAGCCTCACAAAGATCATCAGAGAGACACATACATCTCATAGGGCTCTTGAATAAGAGAGTACACTGGGAGGAGGTTCCTTTGGGGAGATCGCACAGAAGGTAAATAGAACTTCTACCAAGTGTTAATATCTGACTGAATACTCTGGTTTATCATTTATAATCTTTCTTTGTTTAATAATTTAAATATGCCTTTATACAAAACTATATTTAGATGGCTTATTTAAAGCCTTTAACTCTACTTTCAATATATATTAACCTAATCAGAGAATGGCTCTACCATGCTGAACTCACCATCTTAACTAGAACTTCACAAAGAGCAAATTTGTTGTCCATAGACAAGGATATTTCATCAAAGAAGCGACATTTAAATTTTTGCTCAGTGCAAGTAGAGGAAACAATCCCTGATGATTTGTAGCATTATCTAAAGTTCACAAAAATCAATCTTTAAAAAGACATTAATTATTATAATTCACTTGGTTAAATATGTATGCATACAATCTCATAACCTTAAATAACTTGGGGAAACAATGATAATCTATCTGACCTCAAAACACCCTTGAAAAATTTGGATGTGCAAAATTCAATAACTTTTTATAAAATACAAATTTAATATTTGAAATTCAATCTTATATGTGTTAAAGTTATATTTTATATCTCATTGTGAGAAAATTTGAGAAGACACATTGCTAAATTTTAAACCAAAATTATCAAGCCCATCTAATTTATCAAGGGATTTACCTAATTAATATGCATATTACATAAACTAGTAGTATCTTATAATAAATCTGCATTTATTTACCATGTATTAAAAGTATATCAGAATCTCTCATTAGTTCACTTTTATGACTATTTGTTGCTAGCTAATGTCATTTGCATTTCTTTGTTTCTTATCCAGTAATCTGCCACTGCCAGCACAGCTTGACTTTTCTGAGCTGGTAGTTTCCCTTAAAAGGCCGGCACACTTAAAGCATTCGAAATTCCATTTCTTCCTTCTCTCTTCTAAATTTAAGATATTTTAATTTGTTAATCTGCTCCAGAGTTAATCTGATGTCCAAAGGGATATCATAGTTATGTTTAGAAAATATTTCAAATTACATATGCAAAGAATCTTATCAAAATTTGGGGCAAGTTGGAGAACTTTGGTGTGTTCTTTCTCCATAGCGAATAAGCCCTTCGCCTGGGTTTGAGCCCTAGGTAAGAATATTTGTCTGAGGACCAAATTACCAAGGTAGGGATTTTAGAATTTATCCTCAGAGGTATTACTCATGGTAGTTTTAGAGAAAAAAGGCAAGAATAGACTAGATAATACAGAAGCCGTTCAGCTTCTCAGGAGCTTAGGTGTTCCATTAATGAAAGGTCTGCAGGCTTCAGAAAAGCCATATCAATTCCATCTGCAGCCCCCTTCCATCAATCCTTCAGGTTCATCCACACAACTGATCTATAAGCCAGCCAGCCCTCTGCTCTCCAAGCCGTGCCAAACTGTTTCAATTTTTTTCAATATTGCACATTCTTTCTCCTCTTTAATGATAAATATGTATGTGTTTGGTTTTGATATTAATATAGTGTGGAAGTAGGGAAGATTCTCATGACCAACAAATGTCTAAGTATGTCCCCTAAAATAATTTGATTACAGATGAAAAGGGCTATAATTATAAGCAGATCATTTGTTGACATTCTCTTCTGTCTGTAAAGAGGCTTTTCACACACACACACACACACACACACACACACAGAGAGAGAGAGAGAGAGAGAGAGAGAGAGAGAGAGAGAGAGAGAGAGAGAGAGAGAGAGAAACTGACAGATATAGAAAATTCAACCATTATGCAAAAGCAAAATTAATGGGGATAGTATGCAAGCAACCCCTTCAGGAAAGACATAGACAGACAAACTGTTTAAAGATACTTTCTAAGCTGCCCAATTTTCCCTCTTCCTCAAGAAAAAGATCAATGGTATATATATAGCATGGGGCAATTTTCTGAAAGTTCAGACTGAGTGGCCTGTGGTCCCTTAAAGGAGTTGCTCTCTTGAACCTGCTGTGGGAACCCCAGGAAAGCTGGGGCCAATGGAAATTTTGTAAAATCCTGCAGACATACAACAGAGAGTCAATCTCTTAGCACTTAACACTGAGAGAAAGAAAACAGATGGCCATTAATTAATGACAGAAATACTTCAGATCAGTCATGAACCAGAACAAACCAGGCAACCACAGTCATGAACCAGAAATATCCAGAAACAGACTCAACAAGTATCTGCCATTACAGTACATGGCAACCTATTCTGGGAGCCAAGAAGAGGGCCTGATGAAGACGCCTGTGACAAAGCACCACATTTTGCTGACTCCAGTAGCTGAATCCTTATAGATAGAAAACTATTGACATCAATCAAAACCAAAACCTATGAAAATTTTGGCTACCGAGTAAGCCACCCCCCAAATGTACCCCATAATACAGAATAACACAAGGCAATGCCCTTGCTTTTAAAACAACCAAGCAATATAGATAGCTGCATCTATTGTTAAAGTCATTTTAATAAATAAAAAATAGAATCTTCTGTTGTTTCTGCATATTCAAAAAATAGGGCTTTTAGAATGTGCTGCCATTCTGGCTCTGATATAACCATGTGAGATGACTTAGTTATTTGTAAGTTTATGATTGCTATTAATCTATGGGGTCCTATGATTACCAACCCACATCAGATGTGAGATTTGCAGAAGCAGAAGTCTCTTCCAGCTGTGCTGTGGGACAGGCTCTCTGTCAACGGAGTTAGGCTGCTAAACACAATATGTCAGTTTCACTTCTACATGAGTGTGTTATTCTAGAATTTTTGTTATACTGCTATCAGTAAATCTGAAATGTATTTAAAATGTTCCTAAAACTAGTAATAAAATGGTATGTCTATAAATTTTTAATCAAGGAAAGTATCTCTTTTTTTCCCAAAAAGTGGGAGGAAAAGGCATACTTCTCTTTCTCTTCTTCCCCCTCTATCTGCACCCCTCCTCCAATGTGCCCTTGGAGGGGAGGGTGTGTTGAGGAGAGAGGCAGGAGGGTATGTTCTCCTACAGCTAGTGATCATGATCCTGAGTCATATGGGACTTTAATGTTTTCTTTAGGTCTAAAACTGCTTGGCTCCTGGTTGGGCTGTGCTGAAAGGGTTAACATACAGTGAAGACAAAGCTAACAAGGGACAGGACATAAATGGCTCCAGCTGTGTATAATTAACTGTAATACTGCAGAGTAAATGACTTTTATTGGCAACCATGTCATAACTTCATTAAAAGTCATATTTACAGCCCTATCATATGAAATGAATCCTCCCGTATTCTGGAATTTAATGAGCGTTCATTTTCACCTTGTTCAATTATCTTCCACCCCCTTAAACCATCCCCTCCCCCACTGCTCCAACTCATCCTCTCCCTAGTGTGGGAAACGTGAAGTCAAAAAACAATAGAAATGTAATTAGCACCTGGCAGAGGGCCCCTCTTCTAGGGAGCATTTCCCAAACCACAACAAAACTGTTTCTCCTTGTTTTCAATTATAAATAGGTAACTTCTTTACACAAAAAAATTAAGTAAAAACATATTTGATTTGATGAAAAGCTTTCGATGGTTAGGCCTCTGAAAAGAGGTCATGTGTAAAACAATCTGGGACAAAGTCTCAATCTGCGCAGTGAATAGTGATTGTGAAGAAAAGGAAAGCTAACAATTGGTTTTGAATAAAACCTTTTCCATTATAGCTCCCATTATCTGAAAGAAACTATTTCACATTTTTTTTTCTTGTTGAGTGGTATATCTAATTTAATTTTTCTCCCTCGCCTCCCAACTTTCCTTCCCTTTTCTTCCCTCTTTATTTTCTTTACTCAGGTTCCAAAGGAAATAGACTACCTGACCCATCAAGTGATCGAGGAACTCAATCTCATGATCTCAAGTTCAGCCTTCATTCCATCTCAAATGTTGCCTTAGAGTTGGGGATGTGTAGGGAAATTTTGAGTGTGGAAGTACAATATCAAGAGTGAATTTTCTTTGTTGAAGTTCCAATTGATGTCCTCTGTGGTTCAAAGTGAGACTCGAAGTCCCTATGCGTACCAGGAAGAACACAATCTGGGGATCCAGGCACACTTGTAATTGGGGGAGGGTTGGGTTGGGGGAGACATCTTTACTTTTTTCCCTAGGTTTATTAACTATAATTGATACATAAATTATGTAAGCTTATGGTATACAATGTGTTCCTTTGATACATTTATAAATTTCAAAATGAATACTACCATGGCATTAACTACCACCTCCGTCCCATCACATAGTTATCATTTCTTTCTTGCGACAGAACATTTAATATCTTCTCTCTTAACAACATTCAGGTATATGATACAGTATTATTAGTTATAATTACTATGCCGTTCATTAGATCCCCAAACTTGTTAGTCTTATAATTGGGAGTTTGTATCATTTGAGCAACATCTCCCCATTTTCTCACTCTCCCACTCCTGGTAACCACCAGTCTACCCTCTGTTTCTCTGAGTTTATTCTTTCTAGATTCCAACACATAAGTAATATCACAAAGTATTTGTCTTTCTCTGTCTGACTTATTCCACTTAGCATAATGCCCTCAAAGTCTATTTAAGTTGTTGTAAATGGCAGGATTTCCTTCATTCAATAGCTGAATAATGTTCCATTATGTGTACACAGATGTAGATATAGGCCACATAGATATATAATGTATCTATATCTATATCTACATATCACATTCATTCATTCATTCATTCATTGACTAACTTAGGTTATTTTCATATTTTGGCTATCATGAATAAAGGGCACATCTAAATTTTAATCCATAGTACCTACCAGTTATGTAACATTGAAAAATTTAGCTCAGCCTTCCTAAAGATCATTTTCAAATAAATAAGATTAAAATACCATCATTCTGATGGAGTTATTAGTATTAAATAAAATAATATGCTTGGCATTGTATCTCAAAAAGAAAGACATTTAATCAATACTTTTTCCACCCTTCCTTCTGCCATCTCTCATCTCTTCCTTCTCTCCAAGAATTTATAATTTCCCTGTCTTCTATCTCAATTAAGATAGAATGTTAGGCATTAATGTCTTGGGTTCTAGATTAATTGAGGGCTACCCTTGACAAATGATGCATATTGATTGACAAGTCAGGTCTATCTGTAAAATAGACCTGTCTACCAAGAAAGATTATTATCAAAGGAAATCGTGCCAAACTCAGTCGAGAAGGTGGTGAGGAAAACAATAGCCATGGATGGCATTGAACATGAGGTCATTTCACCTCACAAGCCCTCTCATGGTCTCTAACAGGCAGAACAGAGTTGAGGAGAGAGGGAGTAGTGCCCAAGAAACATTCAGGCACAGCTAGTACTTATGTTTGTGAATGTAAAATGCCCTTGGAAGCTGGCATCATTTTAGACAGAATGCCAACACACCAGGGGATACTTTCTGCTGCCAAGCATGCCATCTTCAGCAAATTCCACCGCGCACTTGTACTGCTCTTCTCAGTCCTGCTGCTTTATCTGATTTTAGGCTGACCCTGTATAATTAGCACTTTGGGCTGGCAGTATTGTTTAGTAACACCATTTCCATCATTCATCCGGAGACCTAATAAAGCTTAGAAATACCGTGAGCAGGAGCAAAATCTATGTTTCCTTTCTTTTACTTTCTGTCTTTTATTTATTTATTTATTTATTTTTTAAACTGAGGATCAAGATATTTCATTGGGTTGTAAAATTTTTTAACTGGCTCATAACCAGCATTTAAGCATTAAAAAAAAAATAGAATAGAGCAGAATAAAATAGAAAATAAACTACAATAATAAGGAAAAATATAGATTCATGAAAAACTATATATATTTTGTGTGTGTGCAAGTGTGCGTGTGTGTGTGTGATGCTATAAAATATGGCCCAAGTTTGAAAATCAATAATATAATGGTTAGCATTCAGACTAGATAAGCACCAGTTGGGGGCAAGTTTCCCTGTCCTGACATGTTAGTGTCTTATTTCACTCTGCTCTTCAAAGTGCTCTTTATCTTCATCTTTCTCATTAGCAAAATGAGCCCAGCAACACAAGAGGAAAAGTCAAATTTCTGAAAAGGAAACACAAGGAAGAGGGCGGGGGGCTCTATTCTAAATGAATCAAGAAATATTTGTCTCGTTATTGCTCATGTAGGCTCCTGTGGTTAATCAGCCCCAACCTCTTGCCTTATGAAGTAGCAGTCATTTGACTTATCAAATCCAATAAAAATCTCAAATACGAAAATTTGCATTTAGATGCAATGAGCTACAGTATGTCCCTAATGAAGTAATTAAGCGCAAGCATGCAGGGTGGCATTTAATTGCTCTTTACCAAGTGTTTATGGACATCTCATTCCAAATGTTTTAAGATAAAGGGCCTGGAGAGAGAGGTACACAGTTAATGTCACTATTATATTCTGGCTCAATATCTAGTTCAAGTAAGGGGATCAGAAATAAACAATGCTGAGGAAAAGGGGAGGTATTAAGGATATTCCCAGGTGTCTCCAGGGAGGAGTTATTGCTTTGTGGGTCCCAGGCCCAGACTTGTACCTGGTTAAAAATGAGGCTCTTTTTGCTGGCATCTTTGATCTAACATACCTTTCTTGCTCATTGGCTTCTACAGCCTTCTATTCCAGAGGCTGAATTTTAGATGTGAGATAATTATATAGAGTGTGCATACTCTGTATAAAAACAGACTCTGGGAAAAGGAAAGGGACTGGGCAGGAGATCAGTGGGTGAGGGCAGATCCCTACTGAACACTAGATTTTCATCTACCCAATCTGCCACACTGTTGAAGCAGGCAAATAGATATCACACAAACACCATAGGATGCCCTTGCACATGTCCAAACAGATGGCTGGCCAGCAGAGGCATCTGCTCTGATTTCAGGCAGGGCAGGGGGCACCTAGAGAGAGTGCGCTCCCAAATCCAAGACAGTTTTTGGAAAACTTCATGCTTTTTCTCTGCAAAATAGTTGCTTCCTTCGAACTTCTTATGCTTGTCTTTTCTCTTTCCCTTTTGACACTGATGTTCAAGTGCCAACTTGTTGGAAAATAAAGGAAGAAAACATGTACAGAGTATATTTTAAGAAAGGTCAAGAGATAGAAAAAAACAAAGCAGAGGAATCAAAGAGTGGGAGGAGGGGGGGGGGAAGCAAGATCCAAAATTTAAAACCCTGTTTAAATTGTGTCCCATTAGTTTCTTCTTCCTGCTCTGTAATATGACATTTTTCTTTTAGCAACCTATTGAAAATTTAGGAGAATGGCTGATTATTTGGATATGAGAAGCATAGTAATTAAACAAGACATGACTGCTGCTATAGCCTTACTAAGATATCTTTTTTTCTCTCTCTCTTCAAATAGAGAGAAATAATAGAATGGGAAGATCTAGCTCTGTTCCTGGGACAGGCTCTACTCAAGTAGTAATTAAGCTATTTGGGAACAAATTCCCTGTGCCATCTCTACCCTTGGACTCACCCTGTGAAGAAAATCTACTGGTTCACCAGACTTGCTCTTTTTTGTGACATTCCCATCAGCTCTAATGAAGTTGACAGATGTTTGTTTTCTGTAACCAAGGCAATTGCCTCCACCATGTTTATTACACTGTTGATTGAGAGAAGGTGAGTTAGTTCATAAAGGAAGCATTTACTTACATGTGATAATATTGGGTCATAGCTGCAAATGTGTAGATAAAAATACTTGGTTAGAATCCCAGCTCTGCTGAGTAAGGTTGTGTGCTTTTGTGCAATTACTCTCCATCTGCTTCATTTTCTGCCCTGAACAGAAGAAACGACAGTTATAGCTATCTCATAGGGCTATTGTAAGGATTAAATGAGTTAATTCATGTAGCACATGCAGAACAGCACAGGGCATATTTTTGAGTTAATTTTTATACAATGAGAATGAGAAACAAGAGGAGACAAAAGCTTTACCCAAAGAGACAGAGACAGTATAAGCAGTATGAAACATAAAATTTACAGAGGCCTTTGGACTCCCTGCGTGAGAAAACTATTCATTTGCAAACTCAATTCTCCTTGGAAAAGGAAAAATGACTCAGAGAGTGGAGCCAAGGGTCAGAAACAGCAATGTGGTGGTTAATGTTATATGTCAACTTGACTAGGCCATTGTGTTTAGTTTTGGTCAAACTCCAGTCTAGGTGTTGCTGTGAAGATATTTTTAAAGAAGTGATTAATATGCAAATGAGTAGACTGTGAGTAAAGCAGATTACTCTCCATAATGTTGTTGGGCCTCATTTAATCAGTTGAAGGTCTTAAAAGACCAAGGTCCTCCTAAAAAGATAAAATTCTAATTCCAGCCTGCCTTTGGACTTGAGCTGCAATATCGGCTCTTCCATGGGTCCTCAACATATCTGCTTGCCCTTTACTATTCAGACTTGATACTCTTATTTCCTTCCACCTGGAGTCTTGTCAGCCTTGTGACTGCTTAAACCACTAGAATATGGTGAGAGTATGTTATATGACTACCAAGAGAGGGTCACACAAGGAAATGCAATTTCCGCCTAGTTTGCTTGGAAAATGCACACTTGGAGCCCTGAAATGCTGCAGAGCAAGTCCAGCCATCCTGAGTTCACCATCCTGTGAGGAAACCAAACTCCACAGAGGGGCTACTCTTTCATTTGCCATCCCAGCCCTCATGATATTTCCACCAAGGCTAAGAGTGCGTGAATAAAGAAGTCTTCGGATGATTCAAGCGACAGAGTCATCTCCAGCCATCAAATATTCCAAACTAAGTTCCCAGATGCTGTGGGACAGAAATAAGCCATTAACAGTAAGGAACTTTATCAGAGCCCTCGTGTTCCCAGAAAGCAGGGCTGGTCAAGAATCCTTCCACCCTTGCTTGCTATCCAGAAACAACTCCCTGAAAAGGATCACCCTGCCCTCACATTTTTCAAAATAAGATTCTCTTCATCATTTCTTATGACCCCCATACGACTCATGGATAACTCCCCCATTTACCTTCCCCTATCAAACTCCAAATCCTCTTTCTTTTATTTGTAATGGTCTTTATTAATGAACATTTTCCCTATTGCAAAAGTCTGAATAAAATCATGCCATTAATTGTCAGGAGCAATTTTATCTTTCACACTATTTTCACTGAGCTCTTTCCAAATGCTTGATCACAGAATCCGTGAGCGTAATAAAATAGTTATTGTTTTAAGTTTAAAGTAGTTTTTTTTTTTCTGCAACAAAGAAAAAAAATAGAATGGAGCTTGTCATCATTTCTCTTTAAGCTTTAAAGTTAAAATTTTACCAGGTTAAATGTAGAAGTTAGTCTTCTACTTATATTTCCACATGTACTTATGGATGATTTTAATCTGCAGAATTAGAACTTTATTCAGTACAGGAAAGATTTTATCTATCATATTTTAAATTATTGGTTCTGTTTGATTTGTCCTCTTTTTCAGAAACACCAATTATCTATATTTTAGATCATTATTCTTTCTCTTCCATATATATCATCAAGGTTTTGCTTTTATCTTTTCTCTTTTTCAACAAATTCTAAAATATTATCAAGTTTGCCCTCCATAACACTGATTTAATTTCTGGTAGATTCAAATACACTCTTTAATGCTTTAATGATGACATTAAGTCTGTGATTATAATTTTAAATTTTTAAAATTCTCTTTTAATTTTACTTTTTAAAAAACTGTGTGCCTCTCAGCAAGCCTCCTTTTTATATCAAATTTTAATCCATTGTTTTGCTATTTTATCTCCAATCTCATTATATAGAGCCTATATTTCTCTGAAATTTTTGAGAACATGAAGTGATTTATTTTTAAATTTATTTTTCTGCAGTCTTTTAAAATATATATTATTTATCTACATACAGCTTGAGTGCTTTATTTCCTATTTTTGTGTTGCAGATTTTTTACTGATTCTGTTTTATTTTTCCCTCTCAATATTCAAGTCACTAAACAAGAAAACATCCATCCAGCCCTGCTGTGGTTTACTCCTTGTCTCTCTAGTTGCTGTTAGAATTCTCTTCTCAAATTTAGAGCTGTAGATCCAAAGATGCATGCATGCCCTAACCATGCTTCTGGTGTTTTGTTGTCTTATATTTAAGGTAAATTTGCAGACATAAGGCTAGGTCATCTAATTTCAATGCAAAATATTTTATTGAATGAAGTTTATTTCTGGAAATTCCTGAGTTCAGTCTGTTTTTTCTTCAGACTGCTTTTTTGCCTTTTTATTTTAAAAAATAATAATAATTATTGACAGAAAGAATAAATAACAAACTGTAACTCATAGTGCGCACCTTTCTGGGGCTTTTCCTTGTTCTGTCCTTTGTATGAAAAAGACAATGCAGTAAGTATAAAACCTATCTAAATCTACTCCCCAATTTACACATTGCTAAGGATCGTGGTTTTCATTAAAAAAAAAAAAATGTACTATAATGGCTTCGGGAAAGAATCTAAGTCTGACTCTGTGAAATTTAGACCTTTGTCATTCATTCATAGCTTGGCTGTTGATCTCACTGGGTGAGCTGGTCTTTTTGCCCATTTATGTTCATACTTTACAACATAGATGTAGGGTACTTCTGCACCTCGATAACAGCGAAGTATTTGTCTTTCATTTTATTATTTAGTAACATGAGAGTTCCTGGCATAAAATATTCAAAGTGGTTTAAGAGCCTCTAAATAGGGGCAAAACGAAAAATGCTGATTATTATTTTTTTTTTTAAAGGAAGTCATAGAGGATTACTCTACTGCAGTTTTCTGATTAATGCCCATCTCAGAGCATTTTCCCAGTGGCTTTGTAAAGGTTAAGTAACTTTCCTGAACATCACAACTTCAGTTGATGTCACCCAAAAGTAAGAGCACAGAATTCGGCATCATTTGATCCCAGGGAAGCATAATGTTTACTTGATGCAGAAAAAGTTTTATTTTACTGCCCGCCACCCCTCCCTCATAACCACAACTGTTCTCAGCTTGAATGCTCTTTAGCTGACATTTATGCTGCTTACACAGATAGCAATAAGGAAAAAATAAAAAGAAAGGAGAAAAAGAACAAGCAAGGATATTGAACTTTACAAATTTTATTTGGAATTCCAAATAAGGGTCAGGTTATCTTGTGCTTTGCTTTTCAAGATGTGGACCCTGGGCCAGCAGCATCAGCATTACCGTACAGCTTATTAAAAATGCAGAATCCTAGCCCCATCCCGGACTTTATGAAGCAGAATCTGCATTTTTAATATGATCCTCGGGTGATTCATATGCACATTGAAGTTTGGGAAGAACTGTTTCTTTTGATATCCCCTCTGACAAATTCTACAGAGGAACTCTGAATTCTCAGAATACTTCAGCTGCTCTGTCCACACATGACGATAGACTAGCTGGGTAAGTGTGTATCCTCCCATACATCTTTTCAGTCTTGCTTTTACAAAGATTTTGGTTCATCACTGGCTATTGCCAGAGAGAGAAACAGTGATTAGATTCTAGGCTTTATTGACCAGGCTTGTGTATATGAAATAAGTTTACATTCTGGAGAGAAGATTGGATGAGGCCAATAAGAACTTTAACATCCTAAGAGAGAAGTTTTGTTTTATCAACCCAGTAAATAAGTGGAGCTTTCTGTTAAATTCTCTTAAAGTAAAGATTTCTAACTAGGTTTACTTGCTGAAGAAATGCAATTTAGAACTTTGGATTTTGTCTGTGAACAAGGCAGCTCCCTGAAACTCTCATGCAGATTAGTTGCAGGCTACTAGCAAGGGAAGTAAATATTTCCTGTGTACCTGTTTCAAGGAAGGAGTTGCCAGGGGCATTTTATTGCCTTGGTCCAGAGAGTGAAGTGTGAGAAGCTCTTCATTAGGTTTTATTGCCTGAGAGGACATCAGGTCACTTAATGGACTGTGTTTAAAAATAAAGAAAGAAATAGAAGAAATCACAGATTGAAAAAACAGATTTATTAAAAGCTATTTTTTCCATATTAAAATAACTACTGGTGTATTTAACTAACAACATTTAATACAAGATATGATTTATTTTAAAAAATCTATTCACCCTCATCTCTTCAAGAATATATATCTATGAATGTTATCTGACACATATCCATTTCAAACCTACATTCATTCATTCATTGATTCATTCATTTGAGCATTTAATTACTTGTCCTCTATGAACCAGACATTATTTTAGAAGCTATTTTCTCTCCTCCTTTTTCTGACTGTCTATTCTATTTTCTATTCTTCAAGTGCATTCACCCAAAGCTATTGAGTGAAAACCGACCCTTCCAAACTGATTCCACGCTGTTGCTTCACTCACTGAAACCTGCCCTCAACTGTCTGGTTGCCAAAAGATGTAAAAGCCAGTGGAATAACAAGGTTTCCACATTTTGGCTGACTTTTTACAGAGTCATTTGAAATTAAAAGCCCCATGCTTTCTTTCTGTGTAAGTCAGCTTTGTTTCCAGCTCCTGGACAAACCCCACACTGAGTAATTTCAACTGCTAGAGGTTAATATTCCTGTAATAGCCTCATCGTGATGGAGAGTTTTTGAAATTACGAAAATTAGGTACACTACTAATTGGCCTGTCTGGGTTTGGATCTGCTCCCTGGGTTATAACACAAGCAGAGAAGGCTGTAGCAAGGCCAGATTCGATTCTCAAACCAACACTTACCAAGGAGACAGATGCAAGGAAGGAAAATTGTTCCAAAAAGAATCACATCAGTGTGTTATTTTCTTTCCTTTAATTGGCTGGGAAAAGGCACTGGAGAGATTCATTTCCTTCACTAGAACTCAGGGCAGTGTATCAACAAATATTCCTGGGCATCTGCTGTGGCCACTTGTGAGCTGAGCCAGCAGGAAATGCAAAAGAAGAATACACTGCTCCCTAACTAGAAAGGGCTTAGCTTGGAGAGGAGAAAATATCAAATCATGTAGCCATATAGTGAGGTTTCAAATTTGCTCAAAGAAAAACTTAGATATACAGAGAAAACTATCTTGATATTTGCTCTAACTCATCTGAGTTTTGCGACTAAGCCCATCCCACTGGGTAGTAATGGCAACTTAACCTTGCCAAATAATAATTTTTCAATCTTTTATGATCTAAACAGTCTGCCTCTAGCTTATATCTTTGTTCTGTACAAAGCTCTCCTCCCAAACATAGCTGGTGTAGTGGTGGTTTTGATGACTCAATCTCTGCAGGCTGAGGCTTTTAGATTTCATTCCCTTCCTCTATTACTGTAAAATGGTGATGTGGGGAGGTTTAGTGCATTTTTATGGAAATTTAAGAGAATAAGAGTCCTCTGATCTGTCTGGCTTACTCTGTAGCATGCCTGGATCCCCACGTGAAGTGGTCCAGATGTTCTGCTTTCTGGGCCAGTCCCAGTGAGGAGTAAATAGTTTTATCTGGCTTCAGAGTGAGCTGGTGCCATCACCACTGGCCTCTGACTTGAAGTTGCAGCCTGAAGCTGTCTCTTTTCCTGAATGAGAACTTTTCCAATCCACCACTGTTTTCAATCTCTCTGCATCTCCTCTTAGCACACACAGGGCTTTCTATGTCACTGTTTGTCATGTCCAGTTCATAGGGTGCACTGAACATAATTTCAATCCCAGCTATTTCTCAACTGCCACTACCCCTACACCATCATTCCCACATTATATGGGTTATGGCTTTGAGCTAAAAGCTTTGATTTTTTTTTCATGAGCATAGAAAACCCCAAGACGTGGCAAGGGATGTGAGTCATTAGTAGCCTTCATAGGTGTTGCTGAAGTCTCCTTTGCTATTGATTGAGTTATACAGGAACAAAATAAATTGTATCTGACTTCCTTACTCTTCATTTTATTTCTCCCCATCATTCTTCTGGTTAAAAGAGAAGGACTCAGAATTCCAACTTTCTCTAAATTAGATCTTTCTTCTACTTAGGAAAATAAGCCTCACACCCAAGCCATTATCGGCAAAAGGTTGTCCTCTCCTCACTATGAAAAATACCTTGTGGTTGGATCCATTAGACTGGGTTCATGATCTGCTAAACCGGAGTTCATCTATTAACATAAACTAAACATCACATGTTTAGCTTGCAGAAAAATATAATTTGGATATCAGAAGTTTAGTTTAAACTCTCTTTGTAGAGTAGAGTAATTAAGAATACATACTCTGAAACTTTGCTGAATTGAGATCTGTGACCTTGGATAAGTTATGTAATTTCTCTGTCCCTTGGTTTCTTTATCTGATAAAGAAAAAAAGGTAATAATATTACCTACATTACAGGGTTGTTGTGCAAATCATATAAATTTGTATATATAAAGTACTTAGAACTGTGAGCGGCACATAAAAAGTAGTATAAAAATGTTGACTATTATTATATGAAATTTTGTTGGAAAAATTCTAATGGGTGTTTTTGGGATGGAAGAGGAAAGAATAGGGAGTTGGTGGGGGAGGTCAATATCAGAAAATGTAAGAGAAAATTGCATAAATGTGTTTTCAAAATATCTTTCTTGTACTTACATGAATCCATTAAATAATAATGAAAGGCAACATATAATTTAGCACTAAATTTTATTCTGCATATTGTACGCACTGTCAGTATCAGGAGAGATAAGTTTTAATAGTAGTATTTTGGGAAATTTTTATGGAGGTCTAAAAAATGAAAGTATGGACAGAATTAGAGTGAATAGATGGGGAGTGCAGAGCCTGAATGCTATAAATGAAAGGATTTTTGTCTTAGTAGGCGATAAGTGAAACCAACTGGACTTTATTATTGTCTTTGGTGACTTCTTTATTTTATTCCTTAGAAATGGTTCAAAAGAATAAAAAGGAACGAATTAACAGTTCCCCCTCGCATGACAGTGAGATTGTGTTGAGTCTGTGTAGACTTGAGTATATGGCAACTGATTGGCTAACTTGGTGGTCAGTTGGGTGCTACTTGTGATAGTTCTCCCATAATCTGATGCTGCGAAAATGAGGTTTATTAGAGGACATTTCTTCTTCCATTTTTAAAAGAAACAGTAGGAGGAAACTGGCATGCTGAGGAACTCCAAAGCCCGTCAGTCGATAAAGGTGAAGGCTTTCTTTTTTCCTTGCTCTGTTACCTCGTCTTTACCTTGCCCCCAGAACAGACGCTAACCCTGATGATGTTCTATTTTACCCTTTAGTTTAAGACCTTTTCTAGGATTAACTCAAGGCCTCCAAACCATTGTTATAGCTTCTTTTGTGTTTTGGGATTGTAAAAGGAGGGGTAATTAGGGAGTGGATTATAATTTGATCACCTTGGATACAGTTGATTCTTCTATTTTTAGCCATTCTAGCCCTTGAGTGATTATCCTGTCATTACAGTGGAGCCCAAAAATCAAGAGCACAACTTTCTACCTAAAGTTTCAACAATTCCACTGGGCTCTAGCACATTAGTCTTGATAGCCTGTGTTTGGCTTTAAATGAGTGTTACTATTAATACCCTTGTCTCCCTAAGAATCTCTCTAAAATTTTATTTTTAAGAGGAGGGGAAAAAATCCATGGAGTAATGAAATCTATCAGCAGGAATTCTAATCTCATTTTAGAATTCTATAGAATCTGTCACTGAAAAGACAGACTCTCCAAAATCCCATCAAGGGGGCTTGCCAAAATCCCAGCAAGTGTCCTGGGAACTGCCAGAGGAACACTAGTTATTAGACAGAATTTAATTTGTGCAAATCCATTAACAAAAATCTCTAATTAAAAAAAAAATCAATAGATACGGTGACATTAACCAGGAAAATCTAATGGAGTACCATTATAATTTTTTTATATTCAATTAAATTGAACACAACATGATGGACTCAACAGATACTTTAATTAGATGCATATGAAAAGAAAATTTGCAAAATTAAACAGACTTTCTATTTGCAACTGATATGAGGAAAACTGCAGTAAAAGATTTGCTCAAATCCCTAATGTCTGGTAATTTCCTTAAGAGGGACATGAATTCTTAGACAACATCCTTACAAATCAATCTTCCCCCAAGAGGCTGTCTTTTGTCAAGAAAGAGTACACTGTGCTGCCTGCTTCTTTCTTAATTCCTTTTTTCTGGGTGAGATATTCCTGTGGAAAGCACAAAATGTAAGCTTCAAGAGGCTGTTTACCAAACTCCCTATTTCAGGATTCTCGCAGTAAAAATAGCCCAAAATAAATGGCTCTGATTTATAGGGTAAGCATGGTTCCAAGATTGTCCTAGACAGCCTCACTTCATGCCTGTTGCCCTGGCATAGTTATTATTAGCGCTCCTTTTTGTTCTAAATAGTGTCGAAGTTTTCACAGTCTTCCCACTAATTTATCAACAATTCCCACTATCTGTTTCACACTACTAAGCATACCCTTTCAACTTTTGGTGTAAATGTAGGATTTCTCTGCTCATAAGAAGTTAAAACGGGAAATTGATGAGTGCCCATTATTGCCTCTACAAAAGGCATGTCAACAGACATGTGCCCCCTCTCTCATTTAGTCATCTTCTTTTGCCTCCCTGGTCCCCCACCCCCAATGATGTAAAATGCTTTTACATTTTGGATGAGGGTTGAAATCTTGTGAGATGAACTTAACATAATTCCCACTACAGAGCTTCTCAAATCCTAGATAGTTCTACAGTCTTTAATTTAAAGAATTATCCTCTTCATCTAAACTAGTTTATTAATTAACAACATGCTACATAAGCTTGAAATGGAAGGCTATCCATAAAATGTTGTATAGTCTTCGTGACAGATTCTAGTTAGCTCCCGGTGATCCCTGCTTTTTGATGTTCACACTCTTGTGTGATGTTGCACCAGGATTGGTTTTTGTAAGCAGTAAATGATGGTTAGTTATTCTAAAATTAGCTAATAAAAGATTGTTATTTCCACTTCATGTATCCTTTTGCTTACCTGGCCTCCCTCTCTCTTTTAGACGACTTGTTCTGGGGGAAGGCATGTTGTGAGCTTTGGTATAAACAATCCTAGAAAGTGGCCCACACAGCAGTGAGCTGAAGTCTCTGGTTAGCAATAAGCAAGGTACTAAGATTTACCAATAACCGCAGGAACGATCTTAGAAGTGAATTCTCCAGGTTCAGTTGAGCCTTGAGATGACTCTAATCTTGGTCAACAGTTTGACTGAAATTTAGCGAGAAACCCTGAGCCTGGACTACCCAGACTCCTAACCCACAGAAATTGTTAGATAACAAATGTCTGTTGTTTTTAAGTGCTAAGTTTTACAATAATTTGTTCTGCAGCAAGAGCTTACTGGTACACTAAAAACCTCTGCCTCCTGGGCAAATGTGGTCAAAGTTAATATTGTCCCCAAAAAAGTCAGTACCAAGACCCCTGAAATAAGTAGAGATAATTATGACATAATCCATCCATCTATTTATTCAACAAATATTTCTTGATCACTTACAATGTTCCAGGCCCTGTACTGGACACTGTAGTAGGTGCTGAGGACATATATATGAGCTGAGGATATAGGAATAAGCAATTGCTGTCGTGAAGTTTAGAGTCTAGTAAAATCTGGGAAAAACAGGAAAATTCCTAATCGATTTCTGAATATATGTCTATTTGAAAGGACCAGTATGTGAAAGTAGATGTCAGACCATAAATGTCAAACATACTGTGAACATTAAAGCTCTTATTACTACTACTTAATTTATGCATGTGAATAGATACCACTCAAAAAATCAAATGATTCACTTAGATAACTCATAAGACAATTGGTCCTTGTTAATAAATTTAGGAATTCTTTTCCTTTAGTTTGGAAAGTAACCAAAATAATACTGTGATGTTTATTACTAAAAGAAATTTTTGTATTAATATACTATAGAATGATTGACTTTAGTTAAATATAGTAAATACCTGGTGATAAGTTTTTTCTGTTATTAATTTACATGTGGGCTTAACCAAGGAGAAGAGGGGTGGGAGACAGTCAGTGAGAGAAACTGGCCTTGAAGTTTTGTCAGAGCTTCTAATTTGGTCATAAAAACGAGAGCCACAGCTATTTAATATTAATTCCAGGCCCATCACTGACTTCTTCAATGGTATAAAAGAAGCAATTTACTGCCTCATATTTCTATCTATTATAATACACTAAATGGAGATAATAATACTTAGATAGCTACATCAGGAAGATTTTGAAAATAAATCACACAGTCGAATAAGACATATGAGAGAGACTTACTACCTAAGAATTTGTCTTTTCATTTCCTGTGCTGTGTCATCATAGTTTTAAGGAAATTCTTGGCTGGATTGTGTGAGTTGCAGTTCTCTCTGCTTTCAGTGAATTTCAGTTCTCTCTGCTTTCAGAGTCAGGTTGGTTTTCTTGTGAAGTAGGATGGTACTTCTACCTGCAGTGCCGTACATGCCCTTGCTCTGCACACTGAGGAAGATACAGTGCTGACAAATCCAAAGTAATCACCATTCTTTTCATCTTCCCATCTCTCTCCAAAGCTTAAACTAATAATAATAACCATTTTAAAGCTTTCTCTTGGGAAACTTGGGCATAACTGGAAGAGAAATCAATTGTTCATAGGACAGCTATTATTGTAAGAATTAATCACCGCTATTTGCAATTACTGTACCATACAATTATCACTAATATTTATGCTGCTTTAACTGCTGCTAGAGACTGCATGTCTTTGCTGCTGCTATTACCACAGACCAGAGAGGCAGAGTGGAAAAATAAATGAGACCAAAAGGTGGAGATGACAGGTTGAGAGGATCCAACTCTCCTACTGTCAGACGAAGATGTATTAAAAAGCCGCTGCCTGCTCATGTCACAACAGTAACCCACTCAGAGTTGGAAGTTTTCCTTTGAAAGAAAAGAACTTAAATAGGTTTGAGAGGATACAAATTAGAATCATTCTCAGCCTTAGAAATTTATTTTCTGAGCCTGAATAACTGTTATTCTAAAGCTTATGATTCTTTGTCATGAAAAAAAAAAAATCTGCTGGTCCCGATTTTGAAATGAGCATCCTGCAATGCACCAATTGGACCCTCCACGGTAACTCTTCTAATCTGAACTAGCGAGAGATATTTGGCTGCTGTACTAACAGGGGAATATTTAAGGAATTTTATACATTAGAATTCGCTAAACAATACACAAATGACAAGTCTTGTTTCCTCATTTATATATCCAATATCAATTTATAATGTAAAGATGCTTAAATTTTTTATGCTTTTATTTTTTGAATAATTTGAAACTTACAAAACATTGAAAAAATTTATATAAAAATATTTTTGACTATAAAAATATATTCACTAAATTTAATTAAAAATAAACTCCACAAAGATTCCCCTAAATCACAATGGAATTTACCAAAATCAGGAAATGAACATCAAAATAACAGTATTATCAAATCTATAAACCTGCAAATTTCATCAATATTTCCATTAACATTCTTTTTTTTTCCAGCCCAGAATCAAATCTAGGATCCCACACTGTATGAAGTTGTCTTTGGTCTACTTTATCTGGAACAATCTTACTCTTTTTAATTATTTGCCTTTAGTATTCTAATACTTTTGAAAACTAGTGTTCAGTTATTTGTAAAATGTCTCTCAATTTGTATTTCCTTGAGATTTTCCTCAATATTAAATTCAGATCATGCATTTTGGGGGAACCAAAATACTACAGAAATAAAATTGTGTTCCTTGTAGTACATCACATCAGGAGGTACCTGATACTATTAGTGAAGTGTGGGGTTTTTTTTTTCCTTAAAATTAAGCATTTTATTTTAAGATAATCATAGATTCACATGAAGTTGAAAAAAAATGAATAATCTTCATATACCCTCTAGCTAGTTTCTTCCAATGTCAACAGATTCCAAAATCATTGTGCAATATCATGACCAGGGTACTAACATACACAAAGACCCCTCATTATGCACTTTTATAGCCACACACAACTCCCTCCTCCCTGGCCCTCTTCTTACCCTTGGCAACCACTACTGTATTCTCTAATTTTATAACTTTGTTATTCAAGAATGGTTTACAAATGGAATCATATATTATGTAACCTTTTTGGGACTAGCTCTTTTCCATTCTGCATAGTTCTCTGGGAATTTATACAGGTCTTGATGTATATCAATAGTTTATTCCTTTTCCTTGCTGAGTGGTGTTTCATAGTATTAATGTATCACAGTTTAACTATTCACTCCTTGAAGGACATTTGGGTTTCTTCGGCTTGGAGTTTTTAAGAATAAAACTGCCATAAACATTTCTGTACAGATTTTCCTGTGAAAAAGTTTTCTAGTCTGAATGCCCAAAAGTTCAATTGCTGGGTAATGTGATAGCTGCATATTAAGTTGTTTAAAAACTGCCAAACTGCTTTCCAAAGTGGCTGTACCATTTTACATTCTCATCCACAATGTACGAGCAATTTAGTTTTTCTTCATGTTCACTAGCATTTGGTATTGTCACAATTTTTAGTCTATCCATGTTGATAGGTGTATAGTGATATCTTACTGTGATTTTAATTTGTATTTGACTCATGACTAATAAAGTTTAACATCTTTTCTTATGTTTATTTGCCATGAATATGTCCTTTTTGGTGAACTGTCTGTTCATATCTTTTGCCCATGTTCTAGTTGGTCATTTGTTTTTCTATTATGTTTTGAGAGTTCTAAACATATTCTAAATACTACTTTATATAGTCTAGATAATTTATGTATTCTAGATAGTGCATTGTGAACACATGGTATTCAAATATATTATCCTAGACTATAGCTTGTATTTTCATCCTCTGAACAGGGTCTTTTACAGAGCAAAATTTTTAATTTCGATGAAGCCCAATATATCAATTTTTCCTTTTATAGATAATACTTTTTGTGTCTAATATAAGAATTCTTTGCTTAGCCTTAGATCCTGAAAATTTTCTCATATCTTTTCCCAAAGATTTTAGAGCTTTATATTTTTTATTCAAGTCCATAATCTATTTGGGTTAATTTTTATCTAAAGAGAGAGATTTAGATAAGTGTCCCCCTCCACCCTCCACGTAATGCCCCTTGCTCCAGCACCATTTGTAGAAAAGGTTATTTTGCCTACAGTGAATTGCTTTTTCACCTTTGTCAAAAAGAAGCTAGGTGTTTGTGTCTAAGGCTACTTCTGAGTTCTCCATTTTATAACATTATTCTGTGTCTCTTCCTTCACCAACATCCATAGCTATGATCACTGTAGCTATGTACACTATAGACTGAATCCTTTCTCTTTATTATTTTTCAAGTTACTTTTATCTATATTAATTCCTTTGGCTTTCCATATATTTTAGAATAATCTCATTTGTATCTAATAAATATCTCACTGGTGTTTTAATAGGAATTATGGTAAACTTGTACATAAATCTGAGGGGAATTGACGTCTTTGCTATGTGAGTCTCACAATCCATAAACGTAGGATGTCTACATATTTACATCTTTTGTTTCTTTCATCAGTACTTTGTAGTTTTCAGCACACAATTTCTGTACTAACTTTGTTATATTTACAAATATTTTATTTGCTTTTTTTAGCTTACATGTGGCTACCCAGTTGCCCCAGAGCTATTTATTAAAATGTCTATTGTTTCCCCAGTGATTTGAGATGCTACATTTGTCATATGCCAAATTTCCACATGTATCGAGGTCTATTTTTTGGACATTCTGTTTCATTGGTTGAATTGTCTATTCATACTTCAGTATCACACAGTCAAGCATCTGTTTGCCAACACTCTGTGTCTCTCTTCTTTGCTAGAGAATGTAAACACATTAACTGTCTTCTGACTAAAGTATAGCAGCTTACCGAGAAGGGCATGAGTCCATGGGCGTGTCCTACCTCACTTCCACTGGCATGTGACATTGTCTCCTCAATTTTCAGAGGCTCAGTTTTAACATTCATGGATTGGAAAGGATAACAACATATGTCACAAACATTTGTGAAGATTAACTGAAGTAATATCAATGAAACTTCATTTTTAATAATTACTGTTATTAATATGCAGTGTATATGATGGTGTTTAAGAGGCTGGGTCTTGTAGTCAGGCAGAGATGGGTTCACCTCTCCTACTGAGTATATGACCTTGAGCAAGGTAACTTAGACTTTCTGAGTCTTAGATTTCTCATTTTGAGATGAAGATAATAATTCTAACTATATCATAAGGTTGTAAGGATTTATTATAATAATGTAAGTAAAACACTTAACACCATATCTAACACATAATTAGTGTTTGATTAATGTTAGATTTTTGCCTTTATTGATCTATAGATATCATTTACAACTTCTGGAGTGAAAAAAAGATTCCATTTCCAGAGATTCAAAGGTGTTTACAGAGACTATTCTATGTACACATCATACTCAAAGAGACATACACTTCGGTGAAATTCAGCTTGTTGATAATCAGTTTTATTTATAAATATATAAATAAACAGTTTGCCTTCTAAGGATGACTTTGAAATTTTTATGTGTTTGGCACCTAGTAGAAACACTAACAGTCTCCATTGCTTTGACCAAGTGTATTTTATGGTGTTTTCTCCCGGTTTAGAGCACGTATCAGATAGCTAGACTTATTTGTGTCAGTGAGCCCTTCACAGACTGCATTCTTGTGGAAGATACTGCACACCTTTAATTTTAAAAATTTCTCTAACATTGGGTCATCAGTGCATTTTCATACTGTGGATCACAGAGCCAGGCCCTAGACTTTCTAGAGGTAATTTATAGAAGAGTCTCTTCATTAGAGATGATTTGTGCTTTCTGACACTTTCAAAGTCTTCTTTTCTACAGAGGGTTAATTTTAAGAGAAATAAAACAAACAAGTTCAAATGTTCCTATTTTATAATGAGCTTTTCAGCTCAATGAAAACCTTGTTGTTATTGATTGCTCCTCGAAGATATTAATTTATCATAAGCTTAACTCTGTGTGGAGAATTCTCACCTACATCTCTCCTTCTTCAGAATACTTGAGAATTCTCACATTAGTCGAAACATACATTTCCTGTAACTCCTTCATTTCTCCTAACCCTGTCTCTCACAGCCTTCTGCTTGGCTGGCCGTGGGCAATGTTTCAGAGTCTTTTCTATTGACCTCATGAGATTTATCCTTTATTAATACCCTTGTGGTGTCCAACAACTTCAAGGTGATGGGAAAATAGGAATGGCATTAATAATTTAGAATTGAATAACTAACTGGAAAAGAACAGGCCCTTCCCTTTCACCTCTTTATCCTTCCTTAGCAGCATGGGGAAATTGCCCGTGCCAAGCAAAATGGGGCAAGGACACTGGCTGAAAAGGCAGAGATGGCTCAACAAATCAGAGTGAGTAGGTCAGCTGGGTTTTCTGATCCCTATTTTCTACCCGAAGAAAATGAAAGAACTCGTCGTAAAACTATACATGAATAACAAGAAATTGTAAAGATTATCTAGCTCTGTGCTTTCTTATTCAGATGAGAAAACAAGGGCTCAGAGACGTAAAATAATTGGTCCGCAGTTATACAGGGACCTAATGGATGGTTCAGAGCTTTCTGAAGAGGCAATTTAAAGGAAGTATCACATGTCTTAAAACTAAGATTTTCATGTAGGTTTATCCTGGTAGAATTTTCAAATTTGACACTAATCATATTAGAGAGAAGAAAGTGTACGAAGCCACATATAAACATTTCTGCAAGATACTCATTAAGACTGCAGTGGTTTTTCTCTTAACTCCTAGGCATGTGAGATACATTTAAACTGCCCCCTCAAGCCCACATTATATTCCAGCTTGTCCCTTTCTGCACTTGATTAATGACACATAAGTTTATACCATTCTGCTGAACTTTTTCATACACTGCTTTAAACAATTAACTTACAATTTATTCCCATAAGAATCTCTCTAACTAGATTAAAGCACATTGTCAATAGGGACTACACATTTTAATTCTTCTAGCCCCTCAGTGCCTAATTTATTGTTCACGCCATAATAGGTGCTCGATACATACATGTTAATCCATCGAAGAGGGCTTTTCGTCACAAATGTTTATGAGTTCTCTGCTTCTGACCCTGACTTACATTAGATGTAGAAAAATAACCTACTTGTCTGGGGAGACTTCAATTCTAGAAACAAATGAATCCCTTTGCATAAAGGTCTTCCCAAGAAACCTTGCATTCCCTTTAGTATTAATGAATTATTTCTAGATTTTAAAACTTCTTCTGTGTTGACATTTGTGCCTTTCAGTCTTAAGGTGCTCAGAAATTTGTGTGTAAAGATGTAACTGCTATTCTATTATCAATTTCTGAAATTTTTCATATTCTATTAGAGAAGGTAGCTAATGCAAGGTAACTAAGTCATGGAACAAGTTGATTCTAAGTGACAATCTATATTCTGATACTGTAGGAAATTCTATAAAGCATTAAAATGTTTTCCATGAGGCATGGATGCATCATAGTTAAAAATAATTCAGTCTGTTCAAATGATTGATTTAAACCACAAGGTAGAGACTGGCAGCTAAGCCCCTTTTCTCTGTCTTCCAAACATTTCCATGCAATGAAGATTAATTCCTTTTATTGTGTTGATGAAATAATAATAGAATCATAAAACATAACAGAACAAGGGGAAGTTGACAACATATGTGTTTGATTAATTGCCTTAATAGATTATAGGTGCTGACTGTTTTTTTTATTTCTCAATATTCATTTTTCAATGTTTTAAGATGTAATAAAAAAGTATATATATGTGTATATATATATATATATATATATATAATTTTTTTAACAACCTCAACTCTGAACAAGTGAAACACAAAATGCAAGTGCCAAAAGTATTCAAAGCATGAAAAGTCCAATATGTGTTTACAGTTTTAGGGTTTGACAGGCTGATTGGGTTGACTTATACAGCCAGGACAGGAGGATAATTTATCAAAGAAACTTGGCATTGAAGGCTTATGGACTGTCTCTTCTCAAGATGTCTGGTTTCTCTCTTCCAAACTAGAAGGTCCAAATTCCTCAAAGCAAACACAGAACCATTCTCAGTGGCTCCTGCACCTGCATTTTCTTAACCCTGGTCTCAACCCGATGGGCTTTGTCATGAGATCCTATGGGTATCGCATGGGTAAAAAGACTCAATAATTGACCACTGACCTGTATTCAGTTGATGGAGGCAACATAAATTAAAATTTGTGGCTTTCAGAAACTTTTCTCTCCTTCTATTCAGGTTGCAATACTAAACTATGTGACTTTTCCTACCTATCTGAAGTAGTCACTCTTTTAGTCATTTATATTTTTCATTTTTCCACCATGTAATAGGCCCTGGAATATAGTAATTAATATGAGATACATGACTGTTGTCATCTAAGAATTTATAGATTATTTAAGGAAGCAGAGATTAAACATAGCATTTCAATGAACTGTGAAGGCTAAGGAAGACATTATTTGTAGATAGAGATGTTTAAGCTAAAATCTAAAGCTTTAGAAGTTCACAAGGCAAAGTAGTATTATTGAATGGTTGGTGGATGGTATGGCAGCCATCCTCTACTTCTTATTCAAAAACATCTAATATTAAGAGTTTTTGTTTTAGTAATTCTGGACTAGCTTTTATGAAGAACAATGTCCTACAGAAAGCAATTGCAAGCTATGGAAAAAATATAAAAAGCAGGCATTGAAGTCACTAAGGAAAAGCCAAAGGCAGGAAGAAATTTGAAAAGATTCACTCTTGAAAGAGGGAAATTTCACTGGGTGAGGTCCATGATTTTACACATTTTCCCCTGAGAGCACATGGTGCTGGACAGTTAGAAATCAAGCAAAAGACCTCAGGCTTGTTGGCTAGAGGTGGCAGGAAATCAAACAGGGGAAAATCCTTCATGTAATCTTGTGAGCTCCAGAGAGGTTGCCCCAATTCTGTTTATAAGGTCTCCTCAAAAACTAGCATGATACTTCAGCTACACATTTTCTGGGAAGATTACAAGATGCCTAGTAGAAAGCGGCAGATTTTCAGCTGAAAAGTCTGAGCAAAAGATTTCAGCTGCTGCCCAATAGAGGAGTTACAAAGTTTAGAATTTGAGTCCTATTAGTCTGAGAAGCCTTAAAGAAATCTGCTTCGGTTGTATGTTTAAGTTTTTTGGAATCCTGTTATTCTGAGGATTAAGTCCTGAGCCTGGTCACAGCTTTCTCTGCCTTGCCTTTGGAGGTAATGGATATTCTTTGTATATTACCAACAAAGCTCTCAGGCTTTCACTCCTCGGTTCCAACTAGCTATTAATTATCCTCAATTTTTTATTACATTTTTCCAGAGCTCAATTTGGCCATCCAGTTTTATTGTATTTATGGTTACTATTTTAAATTTTTCAAATGTCTGATAGATTTTATGAGCTAGTGCATTTGTTTCCATTAATATATCAACCTGATTCACCATTAGTCAAAGTCCAGGCATTTGGATTACCAGTTTTTGTAAATACAATCTATGATTCACTGATCACGACTAATAGGATCCTCTTTGCTAGCCTGGCAGCAAGTGACCCAGCTCAAAAGTGCTATCTTATTGGTTGCTGTCCCTGACCATCTGGGTATCAACTATTTGCCATTTAGAAGTATATACTCAGAGTTTAGTATGCTGGATGTTTGGGAATGCTCTTGAGGTCACACCTATAAAAGAAGAGAAGCAGAAACTGGATTTGATAGAGTAAGAAATTTACCATAATGACTTAGCCCAGAGGTCCCCAACCCCTGGGCCAGTAGCAGTCTATGTCCTATTAGGAACCAGGCCGCACAGCAGGAGGTGAGGGACGGGCAAGAGAACAAAGCTTCGTCTGTATTTGCAGCTGCTCCCCAGTGCAAATCAGCACCTCAGCTCCACCTCTGATCATCAGGCATTAGATTCTCATAGGAGAACTGGACCCTGGAGCCAAAAAGGATGGGGACCACTGCTAGCCAACAGGGAACACTGAAACTAGAAAGGTTCTTCAGAATTGTTCACACTGGAACAAGGTAGCTAGGCCTTTATACATCATACGCATTATATTATATTGTATATAGGCCACCACAAGAAGGTCTGTAACTAGTACAGGGTATCTCTCTGCAGCTGAAATAATCCCTAAAGGAGCTGACAGCTAAAGGTTATCTGCTAACAGCACTTCCAAAAGATGGGTTATCAGGTTCTTTCGCCAAAGGGGACTTGGATGGTTAATCACAGTATTCATAACAATCTACATGCACCATCTTGGATCCTAAAGTGTTAAGCTTAATGTAAAAACCAACACTTTAAAAATGTCAGAATGGAAACATAGAAAGAGGCTAGTTCTTTGAATCCTGAAAACATCTAGTTTAGAAATTATTGTTAGGATACTATACATATCTCATCTTTGTAAACATTGTTAGCTGGATTTTTAGTTACTGAAAGCTAAACATATTTTAACATATGGGGGAAAGAAAGAAGAGCAGGGTAGCCTGTTATAGGCAGAAGAAATATTTGTGAAAAAGCCAGGACTGTGAGAAACATATGTTTTGAAAATATGAAACAAATCTAGTATGAGTAAAGTATATATTGTATGGGATAAAGAGGAAAGAAAGAAAGCTAGAGAAGTAAGCAGAGGTACAATGGTGTAAAGCCTTTCAAACTGTATTACATAGTCGATTTTTATCCCAAGAGCAAGGAAAAATAATAGTCAAGTTTTAAGCAGTAAAGTAATATAATAATAAAGTCGTGCTTTTAAAAGATCTCTCCAGCCTCACTAAGAAGCTCAGCTTGGAGAAGCCAAGACAAGATACAGGGAGACCTTTTAAGAATTGCTATAATCCTAGTGAGAGAAGGCTTGAAGCAGGGTGGTTGCAATTAGATGGAAAAGGTGAACAGAATAAAAGCTATTTAGAAGTCAGAACCAATTGCACCAATTGGTAACCAATTTAATGAGGAAAAACTTGGAATTTGAGGTAATTCTCCAGGTCCTTGCTTGGGCAACAGATGCTTGGGCACACCCTGAGTTGCAGCCCAGAGGAGTGGTGCAGGCACTGGGCTCTGGAGCCAGGCTCTGTGTTTACTTCCTGACTCTGGTACTTCCTAGCTATGTGTCTTTTATCAATTATCACCATTCCACACTTCAGTTTTCAAGTCTGGTAAAATGCTGTTAGAAGCTCTGAAGCTTGTGTAAAGAATAAATGAATTAACACAGGTAAAATACTTGTCCATAGTTACTTCCCAATAAATTCTAGCCATTATTATTACTAGGGATCTCACTTTGGTTTTCCTGTTTATTTTTCTTGTTTGCTTTTTAAACCTTGTCAATGTTGGTGCTTTCAAATCCCAATACAATAACCCTATTCTGACCGTCACTTGCTTTTTTCATGATGACTTGCTTTGGCATTTCCGATGCCCTGTCCAGGCTCCACTAACTCCCTCACATGATGCCAGCGAAAAAGCAAGTAATATTGTAAGAAAATAGCATCTTGATGACAGTTATTTTCATTTAAATTGTGTCCTCAAATCAAACAGGAAGAGCTTCAGTTGCTGAGCACTCCAGAACCAAAGGGATCATCCTTACATTCTATTTACCTCAGGCACCAGTGAAATTCAAGACTCTCATATGATTCCACTTTTGCACATCTTCATTCTTCTCTGCACTATCCTGAACCTTTCATCTTCCTTTGCCTTCCCGAGCTCTTAAACTGTATCCTTCGTGATTCAGAATTTGTCATCAAGCCCTCAAACCCACATTATCAGAATGTATCCTCTAAATGCCTTTTTCAACCTTCTCGCTCTTACTGAAACTGACTTGATCCAATGCCATTTCACCTGCAGCATCCCAGATATAGATTGTTGTTGTTGTATTCCATGACTCACATAGCCCGAGACCTTGGATTGTGGTGGGAGTCCCCCTTGCTTTTCACAGATGCTTCCGAAATGCCTTTCCTAATTTCTCCCTCAAAACTCAATCCTGTATGTGTCATCAAATTTTACCATCTCTTCCCATTCTTTGCACTTTGATTGACAGATCTCTTAGTCACTCTCCCTCCTTAATTTATAATTTTAGTATCTTGTTCACTATCTCCTTATCAACCACACTTTATGAATTCTCAGTGACTTTAAAGTATATGTAGATGATCTCTTGGTTCTTAACCTCATTAGCATTAAATTTTATTCTACCCTCATCTAAGGTACCTGCCTCTATAGCAATTATCAATGACTATATTACACTAAAATCTTGGTTTAAAAGTTAATCATGTCCTAACCTTCCAACTCACTTACTCTGGTACTCCCACTCCAACAGTTTTATGTTCTCCATGAGGTTTTCTCTCTATTGACCTTTCCACATTTTTACTTTTCATACTCCTCTTCACTTTCTTGCCTTCCTTCCTTACCCACTCTAAATTTATAGTAACAAATTAACTCTCTAATCCTCCCTCAGATCCTATTTCTCCATTCTACTTACTTCATAAAACTTTTACCTCATTTAAACCCAAACATGTGTTTATTTCATACTGGTGCATAGTCCACTGAATTTTGCTCAAGGGTAGGGGAGAGGTGGAAATCACACAGCAGTGGTGAAGGGGTCAACTTCAAGTTTCTAATGCCAGCTCTGAAAAAGGTACTCAGCGTCACTAGACATTGCATCACTTTCCTGGTTAACTCATTTTTTTACACTCTCAGGTGATCATTTCAACCATTCTTCTCTCAAAATCTCTCCCCTTCTCTTTTTATACCCCATACTCTCAGCCGATAACCTCATCAAGGGCTTGATAGAGAAATTAGATTAAAGTAGATGAGAGTGGTTTGTCTTTTCACAGCTTCTGCTGGAAACTTTTTCAAAGAAAATGGTGTACTTACTAATACATTAGATTAGACAATTGACATCACTTGAGCTCTGTTTTCTGTCCCCGTGATCTTATCAAGGACTTCATTTCTGAAATCACCCTCTCTTCTCCTGAATCAATTTCTCCCTCTTTATTGGATTCTACCAAATTCCCCAATCTGCCTTGACTGCATCTATCCAGTGCATTGAAAACTAGTTGCTCAGGCCAAAAGTCTAGAGTCCTTTCTTTTCATCATCCTCTTCATCTAAATCATCAGCAAGTCCCAAGTCCTAGAAGGTGGACTTCAAAATACATTTGATTATATGTCACCATCTCCAATGTCATAATTCTAATCCAAACACTTATTATCTCTAGCATAAACTGCTGCTAAGTTTTCTATCGGGTCTTCCTGTCTTCATTCTTACCTCCTGCACTCTGTTTGACATAATATCTTCAGGCTACTCTTAAGAGTGACTTAGTATTTTGAAAGGTAATCATAAGAATAACTCAGATCATATGTTTCCACTGTTACTAACCTTTGAATAGCCTCCAATTACACACACACACACACACACACACACACACACACACACACATCCCTCTTCATTATGGTATGTGAATTTGCTCTTGTCCAGTTCTCCAATCCTATCTCCACTAACCCTTTCACTAGTTAGTTAACCATACTAGGCTTTTTTCTGTCTCTCTAATATGCCATTCTAAGGACTTTGCATTTGTTCTTTCTTTTGCTCATTATTTAGATTTCAAATTTAATGTCACCTTCTCAAAGAGCCCTCTCCCAGCCAATCCAGCTAAAAACCATTCACTCACTCCCACATTGTGCCTTTTTGTTATTATCGTATTCTATCCTCTGCATATAACTTTTTGGTTCTCAGCACTCTCTTATTTGTATTATCTCCCTGCCCCTCTCATCACACACATAGTACAGACACCTGCATAAATTCCTTGAAGCAGGATCTCTCTGCCCCTTTCTTTCTCCCTCTGTCTTTGTCTCTTCTTCACTGATAAATCACTGGCATTGAATTAATATTCAAACTTGACACACATTGCTTGTGATCAATAAGCATTTATTGACTGACCGAATGATGACTGATTGATATTGAAGCCCTACTATTAAAAGCCTGTACCACTGAGACCTTGTGTTCATACTTGAGAAATTATGAAGAAGGATTAAATTAAATTTGTTCTTTTATTAGAGACACAAATTAACTCTCCAAATTTAAGCAGAGACAGAGATGATGAGTTAGCTCTACCAAGGAAATACAAGATAAATGGAAGTCACAGAGACAGAAGAGATATATTAGATATATTCGAGGCTTTATTGTATATATCATTTTGTGCTTCTTTTCACTTAATATCATAAGTACTTTCTCATACCATTAAAAATCTCTGTAAACATAATATTCAATTGTTGAATAATATTTTGTTTTCTGTGGAGGGAGCATACTTAATTGAATCACTTTGTTGTTCATCAACATTTACTTTTTAAAAAATTATGTTTTCTGTTATAAATAAACATGCTTATGATTTAGTCTTTTTCAATATTTGTGACTATTTCCTTAATATAAACTTTTAGAAGGGAAAGGACTACTTACAAAGAAATAAATATTTTTATACTTACTCAGACTTATTACTAAATAGCTTCCTAATATATTTGTGTGATTTATATTCACATAGTCTTTAAAAGTAATGATTTCATAGCACCTTCCAACATTAATACATTTATTTTATTCTTTTTTCACTTATAGGCAAAAGGTTAATCTCAATATTTTCAGTTACATTTCTGTTATTACTAGAGAGTCATATTTCATATATTTGCCTTCTCTTATATTTCATATATTTGTATATTATATTTTCTCCTTTTGCTCTTAGTGATGGTCTCATCAATTTGTGGTGAGTTTTTATATATTAAGTACATAACTTTATTATATTTATTTCAAATATTTATCATATCTATAGATTTTAGAAAGCATATTTGACCTATTGTCAGCAACATTAGCAGCTCTAAAGCCAAAGAGTAGATCTAAATCTTAGGTAAAGTAGAAATGTACCTTCCTCCAAGAGTAGAATATGCTAAAAATTGGCCCACTTATGAAAACTAAAGCAAAGCGAACTAAGGATTTGCCTGAATAGAGTTCAAATGGAGCATAAAGGACTCAGGATTTTACAGGATCAAGGGGAAGTAGCATTCAGTAAATAAAGCCACCCAGCCTAGGTGTGCTAATTTTCCTAGAAAAAATAAGGTCAGTCATGGCTGAGAGACCAGATGCAGAACATAAAGCAGCAATTTATCTCTTGTGAATGAAGGATTAGACCTTCTTTGATATCTCAGACACTTTCTTTTCTAACCTATAGTCTTTAACTTCACACATCTCTCTTCTGAATCATAAACATTAAGGAAATCCAAAAAGGTTTTTTAAATCTAATATCTGGAGAGAAGTCGAGGGAAAGGGGCAGATGATAAAGAGAACAGAATTAATTCCAAGATTTCTGGGAAGCCAGGGAATTAAAAAAAAAAAAATCCCCATTGAAGAACATTTTGGTCATGAGAGAGAAAAGAGGCAGTTGTGGAGACAAATTTAGCAACGAGAAAGTGGGAATAGAAAATCAACCCAACCTCAGACCAGTTTAGGTCTCTCTTCTCCTGGTGGGTTGAATAAATATGTTAACAACCAAAAGATAGTCTTCAAAACCCAAGCACCTCGAATGAGGAGAATCAAGATTTTCCTTAGAAAATCATGCTCTTTGGCACATGTGCAGCCTCTCAGTGATCTGTGCCAGCTGTGCACCGTGAACTGGCACAGACACAGGGACTCATGCCCAGTGGATATGCCTCGTTTCCAGCTTGTGTTAAGTGCCACAGAATGGCACTGATTGAGAACATCCTTATTAACACCATTACCGTGCCACTAAACTGTTTTCCTTTAATTTGATCTGAAATTTATTATATTAAACCTGTTAAACAATTTCCTAAAATATATTACCTCAACAGTGTCTTTCCTTTTCCAAGCTCACTTGCACATAGAGCCAATTGTCATTCAGCAATGGGAAGAAAAAAATAGCCGTCTTTATCTCCTGTTTCTTATTTATTCAGGTTTCCCTCAGGCTTTTCAATGTTACCCAAAAGAAGCTGCCTTGCTCTTAGTAACTCTGTTCTTTTAATATCATGAAAATTGGCTTTAGGATGCAATGCATGAAAAGGCAAAAAGGAAAAAATGTACTTTGGTATCCCCAAATTAAAGCAGTTCATGAAAAGGGAAATTTTTTGTTTGTGTGAACACTTTCCTCTTTTCAAAGTCTATTTTTAAAAAGTTATTATTCTTGGAGCTATTTATCAGCCCTGCTCCCCACATCATTCCATCTCCTGCCTACAATGTCCCAATCCTTTTCTTAGCTGATCCCAATCTCACCCATCTCAACTGCCTTTTTGTGCGTTTTCAACACTAAACAATGGCTACTGTGTTTTCGTTTAGTATCACAGAAGGCATCTGAGCATCATTCATTCACCTATTCCCTTATTATCTTATTCAACAAACTAATTAGAATCTCTGTTATAAGCCAGATACTAGGAAAATACAAAAGCTCATTCATTCACTCACTCTGTTCTAGGAAATGAACATGAGCTACTATTTCTTGTTTCTTTATTTTTTTTTTAATCTTATATATATATTTTTAAGGAATTTATCAATGTCATTTGGATTTCAAATGTATTACTTAGGATAATAATATTTTATTATTTCCTCCTTTTTAATTTCTGTTTTGTAGCTACTTCCATCTTTTCAATCTCCATTTTGTTTTTGTTTTTTTGCTTCACCTTTTCTTGTAATTTATTGTATTTTTTTTCAGTTATAGTTGGCATGTACAACACAGTAATTAGACATTTATAACTTATAAAGTGATCACCCCAATAAATCCAGTACCCATCTGATACCACACATAATTATCACGCATATTAGCCACGCTATACTCTACATCCCTATGACTATTTTGTAACTACCAATTTGTACCTCTTAATCCCCTCCCCCTTCACCCATCCTCCACCTCCATTCTGACAATCATCAAAATGCTCTCTGTATCTATGAGTTTGTTTCTGTTGTTTGTTTATCCTGTTCTCTAGATTCCATATATGACATTTGTCTCTGTCTGACTTACTCTACTCAGCACAGTATTCTCTAGGTTCATCCATGTTGTTGCTGATAGCAAGATTTCATTCTTTTCATGGCTAAGTAATATTCCATCACCTCTTCTATATCCATTCATCCATTGATGGACACTCAGGATGCCTCCATGTTTTGCTTACTGTAAATAATGCTGCAATATATATATGGATTCACAAGTAGTGTTTTTGATTTCTTCAGATAAATACCCAAAAGTAGGATAACAGAGTCCATCTTTATCTCTTGTTATAGTCTTTGTTTTAAAGTCTATTTTGTCTAGTATAAGTATTACTACCCTAGCTTTTTTTGGTTTCCATTTTCATAAAACACCTTTTTTACAATCCCTTAATTTTCAGTCTATGTCTATCTTTTGATCTGAAGTGACTCTCTCATAGGCAATATACATAAGGGTCTTATTTTTTTTTTTATCCATTTGGCCGCCCTATTTTTTGATTGAAGACATTAATCCATTTACATTTGAAATAATTGTTGCTATATATGTAGTTATTGCCATTTTATTATTCATATCTTTATTATATTTTCTTTTTTTCTTCTTCTTAAAGAAGTCCTTTTAACATTTCCTATAATATGGCTTGGTGATAATGAACTCCTTTAGCTTTTTCTTATCTGAAAGGGTTTTTGTCCTTCAATTCTAAATGATAGTTTGCTGGGTAGAATAATCTTGGTTGTAGGTTCTTGCTTTTCATCACTTTAAATATTTCCTGCCAATTCTTTTTGGGCTGAAAAATTTCTATTGAGAAATCAGCTGACATCCTTATGGGATCTCTCTTGTCATTAACTGTTTTTCTCTTGCTGCTTTTAAGATTCTCTCTTTGTCATTAACCTTTGGCATTTTATTTATGATGTGTCTTGGTGTGGGCCTCTTTGGGTTCATTCTGTTTGGGGCTCTCTGTACTTCCTGGGCTTGTGTGTCTATTTCCTTCCCAGGTTAGGGAAGTTTCAGTCATTTTTTTCTTGAAAAGAGTTTTAAATTCTTTGCTTTCTCCTCCTTCTGGTGTTCCTATGATGCAAATGTTGGTACACTTGATGTTGTCCCAGAGGCCCCTTAAACGATTCTCATTTTTTAAATCCTTTTTTCTTGTTGCTGTTCTGAGTGTTTTCTGCTCCCTTTATCTTCACTGATTCAGTCTCTGCTTCATCTAACCTGCTGTTAATTCCTCTTAAGGCATTCTTGATTTCAGTTATTGTATTCTTCATTTCTGACTTTTTTTTTAATTTTTCTATCTCCAATTTTATGTTTTTCTACTTCTTTGTTAAAGTTTTTACTGAGTTCACCAACTCTTCCCCTACGTTCACTAAGCGGCCTTATAACAAGTGTTTTGAGCTCTGATCTGGTGGATTGTTTGTGTCCATTTTGTTTAGTTCTTTTTCTGGTGCTTTGTTCTGTTCTTTCATTTGGGATATGTTTTGTGTCTTCCCATTTTGGCTGCCTACTTGTGTTTGTTTCTATGTATTAAGTAGGGCTGCTATGTCTCCTAGTCTTAGTGGAATGATCTTATGTAGTGGTGTGTTATGGGTACCTGTGTCAGTCTTCCCTGGTCTCCTGAGCCAGGTCCTCTGGGTACGTCCTTTGCATGGGTTGTGTGTGCCCTCCTGTTGTAGTTGAGCCTTCATTGTTGTTTGCTTGTCAATGTGGGGGATTGACCCTGGGGCTGATTGGTTGTAATGACTGGCCATGACCAGTGGAGATGCTGTTGTGCAGGGGCTGGCCATAAAGAGCAGAATTTGCTTTAGCAGGGCTCTGGTGCCTGCCCTGTCTGTCCTTTGGGTGTGTTGTCCTCAAATGTGACCCTGGGTGGTGCTCTGGCTTAGAGTGAAGACAGCCACTGGGCATGCAGGATAGGGCCTCCTGGGAGGGGCCCTGTCACAGGCCAAGTGCAGCTGCAGCCTGTGCTGTGCCTGGGGCCACCAAGCAATCTGCAGATGGTCGCTACCCACACTGGGCTTGGAAGTGCCTCGAGAAGACAAGTCATAAATCAAGACCAGCTGCTGCTGGTGCTGTTTGGGGCTGCTCAGCAGGAGGCATGGGGCACATCGAGGCCAGATGCTGCTAGTTTGGGTTTTGTGAGCCTTTGAAAGATTTTTGGAAAGTTGGCAGCATGAGCCAAGACAGGCCGTTTGTATGGAAAATCCGCTCGAAGCAGCTTGGGTGGGCCTGCATGTTGGAGGGGCAAGGTCTCAAGGAATCACCAGGGTGAGGTGACCAGTGTTAGCTATGTTGGTGGAGACTCAGATATAGTGTCCACCTGGGTGTGCAAGCTGGGCAGGGGAGACCTCAACAAAGGAAAAATGCCCTCTGCCAGCACTTCTGGCTGGGATAAAGCTGCCCCTCCAGCCTTCTTCCTGAAGCCAGATAACTCAGTTCCTTGCCGTATGTCCCTTTGCCTGCCGCAGAGCTGGAGCTCAGAGCCAATAAATCCATTAGTGGTAAGTCCACATGTGGGCCCCATAAGAGGAAAGTCTGTGACTTCTTCAGCCCTCCATCTCACTCAGCCACAATCTCTGCTGGATTTCACAGTTAGAAGTTGTGGAGACTTCTCTTCTTGGCACTGGAACACTGGCTGGGAAGCCTGATGTGGAGCCGTGACCCCTTGCTCTTCTAGGTGATTCTCCACAGCTGGGATATTTCTCTTGATTCTCAACCACCACACTCAGGTGTGAGACCAGCCTGTTTCACATCTCCACCCCATTTACTAGTTTCAGGGTAGAATCTTCTGTATGTCTCCAGTTGTAGGACTTATGTTCAGACTCCAGGAGACTCCCAATGATGGCTATTCTGTAGTTTAGTTGTAACTTTATTGTGGTTGCAAGAGGAGGCAAGCACAGCATGTACCTACTCTACCATCTTGCCTGGAAGCCCAATCTCCATTTCGTTTATTTGAATATTCTCCCTCTTTTCGCTTGGTCAGTCCTTACAGAAGTTTGTTTTAGCAATCTTTTGGAAAAATCAGCTTTCCATTGTTAATCTTCACTATTGTTTATTGTCTAAATTTCATTGAATCTTTTTTATCTCTATTATTTTCTTGTTCCTTTTTGTCGTTTCAGGTTTAATTTTTTCTCTCTAACTTCCTGAACTGAGTACTAACTTCACTTACCTTCCATGTTTATTTTGCTTGGTAAATAGATTTGTAACTCTGCATTTCTCTTTTAGTACTGCTTTAACTCTATCCCACACATTTGACTTTTAACACATTTATTGTCACTCATTCTGAATATTTCTTAAGTTTCTTTAATATTCCTTAAGTTTAATATTGTCACTTGCTTTCATGATTTTCTTTTTAAAACTGTATTTTATGGTAGTAAACTTTTCCTTAAGATCTATTCTCTTTTTAATATACCCTAATCAAATAAAACATATTAATATTTATATTTTCCCCTTACAAGATAAATATTTGATCATACTCATGGTTTATTTCCTCAAAATCTGTCTTTGTAAACACCAGCATAAATAATTTTGTATATCTTTCCCTGTCCTTATTATTATAGAATCTAAGATCACGTGGCTAATTTCCTTTAAGTTCTAATTTCAACATTTACCAAATGTAGTACCAGAACAAAACAGCCTATAATTGTCTGTATGGCTACCTATTCTATCCTAAAAAGTGTAACTTGTAGCCAAAAAAAAATATATATATATATGAAATTATGTGTTTCATGATTCTCCTTCAAGGTAATGTCTCTTTGTAAGTCTTTCATACAGTAAATGTCTAAAAAACCTTGGTTTTATGAATAAACACAAATAATATGTTAAGCAGATATCCAGATAGTTATATTTATCAGTTATATCTACAATCTGCCAATGACAGTTTTCTGATACGCATTAAGAAAATACTTGAATTTTCCTATTCATAGAATTTTACACACATACGCACATAGATACATATCCTTTTTGTCCATCAGTGTTTGCTAATATTTTTCTGTCTTGAGGTTCATAGAATCCAGAACATTTTACACACACATAAACACATTTATATTTTTCCTTGGATTATATCTGAATTTTTCATTTAATTATTTAATAATTCTTGCAACTAATATTTGTTGTTTGCTGTCTATGTTCAGAGTGCAAGGGTGAGAGTAGGGTTACAATTATATATCAGCTGGTCAGAGAAGCCTTACTAAAAGAGGACGTTTGAGCCAAGAAATTCATGGAGATGAACGATTGAACTCTTTGTATATCTAGGGGAATAGTTTTTCAGACAGAGAGAACAAAAGAGCAAAATTCCTTCCAAAAACTTGCCTGGCAGGACCATAAATTGGCCAATCACTTTGGAGAAAAAAATGTTATTATCTTATAACATTGTAGGTTTGTATGCATTGAATACGGTAGTTCCTTTCTAAGATCTATAACCAAGAGGTCAGGGACCAAGCAACATGTTGAGGATGCTAATAAAAATACTATCCAAAAATAGCAGAAAACCAGAAACAACTCAGTAGTCCATGGAGAGATAAGTAAATTCTACTAAATTCACACAGAGTTATAAGGTGGAACGTTACAAGGTAGTGAAAATGATGTAACCATCTATATGGATAAACCTTAAAAACAAAACTGAATATAAAAAAACAGGCAGAACCCTTTACCAAGTTAAAAAGGCTAAGAAATTGAAAGGCAAGAGGATAATAAACACAAAATTTAAGGTTTCATCACCTCTGTTAGAGAAAGCAAGAAGGTGGACTAGGGAAAGAGCACACAGTTGATGCCATGTTTACTATGAAAAATATTTTAATTCTTAAATTCTTTAGTGTGTTTACATTTTAAAAATAAAGAAGTAAAATGAAAGGAAGGAGGATAGATGCACTTTCATATATTGTTGTTAGAACTATGTATAGTTGAAGACAATTTTAAAGACAATTGGCCTCTATCTGTCAAAATTTAAAGTACACATAACTTTTTAACCAAGAAATACACATGGATATACATGGGAATTCATCAGAAAAATGTTTGTGTCTACATATGTCATTACATGAATACAAAGACGGGAGCACAATGATATTTACTGCTGCATTATTTGTAGCAGCAACACAATGAAAATAACCTAATTATCCATCAAAAAAGAAACAGTTAACTGAATTATGTATTTCCCGTGGAATGTTTTTCAATTATTAAAAATATAATACATATCTTTGCATAGAATTGTATAGAAATAGAACTAGAAGAAGAAAACCAAAAGCCATTTATCTTGTTTACTGCTACAATGGGGAGTTGGGAAGAAGGGACATTTTAATTTGTCTTGTATACTTTCTACAATGAAAATTGTGTTCTTATATTAATTGAGTAATTTTTAAAGCATTCTTTTAGTATATTAATAATGGTTTGAAAATGATTACTCAATTTTCAAACTGATTTATATGCAAAATTATTCAATTCCCTTTATTATATTCTAAATCATAATCTTCTGGAGGATTTCTTTAAGTAAATAGTGTATTCTGTCCGTCTTCACCTGGATAAAGTGAATTTGATAAGCTTATCTGGTACTGCCCAAGTTTTCAGCATCTCTTAGTTCTTCCCTTGTCTCCTGGTATCCACACTGCAGCCAGAGTCACCTATCTACAGAGCAATGCAAATAATCTCTTCCCAGTTTATTATCCAGTGCATCCATATAGGATTTTTCAGATATGGCTTCAAACTTTCTTTGACATCCTCAACAGCTATGACCATCCTTTCCTATCATTATTCATTGCACCAAATACGTTTATGTTCCTCAGACATGCCCTACCTCTTGGTCTTTGTACATGTTCTGGATCTTCTCTTTTTCTTTTGCACTACAGTATGATAAAAATCACTTAGATTTTGGGTAAATCATAACTGAACTCAAAGTTTAGTTTTGCCAATTACTGGCTATATAATCTCTCACAAAATACTCAACATAATTGACCTTTAATTTCTTCATCTGTATACTAAAAATAAAAATTCTTAATCTGATATCTGAGAAGATCAAATCAATTAATAAATGTAAATAATTTATTATTGTGGTCATTCTAATAAACACTCAATCCATATTTGTTTAATTAATTACACCATGGCAAGTAATAATTCCAGATATTTAATTCATCAGCATCTACCTGTTTGCTGGTATTCCAAGCAATCAATTTATCAATCAATAATTTACTACATTGTTGTTTTGCATTATTGGCCTTTCCAAGCACATGACTCACATCAGTATATTATATATATAGTGTTCACTTATAGTTTATAGGAGAGTGTTAATAAGGAAGTAATTAATTAATGTCTAATTGTGTTTATATAATTTCCCCCATCCACACTACATATCACATCCTATTTCCCAGCCTTTATTCTCTATGATTTTAATTCTGAAGATCATCTAAATAAATGATTTTTTCCACTCTAATACATCCATGGAAGTCATAAAATGAGTTAAATGTCCATTTTGTAGAGAAGGAGGGAGATTACTTCTGATAAAATTTTACTACAGAATGATGTTTTTTGAGCAACCATTTTTATATGAACACAAACTATTCCCAAAGTGTCAGCTAATTCACTTCATACTGTTACCACACACAACTATTTATCCATTCTGTGTATAATTCCTGGCTTTGGGAATAGAATGATTGACAAGACAATCTTGATTGCTCGACCTCTCCAGGTTCACAGTCTGGCATTGAAGATACACATTGGACAAGTAATTACAAAAAGTATGGTAAGTTTTAGGAGAAAGTGTGTCCCAGGTCAATGGGAACACAGAGTAGGGGGCATCCACCAAAACAATAGTATTTGGGTTTTGAGCCACAATAACCATTTCCCAAAAATCTACTACAGAAAACCTGTTTACTGTAGTTAAGCTGTTCCAAATCATGAAAAAGAAACAATAATCTTTAAAAAAATTTTAATCACTTGAAATACCATCTCAATCATCTAATTCTTCCCTGGAACTCCTGGTAATAATAGCACATTTTCTTCCTCAATTGTCAATGAAAAATCCTTTTCTTGGCCATCAATGTTCTATTATTAGATTAGATTTTTTTTTAACAAATCATCCCAAATAAAAGCCTTTCTAAAGCTCAGATACTGTAGAAAAAACATTCTGCCTGGTCTAAAATGTTTTCAGCAAGAACCAAATCCACCCCAAAAGAACAAGCTTCCTTGGGAAGTGATAACACCACTGTGATAGGTGTGATTAAAGCAGATGCTCACGGTTATTGTTCAGAGACACCAGGGAATGGACTTATCCACAGAGTGGGAAGTTGAAAGACTGGTCCCAATTGTCCACAGTCTTGTAAATTCAGATGTGAATTTACATATGTGAAATTTTATATATATACATATATATGTATATATATGTACATGTATATATACTATTTATACATATAATACCTGTGTTATGGAAATCCAGAGACACAAAAGACTAATTTAATTTTTATGTTAGGTTAATAGGGAAAGCTTTATGGTAAAATACAGTATTTGAGTTGTTTAAATATATGAAAATATTTCATCATTTAGAGTTGTATGAAAAGGGCATTTTAGGTGAAGAGACTATCAGCAACCATCAATGAGTCACAGACAAGAAGGTATAGAACATCTTTATATCTGGTTTATTATAGCTGGAGCAGAGACTAATGTTTTATTGTTTTGTTTTGTTTTGTTTTGTTTGTTTATTCACTTATTTTGCTTCTTTAGATTCCACTTGTAAGTAAGGTCATACAGTATTTGTCTTTCTCTGACTTATTTCACTTAGCATAATACCCTCTAGTTCTATCCATGTTGTTGCAAATGGCAAGATTTCTTTTTTTTTATTATTGCTTATATGTACCATATTTTTTTAATCCACTCATCTATTGATGGATATCTAGGGTGCTTATATCTTAGCTATTACTAATAATTCTGCAAGGAACATAGGCATACATACATTAATTTTTTGAGGAATCTCCATACTGTTTTCCATAGTATCTATACTGATTTACAATCCCACCAACAGTGTACAATGTTCCCTTTTCTCCACATCCTCGTCAGCTCTTGTTTTTTGTTGTTTTTTTGATTATATTCATTCTGAGATATGAGATGATATCTCATTCTGGTTTTAATTTGCATTTTTCTGATAATTAGTGATGTTGAACATCTTTTCATATGTGCGTTGGTCATCTGTATGTCCTCTTGTGAGAAATGTCTATTCAGATCTTCTGCTCATTTTTAAATCAGATTGCTTGTATTTTTGTTGTTAAGTTGTATGAGTTCTTTATATATTTTGGATGTTAACTCATTAGATGTATCATTGACAAATATCTTCTCCCATTTAGTAGGTTGTTTTGTTAATGGTTGCTCTTGCTGTGCGGAAACTTTTTAGGTTGACATAGTCCCATTTGTTTATTTTTTCATTTGTTTCTCTTGCTCGAGGAGATATATCAAAAAAAGATATTTCTAAGGGAGACATCAAAGAGTTTACTACCTATTTATTCTTCTAGGAGTTTTATGATTTCAGATCTTGCATTTAAGTCTTTAAACCACTTTGAATTTGTTTTTGTATACAGTGTAAAAAAGTGGTCCACTTCATTTTTGCATGTATATGTCCAGTTTTGCCACTTATTGAAGAGATTGCCTTTACCCCATTGTATATTCTGGTCTCCTTTGTCATAGATTAATTGTCCATATAAGTAGGAATTTCTTTTTAGACTTTCTGTTCCATTGTATTGATTTATAGATCTGTTTTGATGCCAGTACCGTACTGTTTTGATTATTATTTCTTTGTAGTACAGTTTGATATCAGGAAACTGATATCTCCAACTTTGTTCTTTCTCAAGATATCTTTGGCTATTTGGGGTCTTCTGTGGTTTCATATAAATTCTGAGAAGAAAGGCTTTTGTATTTTGGTAGGTATTGTGTTGAAATTTTACATTATATTTTATAGTAATTGTTCTAATTCTGAGAAGAAAGGCTTTTGTATATTGATAGGTATTGCATTGAACTTTTATATTATTTTTGGTAGTAAGAACATTTTAACAATATTAATCCATCCAAGTCATGAGCATGATATACACTTCTAATTATTTGTATGTTGTTCCATTTCTTCAATGTCTTATAGTTTTCAGAATAGAGGCCTTTCATCTCTTTGGTTAAAGTTATTCCTAGGTACTTTACACTTTTTGATGGAATTGTAAATGGGATTGTTTCTTAATTTCTTTTTCTGATGATCTGTTTTTGGTGTTTAGAAATGCAATAGATTTCTGTATGTTGATTCTGCATCCTGAAACTTAACTGAAGTCATTTATTAATTCTAATAATTTTTTGGTAAGTCTTTAGGTTTTTTTATGTATACAATCTTGTCATCTGCAAATAATGAGAGTTTTATTTCTTTCTTTCTATTGGGAATGCCTTTTCTTTTTTTGTTTTGTCTGATTGCTCTGGCTATGACTTCCAATACAATGTTGAATAGAAGTGGTGATAGTGGGCATCTTTGTCTTGTTCCTGATCTTAATGAAAGGCTTTTTGCTTTTCACTATAGAGTGATATTAGCTGTAAGTTTGTCACATGTGGCCTTTATTATGTTCAGGTATGTTCCTTTTATTTACACTTTGTTGAAAGTTTTTACTGAATCTATTGAGATGATCATATGGTTTTTATCTTTTATTTTCTTAGTATGATGTATTGCATTGATTGATTTATAGATGTAGAACCATCCTGGGATGATGAATCCCACTTAGTCATGGTATATAATCCTTTTAATATTGTTAGATCCAATTTGCTAATGTTTTGTTGAAAATTTTTGCAACTATGTTTATCAAGGATATTGGTCTATAATTTTTTTTTCTTTTTTTGATGTCTTTATCTGGTTTTGGTATCAGTGCAATGCTGGCTTTGTATAATGAGTTTGGAAATGTTCCTTCCTTTTCAATTTTTGAAATAGTTTAAGAAGGATAGTTTTAATTCTTCTTTGAATGTTTGGTGGAATTCATCTGTGATGCCATCTAGTCCTTAACTTTTATTGGAAGTTTTTTGATTGCTTCAATTTCATTGCTGGTACTTGGTCTATTTAGATTTTGTATGTTTTCTTAGTTCAGTCTTAGAAGATTATCACTTCTAGAAAATTATCCATTTCTTTTAGGGTGTTGAATTTGTTGGCATGCAATTGTTCATAGCATTCTTTAATGCTTCTTTATATTTCTGTGATGTCAGTTGTAGCTTCTCTTTCATTTATAATTTTATTTATTTGGGCTTTGTCTCTTCTTGATAAATTTGGCTAAAGGATTATCTATTTTATTTATCTTTACAAAGAACCATGGATTTTTAATTTTTTAAATTTCTATTTTATTTACTTTCACTCTGATAACTACTATTTTATTTTTTTCTGTTTACTTTAGGTTTTGTTTGTTTTTCTTTTTCTAGGTCCTTTAGGTGTAGAGTTAGATTGTTTATTTGAAATTTTTCTTTTTTCTTCAGGTAGGCCTGTGCAGTTATTAATTTCCCTCTTAGAACTGCCTTTGCTATATCCCATAAATTTTGAAAAGTTGTATTTTAATTTTCATTTGTTTCAAAATAGTTTTTTATTTTATTTGATTTCCTCTTTGATTAATTGGTTGTTTAGTAACATGTTGTCTAGTCTCCACATATTTGTATTTTTTCTAATGAGGTTTTTTTGATTGATAACATAGAAAGAGATATCTAATTGTAAAACCACCTAAGTAAGGGACAAGGCTCTATGATTCTAATTCAGTATTCTTTCAAAAGAACCTGATTCACATTCTGTCGTGATCTTTTCTTTTTGGTCTGAAACTAAAAATAAAATATCTGTTTTGGATTTAAAAAATATTTCTATGCTTAAAATATTTCTTCTCAGTCGGATTGAGGAGTTGAAATTTTCCCAGAAATTTATTCTGTACACATGAACAGCTGTCTCATATATATGTCTCTATGTGTTTTTATTCATCATCGAAGAAGACCTGCTGTAATATTGTCCACAGCGCCTTTAGCAGCCTGAATGTAGCAGAACTAAAGTGGCTTAAAACCAGAAAGGACAGATGTCCTCTCATCTGAAACTACCAATCAGTAAAATTGTTGGCATGGTTCTGGGTATAATCCTGAGCTCAAAAGGACATCATAGATTTTTACTCTTTCATCTTTTATGGAATCATATACCAACTAAAGCTACTAGTTATTCCTGGTATTTTACCAACAATGTCACAAGCCTGCCTGAAAAACATTTTTTTTAATGGGAACATATTGCCTAGAGTACCTAAGATCTGCAGTGTTATTTTAGCAAGCTCAAACCAATGTGGCTAAAAGATATTTCTGAGCATGTAAAGAACCAAATCATTTAAGTAAAAATATGTTTTATCTCACTCAATAGTCATTTAATAGTATGTCCTAGAGCAACTATAAAAAAATGTCTAATTCTTTGGTAACGAATAGTTAATGAAAATCCAAAGCTGGAACCAGACCACAATTGTCCTGCAGTACCAAAATGATATGTAACACAGTGCTGTGTAACCCAGAGATTTAAGTTCCTGCAAATGATAAATGCAGGTTTGCTTTGGAATGTTGTGGAATACATGATAACTATAATTCATTTAATTCACTTATAATATTTATTGAAGCATCATCTTACACACTAGAAATAGAGCTGCAAAAACAAATAGTAAAAATGTTTCTGTCCTCATGGAACTTACATTTCAGTGGAAAGATAATAGCAGCAAATAAAACAGGTCAATAAAGAGTAGACCAGATGATTATTAAAGCTACGAGGAAACAGAAAGCAAAGAATAAGAATAAGGAGTATAAAGGCAAGGGTAAGGTAAAAGGTTGCAATGACCATTTTCTGTAAACTTGTCAGGACAGTCACTATTGGTTAAGTGACATGAGCAGAAAGCTGAAGGAACTGAGAAATGAAGCCAAATTATTATCTGGATGAGAGAATTATTGCCAAAGGAAATAACACAATCAAACATTCTGAGGTGAGAATATCCTTGACTTGTTAAAGAAACATTAAGGAGAGTAGTATGGATGGAATAGAATGAAAAGGGGAGAGAATTGAAGGAGGTGAAATGAATGAGGTTGCAGGTAAGTCAGCTTATTTGGATCCTTATAGGCCATTGTACAAGTTTGGTTTTAACTCCGAGTGATGCCGGGGGACACCACAGGAGTTAGGGTAAAGGAGGGAAATGTTCTTTGCCTGTGTTTTGAAAGTTCCACTCTGCCAACTGTGTTGAGAATAGACTATGGATGAGGTTTGGATATTCGGACAGGCAGAATCAGGGAGACCAGTAAAGAAGTCATTGCAATGATCCAAGGAAAAGATGATGATTTCAGGTATGGAACTAGGGAGGAAATGATAAAAATTAGCAATATTCTGTATATATTTTGATGACAAGGATTAGTTGTAGGGGACTACATCAAACTAAGAAAGTTTTTGCATAGCAAACAAAACCATCAACAAAACAGAAAGACAACCTATTGATAGTTCATGATTGGTATATAAAAATGCAACTGACTTCTGAATATTAATTTCGTATCCTGCTACTATACTGAATTCATTTATCAGTTCTAATAGTTTTTAGTGGAATATTTAGGGTTCTCTATATGTGGTATCATGTCATCTACAAATACAGGCAGTTTTACTTCTTCCTTTCCAATTTGAATGTCTTTTATTTCTCTTTCTTGTCTGATTGCTATAGCTAGGACTTCCAATAATATGTTGAATAGAAGTGGTAAAAGTAGGCATCTTTCTCTTTTTTGTGATCTTAAGGAACGCAATTTTTGCCCTTCACCATTGAATATGATATGAGCATATATGGCCTTTATTATGTTGAGGTATGTTCCCTCTATTTCCACTTTCTGAGAGTTTTTGTCATTAGTGGATGCTGGCTTTTGTCAAATGCTTTTTCTGCATCTATTGATATGATCATATAATTTTTATCTTTCAATTTGTTAATGCCATCTATCATATTAATTGATTTGTGGATATTGAACCAATCTTGCGTTCCAGGAATAAATCTAACTTCATCATGGTGTATGATATTTTTAATATATTGCTAAATTCAGTTTGCTAATGTTTTGTTGAGGATTTTTACATCAGTGTTCATCAGGGATATCCTCATTTTTTCTTTTTTTTTTGTAATGTCTTTGTCTGGTTTTGGTCTCAGAGCAATTGCAGACTCATAAAAAGAATTAGGGAGGCTCCCCTTCTCTTCAATTTTTAGGAATAGTTTTAGAAGAATAGGTGTTAATTCTTCTAGGACTTTTTTTTGAAAGTTTTAGATTACTGATTTGATTTCATTGGTGGTAATCAGTTCAGATTTTCTATTTCTTCTTGACTCAGTCTTGGGAGAGTGTATGTTTCTAGGAATGTATCCATTTCATTCAAATTGTCCAATTTGCTGACATATTATTGCTCATAGTATTTTCTTATGATCCCTTGTATTTCTGTGGAGTCTGTAGTTACTTCTCCTCTTTCATTTTTGATTTTATTTATTTGGGTCCTCTCTCTTTTATTGATGAGTCTGGTTAAAAGTTTATCAATTTTGTTTATTCTTTCAAAGAACCAGCTCTTGGTTTCATTGATAGTTTTTACTATTTTTCTAGACTCTTTCATTTCTTTTTCCTCTGATCTTTATTACTTCCTTTTTCAACTCACTTTGGTATTGTTTGTGTGTGTATGTGTGTGTGTTCTTTTTCTAGTTTTTTTTAAGTGTAACTTCAGATTGTTTATTTAAGACTTTTCTTGTTTCTTGAGGTAGACCTGTATTGCTATGAACTTCACTCTGACTGCTTTTTCTGAGTCCTATAGATTTTGAGAACTTGTGTTTTCCTTTCATTTGTGTCTAGGCATATTTTGATTTCTTCTTTGATCTCATTATCAATGTATTTATTGTTTAGTAGCATGCTATTTAGCCTCCATGTGTTTGTGTATTTTCCAGTTTTTTTTTTTCTTATAATTGATTTCTAGTTTCATACTATTTGGTCATCATTTTACAGAAGTCTTCTTAACATTTCTCATAATACTGGCTTGTTGGTGATGAATTTGTCAATTTTTTTTCTTATCTGGGAAGATCTTTATCTCACTTTCCATTTTAATTGATAGCCTTGTTAGGTAGAGTATTCCTTATCGTAGGCTTCTTTTCACTACTTTGAATATTTCTTGCCAGTCTCTTCCAGTCTACAAAGTCTTTGTTGAAAAATCAGCTGACATTCTTATGAGAATACCCTTGTAAGCAGCTTGCTGCCTTTATCTTGCAGCATTTAAGATTTTCTTTGTCATTAACCTTTGGCATTTTGACTATGCTGTGTCTTGATGTGATCTGTTTGAGCTCCTCTTGTTTGGGATTCTTTGTGCCTTTGGGTGGTATACAAGTTGATGGTGCAAGGACCCAAAGAGTCACTGGGGTATAGTAAGTAGATTTCCTTGGCCAATGCATTGTCAGTTTTTGTGATTGCACTCTCTCTGTGACTTCCTATATAAGTGTCAGATCACATCAATGCTAGCTACTGCCTGCTTTGGGCCTGCAGACATCAGAGATCTGTTTAAGAAAGTTTTTCCTGGGATACATGTGGTGTGTGCAGGCCACATGAGCTGAGTGCTATTTGTTGTCAAATTTGTGGTCCAAGGAAAACATAGGATAGAGCTACCTGTGGTAATGTGGGCTTGCCACAGGTAATTTGTGAGTTGATTGGTAAGAGGTGTCAAGGAGACACAAGGTGGAACAAGCTGATCACATTAGGCCAATATAGCATCAGAATTGCTGCTAATGCTGAGTCCAGGGGCTTCTGAAAAGGTCACAGATCACAGCGAGGCCAGCTGCTGTCTGCATTGGACCTGCAGACCCCTGCGATCTGCCCAAGAGGTACTGTAGCTCCTGCTGGCACTAGTGGCCCACCACCAAATGTCTTCCTTGAAATGTGTGGAGTGCACTAGCCAAGGTCCATTGCCTGCAACAAATGAGCGGCACTGGGAAGGGACAGGGTAGAGGCAGCTGCCCAGCAATGGGCCCCTGTAGGCAATTTGTAGGTTGGGTGGGGCAGGGTTTCAAAGAGGCATGGGATGGGGTGGGCAAATCTCATTAGGCCAATGCAGCTTCAGTATTGGCTGTGTGGGAGAATGGTTCAACATAGGCAAGATGACACCTGTCTGTAGACCACCTCAAAGAAGAGCTCAACAAAAAAACAATGGCAGCTGTCCCTTCAGCCCTCTCCCCAGAGCCATGAAACTCAGTCTTTCCCTATATGTTTCTTGTGCCTCCAAAGCTGCCAACCCTCCACCAGCACCTGGGGAATGTGTCTATGAGCACGTGAGTCTCTGTGTGGGCCCTTTAAGGGTGACATCTGGGTTTTCAGGTTCTTTCCATCTCACCCAGAAGGCCAGACTCCCTCACTCATTTTTACAGTCAGGTTTTGTGAGAATTCCTCTTACCAAGGCTGGAATGTTGGGCTGAGGAGCCCCTGTGTGGTGCTAGGGCTATCTCCCCTATGAGGAGCCTCAGCAGCCACTTTCTTCTTCCTAGCGTTCAACCACCATGTGCAGGTATGGGACCAGCCTGTTTCATGTCTCTGCCCCTCCTACTGGCTTTGATGTGGCTTTTTCTTTATATCCTCAAATGTATGTCTTATGATCAGGGAGATTTCAGGTGTTTCTCACATTGTTTTGTAATTTGGTTATAATTTTAGTGCAGTCCTGAGAGGAGGCAAGCCCTGCTTTTACCTAGCTTGCTATCTTGATGCCCCTTAGAAAGAAGCACTTAAAGTAAGAGGTAAAGTTCATGGCCAGAGTCATAACCACATCAGTAAGAATACAGCATTTTTAGCTATGAGACCAGATAAGTCACCAAGGCAGTGGTGTAGCAAAAGAAAAGAGTTGTGTATGGCAATGCCATGCTGAACAAGCTCAATCCCATCTGATCTTGGAAGTTAAGCAGGGTTGGGCCTGGTTAGTACTTGGATGGGAGACCACCTAGGAAGACCAAGTGCTATAGGCATAAAAATTAAAAAAGAGGAATTGTAAACTGACAAGGTCCTTGTGAGGTCAATCAGGGGTTGCTTTGCCTAAAAAAGAAAAGAAAAGAAAAGAAAAGAAAGAAGAGAAGAGAAGAGAAGAAAAAAGAAAAGAAAAGAAAAGAAAAGAAAGAAAGAAAAGAAGAAAAGAAAGAAAAAAGAAAAGTGTTCCAGGGAGAAATGAAGGAACTCACCAAGTTGAGGAAAAAGTCCCAAAGTACATATGATTGTATATTAATTGTGCAGTCACAGTCTCTCTGTTTTAAGAACGTATTTGTTATTTTCAGTTTGTATGGCCTGTGACTATATGGATTGCCCTTTTATGTAGACACTACTGATTCCAATGACTCCTAGTTGATTTAATACATATCTTTAAGTATCTACTACATACAATGTTTTTTATTCTTCCACCAAAGCATTCCTCCATCAAAACACAAAGTATATTTTCTGTAAGACTTTTGGAAAATTATAAGATAATGAACAGAGGCAAAGTTTCATTTTCATCATAGTCAAATTCCTTAGTAACTTGATCTTTGCATTAGCTTATTATGCAGTAATCAGTTTGTAGGCAAAAATTACCACAACTCAGAAAGTGAGGCACAAAGTTCCAAATAATAGAATAAAGAAGGAGGCATAGATGAATTAATGGAAACTAGTCTAGAAAAACTGAGATTCTGCCTTTGGATTCCTTAGCAATGTGCTGTGGCAGGCTGATTTTCTTTGGACTCTGAAAACAGTAATTCGATAAATTACTTGTATTCATTATTGTAATTATGAACTCATGACTGTAATTTTAAAGCCATCTTTTTTTCACCCTCTGCTCCACTGACATCTGAGTGCTATTGACTGTAAATGTCAAATTAAATTTCTAGACATATTTTTCTTGTGTTGGGATCAATATATAACTTGAACTGCTCCTTTGATAGGACATTGAAAGTTGTTCCTCTCCCATGTGACATTTTGGCTGTTTTCCCCCCTGAATATTTCAGTTAGATATTGGTAGCTTTTGCTTCCTGGTTGTTTACAGGGACATCTGTTCCTGCTTTGTAAATCTGAACTTCCAAGCTGAGAAAGAGATGTGAGATCTTGAATCATATGCATATGAACTTTGAATAAACCCAATATACAGAAATCCAAATTCACAAAAGCTGATTAAGCCCCCGCAGTGTTAATTATTTATTGATATATTTAGAAAAGTATTCTTAATTGTTTAATTTTCAATAATTTAGTATAAATTTTCATCAGTCATTTAAAAATGCTTTACTTATAGCATTTTAAGGACTTAAATTTTGCATGTAGGAAAATTTTTTCAATGAGTCATATAGAGTTTAAGAAATTTAGAAATATTAATTTGCTTATAACATTACTTTCACATTTAAATCACTTATTCATTTATTTATTTACTCATTCAATTATTTATTTGTAAATTAATACAGTCATTATAGAAAACAGTGTGTAGGTTCCTCAGAAAAGTAAAAATAGAATTACAATATGATTCAACAATCCAATTTTTGGGTACATAGCCAAAGGAAATAAAGTCACTATCTTGAAGAGATATCTGCACTTGTATGTTCATTGCAGCATAATTTACAATAGCCAAGACATCGAAACAACCTAAGTATCCATTGATATAGGAATGAATACAGAAAAAAAAGAATATTATTCAGCCTTAAAAAAAATCCTGCCATTTGTGACAACATAGATGAACCTGGAGAATATTAAGTGAAATAAACCAAATACAGAAAGACAAATAGTGTCTTATCTCACTTATATGTGAGTAGAATGGTGACAATGGCTGAGATGTAGAGTAAAAGAGAGAAAAGGAAAGAAAAAATGGTCATTGCTGGAAGCTGGAGGGAGGGGAGTTATTGGGAGCTCTTGTTTTATGTGTACAGAGTTCAGTTTTGCAAGATAAAAAGAGTTCTGGAAATGGATGATCGCGATGGTTGCATGATGATATGAATGAACTTAATACCACTAAATTGTACACCTAAAAATACTTAAGATAGTAAGTTTTATATTATGTGTATTTTACTACAAAAAAAATAATTCAGCCATTCAGTAAACATTATTGAGCATCTACTGTACACTAGACCTGGAATCAATCAAGTGTGGGGTTGGGTACAGGAAAAAGAACCCCACCTCCCTACCAGTAGAGATAGGACCAGAAAGAGACTATAGAAAACAGCATTATCTATAGTGGGTCTTCATATTGTCTGCTAATTGCTATCTAATGTAAACCCTTCCTCCAGTTTCTTTATGAAATCCCCAAGTCAGCATTTTTTACTCAGATGTTTTAGTGAATTTTTTTTGGAGAAAATCAAAAAGGTACCAAGGTTTTTCTAAGGTTGCCATGGGTAGACACAGACTTAGTTTCAGAATTTGAGCTATATGTCCAAATGTATTCTGCTTCACAATGATAAAGTGTGCTGTTTTACTTGCAACTCCAGGTGTTTGGCATGGTTTTTGGCCTTTGCTCTCATCCCATAGGCAATTAATAAATACTCTACTGACAGATGAGTGATTGATTATTGAATATTTCTCTATTTCCCACATGAGTATAGAGCATTATCCCCAGAGTTATAGTTGGTGCTGAGACAAAATTGTGAAGCAGGACACAAGCTGACATAAGCAGTCAACTCAGGCATTGAAGCTAAGAGAAAGTAGACCTGATTCCCAATATGGGTAATGTTTGGTACCATGGTATATGCTTACTGTCACTGAAACTTGGGCAGAGATATACCATAAACCGAGAGGCAACTAAAGTGCTGGCAGCTACTGAGGATAACAACTGATACCTCTTAAAGAAGTGCCACCTTAATTTTCATATGGTTCCTCTTCCTCTCGTATCATCCATCATAATCTTCTCCTTTCTCTCATTTTATAGCATTTTGGGTTTGTTTCTCTTAATGAGTCAGTGGAGATGGGAATTGTATTTGAGATGATGCTTGTCAGAAATCAATGTGGAGAACAAATAAATTGATTCTAATAAAGAGCCTGGCTCTTGTTCTCATCAAAAAACAAAGATACAAAAATAATGTTTAGGATGTCTTGTACAAAAATGTGGCATTACAGTTTTTAAAGATTTCCAAAAATTTTAAGTTGAATTCTCACAGTAGCCTCTTGAACAACAACAATAAAAAAGAATCCGGATTCAAAAGAGGTCAAAGCCATGTCTTAGCTGACCACACACCAGTCATAACGCCTCAGGTTCTACATATTTGAATGCTTTTAAACCTCGTTTTCATCTTCTATAAAATGGGAATTAAAATGATATTATCCTTGTTAAATAATAATTAAAGAACCTCTAAAACACACCAAAATACTGTATGTTTATTCAAAAATATTTATAGATCATCTATTGTCTGCTAAGCATTATTCTTGGCTCTGAGGTATAGCAGCGAATAATAAAGTCAAACTATTTGTCCTCGCTTTTTTTCATATCTGTATGTGTGTGGATAAATAGGCAAAGTGTATAGTATGTAAGCACAAAGAAAAATAAAGCAAGCAATGCAAAGCGATAGTTTCAGAGAGGGAGAGCACCTGCAATTTTAAATAGGGTGAAAAAGCTCAACTTTCAGCAAGGGGCAGTTGGAACAATAGCCTACCTAGAAAAGGGGGCAGGAAGAGCAAAATTCTTGTAGGGAGTATGTGCCAGGCATATTTGAAACACAGGAAGAAGGTTCATGTGTTTGGAGCAAAAGAAGTGAGGGAAAGTTTAGTAGCAGATGTGTAGTAGGAATAACGTGGGACTGGATCTTGCAGAGTTTATGAGCAATTATCAGACCTTCACCTTTAACTGTGAGAGGTGCACTTATGCAAGTAGAGGAAGTTAATGATGTGACATGTGGATTAATTTACTTTTCCCCATTTTGCTGGTTAAGGAATTAGGTCTTAGGAAAGATGAGAAATTTCCAGAGTATGTGTCTGATTTTACTTACAATTGAAACCCAAACTTCCAAGTCCTCACTGAAAAGGAAATGAACAAGGTGACATTCGCTGTTGTGTGTGTATTCAGTTCCATCAGGATGTAGGTTTAACAATGCTCCTGCAAACAAGACCCTTCTGAATGGATATGCCAACATCATGTGGGAGCCCATCTATGAGAATTATACTCTGGTTGTGAAGAAAACAGCCAAAAGGGTAAGCTCTTCCCTCATCAAATTCAATCATACTCTTGCATATCTCTCAAACTGGCAATCAAGCCACTAGTATCTTACTTTCCTAATCAATTCTGTATTATAGGAATAGCAAGCAATTTCTTGGTACTTAAGGCCAGTTTCAAATTGTTGTAACTATAGTTTCTAACAGACTGCAAAGAAGACATTTCTAAAGCGGCTATCAAAAATACATATTCATTTGTCTATTGAGAACGTAAAAGCAATACCTTCCTTCTATCTGTGGGAAACGTTTTTCCAGCTGCAATTTGTTCATAAAGAGCAATATTTGTGCCAAAAATTCAAGTGAAACAAGTGTCCTTCTTGATGAGAAGTGTTCAGACTAATTCTGAACTGTAAGATAAGAATTTTAAACTCACCTTCCTGTGATTTGGCATTTTCAACTTCTACATAATTTAACTCATGTCAAGTTACATGAAAGGACTTAATAGATAGCACTACATGGTGAAATACCAGGCTGATGCTCTGAAATTTTCACTGTACCTTTCAAAGGTGCTTATTTCTGGAGTGTACTGTTAGGTATCCTATCATCATTTTTTCTTTGAAATGTCACCCTTGTTCTGTCAATGGCTCCTGTCTGCATGTCTGACTAGTATTGCAAATGTCTGACAGGAAATTGTCAGAAAAAGCTATAAAGGGAGGCATATTTTGTCTCTAAGTGGAGAAGATAGAGATTTTTGGACAACACAGATCAGTTGAGCAAATGCTAGGTGAGTTCACCAGCTCTTCATGAAGATAATGCCAAAAGGTTGAGCAATTTCCCAGCCCCACTGCCCTCATGTTATTCTCTACACTACTTCCACCAAACTGTAGATAGGATCTCTAAAGCTTCCATGACTCTCCTCAAGTGTGCAGGACTTCCCAATACTAAACTTCTGCACAAATATTCAGACACAATAAGAAATAAATCCCATTAATGAGGTAGATTACAGCACAAACAGACTTGAATCTCTAACATAGAAAATGCTCACCTAGAATTTATAACCTTCATTGAGAAGGATCTAAGTTGGCAAATCCAACAGTTAATATGGAAGAAATCAAAAGCCTCTTTGTCTTCTCAATGCCTATCTTCCATTTAACTCATGCCAAACATCTGAGGAGTGCTGTAGGTGTCAAGGCTCCTCAGCCTTCAGGGTATTACTGCAGCATACAATGCCAGTCAGGGGAGAAAGTGAACTATAGCTTTGACCTAGTTGTTCTAGGCTTCGGACACCTACAATCTCTCTGCTGAGTAGTTGCACATTCCACATAGAGCAGAGTGGAACTCAGCTCACATTTTTAAAAATGTCTTTTTACATTGATAAGAACATGGTGCTTTAAGAAGGGCTTCTGGTTTGGGTTTCTGAATGGAAAGAGCTTGGAAGTCACCACTCTGCCTTAAAAAGTAAAAAGCTGAACATACTGGAAGATTAACAACTCTTCTTGGATCCATAAGAAAGAGACGAAAACAGAGCAAACTACTGCCCACAAGACTGGAGAGATAAACAAGCAAATACTGGGAGTTGTGTCTTACTGGAACAGAGATTCTCCAGCAGAAAACACTGCAGGAACCAGTGCCATGGTAGGAAAACATAAATGGTAATTGACAAATTGCTAGAGGCTCTTTGTGGAAACCTCTGAGAATTAAAATTTCAAGGAGGACCTAGTTCTAGAGGCGGGTCCCCACAATATTATAAGATTTATTTTTAGGAACTTGACCAGATTTTAGAAACTCAATCTGATTTCCACAGCAAATATGAGAGAAAAGTCCCCTCATGCTTCTGGGAAGGGAAGGAGAGAAACCATTGTGAAATACGCCAGAGCACTGTGTTTTTCTTAATAAAGTTTTCCCTCAGGGAAAACTAGCTAACCAGAGCCAAACTTACTGGGGTATTATCAGAGCCTAACTGACCTGGGGAAGGAAAGTACCCAAAGCCAGCCTCCTCTAGCCTTCCCAACTCCAGCTCACTCTAGCCCTTCTGTCCTACCTAAAGGTATTTTAAAAAAAAAAAAAAATCCCTGAGATATACTTGTGTGAAGTTCACAGTTCCCAGGCATAGGCTCACTAAAAGGCTGAGACCTAATCATAGCCCTAGAGAATGTTCTTCCTCCTTGCCACATCCCTACCAAATTACTAAATGTCTATTTACCACAGTTTTTTTAATATAGTATATCATGTCCAGCAATCAAGAAATACTACGAGGCATACCAAAAAGCAAAAACACAATTTAAAGACACAGAACAAGTATGAAAACCAGGAATGTTGAAACTATCAGACTGGAATAACCATGATAAATATGCTAAAACTCTAATGGGTAAAGTAGACAGCATAAATAACAGATGGGCAATGAAGCAGAGAGCTAGAAATCCTAAGAAAAAATACTAAAAAGAAATGGTGTAGCTATAAAACACTGTAAAAGAAATAATGCTTTTGATAGGCTTATTATTAAACTGAAGATAACTGAGAAAAGAATCTCTAGGTTAGAGCATATATCAATAAAATCCCTCAAACCAAAAAGCAAAGAGAACAAAGACTGATAAAAATAGAGTACAATATCCAAGGACTGTGGGAAAACTACAGAAAGGATAACACATATAAAATGGAATTATCAGAAGGAAAAAAAAAGAGAGGAAGGAACAGAAGAAATATTTGAAACAATATTGACAGAATTTTTCCAAATTAATTTTAGATACAAAACCGCAGATCCTGAAAGCTCAGAGAACACTAAGGAGAATAAATGCTAAACATATTACTCCTAGGCATATCATTTTAAAATTATGGAAAATTAGATATAAAGAAAAAATCCTGAATGGAGTCAAAGGGGGGAAAAAACCTTACCTATAGAGGAACAAAGATAAGAATTACATTCAACTACGCCTTAGAAGCCATGCAAGCAAGAAGAGAGTGGAGTTAAAGTGTTGAGAGGGAAAAAAAGCTAACCTAAAATTTTGTATCCTAAAAAATTATCCTTCAAAAGTGAATCAGTAACAGACTTCCTTAGAAAAACAAAATTTGAGTGAATTTGTTGCCAGTAAACCAGTCTTGTAAGCAATGTTAAAAAAAAAAAAAAATCTTCAGTCATAAAGAAAATAAGATAGGTCAGAAACTTGAATTTACATAAAGAAAGGAGCATTAAAGAGGTAATAAGTGAAGGTGAAATAAAAGCTTTTACTTTTCTTATTCTTAATTGATCTAATGTATAACAGTTTGTTCAAAATAATAATAGCAATAATGTATGTATCTTATGCATGTATCTATAAGTATATATGATGTGTACATATATATGTATATGCCTATGTATATTTATATGTAAGTGAAAAAAAGGAATAATAAAAAGGACAGGAGAACAATTAAGAATTGTTTTATTATAAAGTACTCACACTATCTATGAAATAAAAGTGTTGTGTTAAGTTTTTTTTTTTATTAAGCTTATTAGGGTAACATTGGTTAATACAATTATATAATTTTTATGCTTACATTATACTTTGACATCTATATATTCTATTGTGTGATTACCACCCAAATTCCAGTTTCCTTCAGCTGCCATATATTTGATCCCCTTTACCCACTTCGCCCTCCTCCACCCCTATATTTAACCCCCTTTACCTTGTCTACCTCCCCCTTCCTCCTTTATCCCCTACCGTCTGGTAACCACTAGTCCATTGTGCATGTCCCTGAGTCTCTGTTTATCCTGTTCATTTGTTGCTTTTAAGTTTATATCCCACATATAAGTGATATTATGTGATTTTCTACTTTTTCAGTCTGGCTTACTTCGTTTAGTGTGATTATCTCAAGGTCCATCCATGTTGTCGCAAATGGTAGTATTTCATCTCTTCTTGTGGCTGAGTAATATTCCATTGTATATATATACCACAGCTTCTTTAGCCAATCATCTGTCATAAGACACTTTGGTTGCTTCCATGTCCTGACCACTGTGAATAATGCTGCTATGAAAATCTGTGTGCAAATATCTTTTCAGATATGGGTTTTCAAGTCTTTGGGGTAAATCCACAGTAGAGGGATTGCTGGATCATATGATAGATCAACTCTTAGATTTTTGAGGAACCTCCATACTGTTTTCTGTAGTGGCTGTACCAAAATAACAATAGGAAAAATAAATGCAACAAAGGGCTGGCTTTTTGAGAAGGTTAATAAAAATTGACAACCTCTGGCTAGACTCACTAAAGAAAAAAGAGAAAGGACACAAATAAATAAAATCAGAGATAAAAGAGGGGAAATTATGACCGAAATCACAGAAATACAAAAGATCATACAAGAATATTATGAAAAAGTATATAACACCAAATTTAATAACCTAGGGTTAGGAATGATATTGGGATTAACTTCAGACAAGAGGTGCTATTTGAGAAGATTTTATTAAGATTTAACAGTAAGGGAAGCCTACCTTCTATCTGACCAGGGTTAGTAGCATCCCTATGGCAGACAAAATGGGAGAAAAAAGTAGTCCTGGGGAGGACATTCCAGGACCAGGTGAACAGATAAAATAATTGGAGTAAGCGCTGAAATCCTTTCACATTGTTAGAGCACAGATAGAAGAGAAAAACTTGCCTGAGGTTGAAAGCAATGTCTGTATTTCTCTATATCAGCAAGACTATTTGAACTCAAGATGGCTGTGTGATTTTCCTAAAAATCAGAAGTAACTCTTTGCCTCAACTTTTACTCAGCTTTTCTTGGATCTCTGAAAAAACTCAGGAACAAGATGCAAATGCGATGTTTCCAATTAAGTATAAACATTACTGTCACTGCAATCAAGGAATGGGACTCACATTAGAATCCAACCATGAAACAAGTATTCCTCTTGTTGCATATGGCTGAAGATGAGTCATTTTCTTAGTATCCCCCATCCTCACCATTAAACAATGGAAGAGAGGCAAAAAATTTTCTCTCTCCATGTTGTCAATGCTTCAATACATAAGTAGAACAAAACAGATGAATGAATGTAAATCTATAGTTTCCCTTTCTACCTCCTCAAGAAAAGTGATCATATTGAGAAACTGACATCAGCTCTGATATACACAAAATAAGAACTTGCTTGCTCTCTTATGTATGAACCCAAGTATAATCCTCTGTGTTAGTTTGGAAAGCTAAGTCAAATATTACAAGAGACCTTTAAATTGGGAATAGAATCATAAATGAGTAAAATATAAACATATTAAAGGGAAGCAATTAAATACAAACAAACATTATTGCAGTTTCCTCCTAAGAAAATATAATTAGATTGCCAAGTAGATTGCTTTTGGATTATTTGGATTAAGTGTTGCATTCTGGACAGTTTAGTGACTTCCTAGCATTTTATTTCCTTGGAAACCACAAGTTTCCACTGTTATAGGTTATACATATTCTCTCACATGCTTTGGGAATTTTTCTACCATGCCTTTTGTTTCTAAGAATGGGAATCACAGCATTTGAAAGCAGGATATTGACAAGAAGAACAAGGATTAAGATCAAAGAATTCTGGCTGATTTGGAAAGCCTAGATAAGAAGCATTATTATTGTTACCTCAAAATACACTCACTGGCTCCACAGATAAAACATCATGAACAGTCATTCTTTCTCATAAGGTGACTTTGAGAAGTTAATAAGCTGTATAACCACACTGAACAGCCCCTGTAATAGTTAACTCAAGACCTTTCTTTTGCTCTCATTTTTGCCTGCTTTCCAGCCCATGAGACCTTGAGAAATAACCCTTATTTACCATTTTGTTAGCTTCATACTGAGTTGAAAGTCACCTCCCAGGAGGAAATACTCCTGAGATTTCACCTGTGTCTTATTAATAAAGTTTCCATTTACAGAAAGAAACTCAAGCATCTAAATAAGGAACCATGCTGCATACACAATAAAAGATGAAAAGCAGAAGGCCAGGGAGATGCCCGTGGCAAACATTCATTAGGAAAGTAAAAATATGAGGGGCCATTGACCTTCTGTCTGAACTAGCCAGACTCACCAAAGAGTTGGAGCCTCAATTACAGCGTGAACTTGAGGGAGTCAAGTTTCACCTATCAAATACCTGGGCATACAGTCATATACTGGGCGCGCACATCCTGACTTAACTGCTCCCATTTAAGCTGGAAGTGTGCTTTTATAATTCAGTCTTCCTGGACTTATTTTTGTAGCCGGTACACTCTGGGAGAGAAAGCAATCCCTCTTCTTAATAAGTTTGATCCTTAGCAAAATTATGACGTGGAGAAGCTGAGCTTTTATTTGTTTGTTTTCACTTCTCTCATAAGTTCACCACGAGGAGCAGGTAACCATCTCTCTCTCTTTTTTTTTTTTAAGGGCCCAGGCAAGTCTGTCTAACCGTGACTGAACTGACTGAGGTTTGAACTAACTGGCTCACAATCCTGAACCTCCAACACCAACTTCCGCTTCTGCATTCTGTTTCTTTAAGCCTGTGTTCACTAAGTGAAATTAATGAATTGGCCTTATAGAATCATATTAATCGAGTTTAACATGAATGTGTAAAACCCGGTGGTATAATGGCAGTTTTATTAGATGCTTCCTGGAAGCTTACCTTAATCCCAACATGAAGTTTTCAGAATTGTGGTAGAACAATCAGTTTAATGGGGGAGATGCTTGGAGTAAGAGAGCTTCGTTGTGTTGTCTACTTCTGATCATCAGAATGAACAGTTGGTTGCTCTCTGAGGATAATTCAGAATTGTATCAGACAAGAGAACAGCCCAAAGTAAGGCTTTATACCAGGGGTCAGTAAACTTTTGCTATAAACAGCCAGATAGGAAATATTTTAGGTTTTGCAGGCCATACGGTCTCTGATGTAACTACTCAACTCTGCTATTGTAGGAAAATATCATAGACGACACATATGAAGTAGTGGCTATGTTCCAAGAAAACATTTTTTACAAGAATAGGGGGTGGTCAAGATTTGGCCCACAATCTATAGTTTGCAGACCTTTGCTTTATACTAATCAAAGGAAGACACCGACTACCCATCTGCCTCAGGCAAGATTTAATATCCAGACACTTACAAGAAAATAAAAAAAAGAATTCCTTTAGGGGACTCGTGTGTGTGTGTGTGTGTATGTATGTGTATAAAATGCATACATATGTATATATATGCATATACACACATATATAGTATACATGTACATATAGAACTTTATTTACAGGACTCTTTAAATTAAAATTTTTTCATCTGTATTGAATTTGTGCTGTTAATTTAGCTAACCCAGAACTATGTCTCCTAGAATCCCCATCTTTGTATATTTCTGGCTTACTACGGGTCACAAGTGACATTTTAAATGCGATTTGGAAGAAGCCAGGCTGGAAACGACCATCGGTGTTTTACACTCTCAAGTATAGTGCAGGGATCAGGAGCTATTGCAGCCCATGCCTGTTGCTGCTGATCAGTTTGCTCATCCTGTTGGTGTGAAGAAGCTGCTCAGCTCTTAGCCCCTTTAGATCCTGCCGCACCTCCTCCTTCAGTTTTTCCAAATCTTGGCCAGGTTCATATGTAGCTCTGTGGAGACGAACACCAGCTTCTGCAGCAGTTCTCTCACATCGATACAGTTAGGAGCCTAGAGGCAATGAGAGTCAGATGTAGATTTCACTTTGTCTTCATGGGTTGCAGCTCACCTTGACAGTTTCTGTTCATCCTTCTTCCCATTTTCGTCATTGCTCTTTCCTAATTGCCAGCCCTATGACTTCAGGCCCAGCCACAGATTGACTGCCTAAATGGACTCTTTAACCAGTTCCCAGAATTGCATAAGGTTAAACTCTTAGGATCATTCCCTATTCTGCATCAGTCATAGCGATTCTGCTTTTCTCATCAAACTGATGTATCATCCCAACCTAAGGAATTTCCCATTCAGAGAAAGGAAATTCAAGTATTAACAATAGAAAGCACTATGTTTTTAAATATTATAATAATGGTGATAATCATTTCTCCTTTGTGTAGGTTACACTATTTCATTCAACTCTGAGATTCTATAAATGCTGGGTATACTTTAATGATGTTGACCTGTTCACATAGCATGGACTCTGATTTCTTTTCTTCTCCTCTAGGACCAGTGACACACATTAGTGAGGTAGCTGGTGGGAGGCCAGTGTAGCAGTCTCTCGCCCCTAGACTAAGGAAAGCCATCTGGCGCTTTAAGGAATTGAACCCGCATCATTGACCGCAATTAGCACTAGGCTTTAGCCAACTGTAGAAATCACAGCTGTAATTAATCCAATTGGCTTCTCTTTGATTATTCCCAATTGCAATATTTGATCTATATTTACCTTCTGAAATCCAAAAGTTCATGCTCCAGAGCTAGCTATGTCAGAAACATTTATCACATATTATTACTATTATTTACCTGTAAATGTTACCTTATTTGGAAAGAATCTTTGCAAAGGTAATTAAATTAAAGCTTTTGAATTGAGAGATCATCTAAATTAACTATGTGGACCCTAAATGTAATTACAGGCATCCTTATAAGAGAGAAGCAGAAGATTATACAACAGAAATAATAGAATTTAGCAAACTCATAGGATACTAGATCAACCTATAATAATACTAACAACTCAAATGTGGAAACCAAGATCAAGCCATAATATCATTTATCACACATCATTAACATTATTACTATTACATATTAAAAGATTGCAGATCATATTTTTAACTGCCTCATCTTAACTCTGTCCCCAAAACCATGCCATGTTAAATAAGGAAAGGACTTCCAGAGAAGTGAAGTTATGAATTTATTTAGTCAATGAGACTTCACATCCACTACCTCTCATCTTGGCCCTCCTTACCTGCCCTATGATTCTGCTTGGCTCCTTAGGAAAGGAAAACATCCTTTCAGTTATATTTTGCTCATGTTCAATGAGTTACTTTTGTTGGTTCAGTTATAATTTTTAGCATAAAATGTATTCGAGTCTCATTCATCTAAGTCATTGGACCAACTGCATTGTGTTTTATACTTTCTGCTATCTTAATTTCAATGTTAATAAAATTTAGAAGGCAGAGGAAACTGCCTTATTGTACATAATAATCCTTTTTAACTACCTACTTGCTTCTGCTTGTTATAGGGGTTTGTCTCCTAAACTTGAGGCATTGATTTTAGATGACTCAACAAGTACCCTACATGTATGCCTCTTGATGAATCAGCTCATTTGTGTTTGTTTCTACTAGCCTATAAAGCAGCTCAGATAAAAACTAAATCTTCATGGATAAAGGTCACAGGAGAAAGATTGTTTGTCATTTCTAGAGTTTCTTTGTCCATTTTAGCCCATGTAATGCTATATGTCTCTATCAAAACCAGCAATGCTTTTAGTTGAAAACTTTTGTGAGATCCATTTATAGATGTAGACCAATAGGTACCAGTCTGGAGAGTGTATGGAATGATGTGGTTGATGTGTCAACTATGAGACTTTAGAAATGCGTTTTTTTATAGTGCTGCAGGCTAAAAATTGACCCCAAAATATGGGGTCCTAATTCCTGGAGTCTGTAAATGTTACCTTATTTGGAAAGAGTCTTTGCAAAGGTGTTTAGGTTAAAGCTTTTGAATTGGGAGATTACCTAAATTAACTATGTGTACCCTAAATGTAATTACAAGCCTCTTTATAAGAGAGAAGTAGAAGAAGATTATACAACAGAAATAATAGAATTTAGCAAGGTCATAGGATACGAGATCAACCTATAATAAAACTTACAACTCAAATGTAGAAACTAAGATTAAGTCATATCATTTATAATCATGTCAAAGAAAATAAAGTCATTTAGGTATATACTGAATAAAATCGGTACAAGATCTGTTTGCTGGAAGTTATAAAATACTGATGAAAAAGCAAAGAAGAATTTTTAAAATGTAGAGAGAGATATTATCTTCAGGCTTTGGAATATTCAGTATAAGAAATTTACTCAAATTTACCTATAAGTTAATGTAATTCCTATCAAAATACCAATAATGCTTTTCGTAGACATAAACAAGCTATTCTAAAACAGAAAAAAAGACAATGAAAAGCACAGAAAAAGATATTCGACATTATTACCTATGTAAAGAAATGCAAAATAAAATAATGTTAAATGTAAATGTAAATCAATGAAAATTAAAACCATAATGAGATATCACTACACACTTATAAAAATGGTTAAAACAAAAAATACTGATAATACCAAATGCTGACAAGAATGCAGAGAAACTGAATCACTCCTATATTGCTAGTGGGAAGGTAAAATGGTATATAGTTCTGGAAAACAGTTTAATAGTTTCTCACAATACTAAACATGCAAATACACTATGATGCATCAATTGCACTCCTAGGCATTTCCTCCAAAAAATGAAAACTGTTCACACAAAACCCGACCAAGTGGAATCAGCAAGAGGGACTCTGCTACAAATGTCTGGCACTATGAAGCCTCTTTGCCTTGGTGGGCAAATAAGTTTTTGGTCACATTGTCTTTAAGCAAGCAACTGGAAACAACTTAAATGCCTCTATGTACAGGGACCAGTTAAAAATGAAAAGCTATTGAACAATAGTTAAAATGACTGAAATTGTTTTATATATCCTAATGCTATACTCCAAAATACGTTAAATGAGGAAAAGGTTAAAAACCATTTACATATTATGCTACATATCTGTTAAATCATATGACATAGATAAATCATATATTTATGTATGGATTACACAGATATTCTATATGTACATATATGTATGTATAAATACACATTTTCTAAATAGTTCAGGAAGAAGCACACATTTTAAATACATTATTCTATTTTTATAGCAGCTGAAGTTGAACTTTATTTTACTTCTAATGGAACACATTCTAATGATATGCTCCGTGAGACTCAATACTTTAGGATAATTAAGGAAACCCATTACTCTCTATTACTCTGTATTTAGAGATACTATACATATTTGTTCCTAGTAGAACAGCATAATTCAAGGAACACATGGATTTACTTTAATTCACCCCATTAAATAGATTCTAATTCACTTCCTCTCCTAAATATAAGAAAGAAGACATTTTTTATATATTTTAATATCTCTTCCCGAAGCTTAGAAAAATATATAAAAAAAGGCTTTCTCTAAATTATACTAGAATTTTTATACTATAGAGTTTTGCATTTTTACAACAAGATGTGGCCAGCCTACAATCAAAATTTCTAAGTGGGAAGAAACATTCCCTGATATACCATCCTAGATTTTACACTAGAGAAGTAAAATGACTTAACTATATCATAAACTAGGAAGGGAAAGATCTAGACTCCTAAGTTCAAGTTTAATACATTTTCCATCATACCATATGGCCAAATAACTAATAAAAATGTGCTAAAGTGCTTTCAAAAGATTAGTGTGGATTCCAAGTCCTTGAAAGGTTGATACATTTCAACCCCCCTGGCAAATGGTTCAGACAACAATATATGTGAGGAATCTCTACTCTGACCTGTAAAAACAAAAGCTGGGAATTGTACAAACCAACAACCAACATCCACATAGACATTGTTTAATGGACGTGAACAAATAGCCCTTGTTCTCACTTAAGAGCTTTCTTTGCTGGCTCCAGAGTATGCTCATAAATGTAATTGACTCTTTGGCTGTCAAGGCCTCCTGACTAATTTTTCCCTGGTCCTTTGATTGTCTTGAATAAGTAATCAGTTAACTGGCTTAAAATATCAGGTAACCCAATACAGCAGCAATATAAAATGCATATTTGTTAGAATAGTCGTGTAATTCTGGATAGTACATCATTTTCATCAAGAAAACATAAAAGAGCACAGAGATATGTCAGGCTCAGAAACAAACCCTTGCTACCAGCCATGAGAAAAGAATAACAGAAATTCTAAAATTCACACCCAAAACAACCAGATGTTTTCCCCTTCGCCCCCCCCCTCCGGATTCTGTGATTTCATTATGACTAAAAGCTTCCTGTGATCTTTCAGATCATGTGTCTCATGTATGTTTTTGCCATAGCACACACCCTGGAGAGAGAATGACTGTGTTGAAATTCTAACTCCACCACTGTGACCTTGGACTAGTTACCTAACCTTATCTGTACAGTGTAATTAATAAAAATTTCTATCTCAGGGAGTTATTTCTGATCCACTACTTACCTAGTCTGTCTATAATCAACAGGTACTCAATAAATGAATGTCAACCAGGTGTCACATACTCTGCTCTGCCGGGTTCATTTGGAGATGAGTAAAACACAGTCTTGTAATGGAATGGAGGAGAAAAAAAAAAGACAAGGTAAGTACAACATATGGGGTACAGGCCAAGTTTTGGGGAGGATCCAGAATGGAATATACATTCAATAGAAGTCACATTCAATTGAAGAGATTTAGAAATTCTTTCATGATGAAAGAATAATCTGAGATAATATCTAGAAGATTAGTAAAAAATTGACAATATGAAAGTAGGGATATAGACCACATTTTTTTTTTTTAGCATATTTCAAAGTCCAGTTTGGTTGAAAAGAATAGTATAAAAATGGTGTAGACAGTGATATAAAGACTAGGCTAAGACTACAACGAAGTAACATTGTGAGAAATTTTGACTTAATTCTCTAAGGAATAAGTAACATATTAATGTTCTGAGCAACATAGTCATGTGATTGCAACTAGGCTTTAAGAAAATTAATTTAAGCAAAGTTTATGCACTTGTAAATTGGAAAGAAGGTAACTGGTAGTAGCACTAAGGATATTGCAGGTAACATTATTGTAGAAATCTCCCTAAGATAGCCAACAAAGTTCCTGTCCTGGTTGAACTTGCATATTAGTGGAGAAGATATATAAAATATAAATAAATAAATAGATTGCTAATAATACTATGAGGTCATGATAAATAAAGCAAGGTAAAAGGATGGAATGTGATGAGGCTTGATATTTTATATAGTGATGACTAGGGATGAATACTCTGAAGAGGCAAATTTTGAAAAAGACTAGATAAAGTGAAAAAAATAATTTTCATTGTTGGAAGGAAAGTGAGGCAGCCAGAGTCCCTGGAATAAAGTGACTTTCAAGCTACGGTAAGAAATTTAGATTGTATCCTGAAAAAATGATGACGGTGTTTGGATTTCCTTGACAATCTTGTATTATTTGTTTTCTCTCTCAATTTCCAGGCTTTGAGAGCAAGGTAGACACTAATACAATTCCTGATGGTATTCTGTGTTTGCTTCTCCGGTGAATAATTTGGACTTGTTCTAGAGATCTATTACTTATTTAATTTATCGATGCTCTGGAGTCTCACCCATTATGCATAGGGGGCTTTATCCTCGAAAGAGAGTTGTTATTTACATTATCAATCATCTCTGAGAGATGTCCTTAGGTATGAGGTGAACATTGGAGGCTAGCTTTTGGCATGGATTTCAAGAAGTCTAGTTTAGCAATGGCCAAATGCCAGTTACATCAGAACCACCCAGAAAACTTTAAAAAGTAAAGATTCTCAGGACCTATGTCTGCTCTACTGAGTTAGAATGAGTGGAGAAAGAAGGAGAATGGGCATGAGGGGAAATTATTTTAAGCTCATTCTGAGGTAGTTATCACTTCCTAAAATTCAGGGTGCATTTGCCACCTTCTCCCTAAAACTCCTTCCTCCATTTTTCACACTTGCGGAAATAGATTTTAATCATATCATGAGAGGCTTCTCATGAGGTTTGTAATCTCTAAGCAAGTGTAGTCTTGTTCAGTCGTTACTTTTGCCATTAGTTTTCATTTTATTATTTATATTTGGAATGGTCTTATTTTTAAAGCTGCAGAGTGTCTTCCGTTGCTTCATAAGGGAATCAAAGAAGAATTTTGAACTCATTTGAGCTCACTGTAGTATCAGTAGCCATTAGCAAGCCATCAAGAAGTAATAAGATTAATAGGAGGAACAAAGGAGTTAAAACTTTGAGGTTCAGCGTACCCACCATGTAGAAATCCTTTCTCCATTGCCAGCCTTGAAAATTCATGGCAGGAGTTAGATAGGAAGCCTCGGATTTCTTTCTGAGAACCAAATAATCAAAATATATAAGTAATTTGGCATCAGAAAAGTCATAGCTACTTTAGCCATGCATTGCTCTGCCCAACGCCAGTACTTTGTGAGGTAGTGACCAACCGCTTTTCTAACACCTGCATAGGCTATTGACTCATCTCTCTTCTCAGGGTTATTTTCCCTGCATTATGTTATGTTATGTTATGTTATGTTATGTTATGTTATGTTATGTTATGTTATGTTATGTTATTATGTTTAGTTTAGTATAGTATAGTAAAAGATAAGTAAAAGTACAGTGTATTTTTAGTTAAAATGCTTTCTTAATATGGAACTTAATTTCTCTATCTATAAAATAAAAGATTGAGTGACAAAAATTTTAAAGATCATTCCATCTCTAACATTGATTAGAGCAAGTTAGTTACTAATTTCAATGAAAAAAACTTTCTTTTCATGTATTAATCTTGACTCATCTTGACACCATCGTCTAGGGTCTCACCATCTTCCTTGTGAGAGACTCCTAGTTGATTTCCTTTTATTCAGTATCTCCTCCTCAATGCTCAGTATTGAGGCCAGATTTAGCGTCCTATAACCAGTTTGCCTACAATCTTGCTGAAATAGATAATTTTCTTGAAAAATGGACTGAAGATTCAAGAAAAATATATAAGTAAGCAATAAATTAAAAAGAAATTTAAAATGATGCTGGATAATTACTTTTAAAAACGGTGCTAATTCAAAATGTTTTTATGGGTTAATTACATTAAATTTTTCTAAAAATATATTATACGAACTATTTTAGAACATAGACAAAGACAGAAGTCCCAAATCATTAAATAAATGTAGCATAACTTCAATAACAAAATCTAACAATGAGCTTTAAAATAATTAGAATCTAATCTTACTCATGTATATAGATCCAGTTATCCTTAATAAATATTATAAAATCAACCCCAGAAGTTTATTGAAGAATATATCAAAGTAAGATTTATTTAACTAATGTAAAAGTGGTTCAACAGCATCTATTAATGAAATTCAAGACAGTGTTAGATCAGACATAAAAACACAACACCAACAAATATATGCCTGGAAGATATTTGGTAAAAGCAACACTATTTCATATTATTTTAAAATTTTTTTAAATTAAAAAAACAACATCCCACTTCAAAAATCTGCAAGTAAAAATTTACTTTTTTAAGAATGTAAATATTGTATATTTCAAGTAGGACGATGCACCCCATGTTAACAGAAATACTTCTCATCTTTTATAACCCAGAACAACACAGGCACATCTATTACTACTATTAATCTGCATTGTTCTGGAAGTCTTAGCCAATATGATAATAAAATAACTAAAATAAACTTTAGGTATTAGGAATAAAATTCAAATTTTTATTATTGTCATATTTTCTAATGTCTATATGAAAACCTAAATAATCAACTGAAAAACCATTAGAAATATCAGAATTTAGTAAATTAGGATCTAGTAAATATACAAAAATATCTTTATCTCTCTCTCTCTATATATATATATATATATATGTGTGTGTATATATATATATATATATATATCCAACTAGAAAATATGAGGAAATGACTCTATTCATAAAATGTACAAAACAAGCAAATAAATATTAAAATAAGTCTAGCAGTAATTATAATTACTGAAGTTGTTACTATGTCAAACACAATGATAAGTAGTTTTATATATATCTAATCTCATTTATTACTCAATGTTCTCCTGTAAGGTAGATACTGTTATTAATCCCATCAAGAAAACTAACACAATAGCAGGTTAAGTGACTTGCTTAAGTTTACTTTACCAGTAAGTAAATGTGTAGAAATATGAAAATCAATTTAAAAATTTACTGAGTGGCTAAAAAGAAAGTCTGAATAAATTGAGTAATATATCTCTGAATGTGAAGATTCAACATCATAAGATATGAGATTCCCAAAATATATGTATATGTTAAATTCTAAAGCTTATTAAAAAGAATAAATAAGGAAGCATAACTCTGAAAGTGTGCAGAGGAAAAAATGAAACAGTCTGAGGAGAAGCCTCAATCATGAATATTTGGATGTATAATGTAAAGCATCAAAAGCTGTGAAAGTATGTTGAATGACTTGGGAAAATATTTATCATACATATTTATGTAAAAAAGCAAGGTGCAATATTTTCTGAGGTATTATTTCTTCTAGCAACTCTATTTGCAGGAGTGCCTCATTCTCTCTTGTCTTTTCTTGTGACTTCCACAGCTGCTTCAAAGATACCATGCCTTCTAGATCATCGAGGATGGCATTATCAATCATATTTTTCTGTTTCTTAGATTAAGTAATGTTCATAGGTGGGGTGATCCATAGAATCTTAAGTATGGTTGTGAATTTTTCTAGCTCAAAGTATTTTCCATAGGCTTTATTGCAGGAGTGTGTGTTTGTCCTGGATGCTCACTCAGGATTGAGAAGAGCTCTCTCCAGACAATGTGTTTGCCAGCAGGCCACATAAAGTGGCTTGTCCTAGGTCTTACAGCTGATCATGAAAACCGTTTCCCCTCTCTCCTGATCACACAACTAGATTTCATTTCCCAGTCTGCCTTGTTAGGCGTGGTCACGTGACTAAGTTTTAGAGGGTGAAATAGGAGTCTGGCCCATCCAAGACTCCCTGCTCTTTCTCTCTCTGCTGGCTTGACATAAACACACATGGAAGTCACTTGCTCAAGAAGGAAAGAGGCTGGGTTCCTGAACTGCTGCTTAGGAGGCATTTGCCCACTGATCAGGAAGGAACATCTTATTCGAACTTAGATAGAAGGGAAATAATCTTCTATTATATTAAACCATTGAGGTTTGGAAGTTATTTTTAGAGCAGATAGTGTGGCCCTGATACAGTTTAGTAGTCATACAAAAAGAGAGATTATACACTCTCACACCAAAGCGGCAAGTTGCCATAGTAGCAAATAGAGGAATTCTCCCAACTATATAATTGTACGAGGGTCAAGAAAGAGCCTGCTCAGCTTGTTCACCAGCACAGATAGCCAGAGAATTAATTCCTAGCTGTTAGTGATCAGGTTACTAATGTTCTCGCAGACCATGCAAGCTAGTTTCTACTTTGGTTTCTGAAGGAAAGAGAAGGAAGACCAATTTTCTTTAATGAGAATTAAACAAGGATATTTGATACCCGAACAAAAAGGATACAATGAAGTGGGATCTAACACCTACAAACTGCAGTCGAGGTGATGCCCAGACCTCTTACATGCACTCCCCTGACCTTGCTAGTGGTCTTTGGGCCCAGACTTTTCTGTTTCTCACTGAATGTAGGTGAGGCCCCTTTGGTCAGGGCAGAGTGTATGACCTGGACCCAAATTAGGATGTTTGGATAATAAAATTTTGAGCCTATGGTATGAGGTGTTTCTATGTTGGGGCACTCTAGTGTTTTGCATGCATCATCATATTCAATTCTCAAAACTATTTTGTAACATAGTTCTATTGTTATAGCTATCTTACAATTGAGGATGTGTTAAGGTCATTATTGATAGCCAGTTTCTCAACTAGGGAGAAACATAACAGAGTTACGGAAGAAAATAGAGAAACTAAAGCTAGTGTTCTCTTGGTTGGGCTGAAAAATATCCCAATGAATAAGAGATAGCGAGATACAGAAGGGAAGAATAGTTTTAGCATTGGTAAAGAAGGCCAGCATATAGCAGACTAAAGATTGCATTATATCGTCATTGTTGATTTTTAATTTTTAATGTAGTTTACTGGCCAATTTCCCTGGTTATGAGGAATCCATTTCTGCACTGGAGGAAAGACCCTTTGTCCTTGGACCAAAGGGAAAAGTCAGCTTTTCTCAACTAATCCAAAAGCCAACTATTCATTTTATGCAATGCAAATAATAAATGGGCTTATCAAATAAAACAGCTGGTAAATGTACCCTTGAATGTGAGTGGAATAACCTTTTCGGGTATGTAACTGGAGCACAAATTATAGTTCCTAGCTACCAGTTTATAGTTCATGACCCCAAGGTATTCTTCTTGGTAGGCACAGAAGGATTGACTTGAGCTGCCTTCTCCTGTCTTCATTCCTCTTTGATGTGCAGCAGAGATGAAATACGTGAGAAACTAGAGTCCCCAGTATGCACCAGAGCTCCTCCTGTTTCAACTCCATCCCACAGTTTCCTTGCTGGAATTATAACTCCACCAACCCTCTTCTATTTCCTGTCTTTTATTTTCTATAAATTATGCTGGAATAGCCTCAAAGTTTTCTGTTGTTACAGACCTTGGATCTCATTCAAAAAGTAAAGGGAAAAGAAGGTGCTTCTTTCAAGTTCTTTAGGGAAAAAGGTGTGCTTTCCTTGATGCTTATATCGGAATCTGTCAGCAATCATGTCTCCTTGTGCCACCAAAGACTTTCCAAACAATGGAAATTACATACTGTTATAGTAGTTGATTTGGTGTGTGTATATACATGTGTGTTATAACTGTTCTTTTTTTCTCTCCAATTTTTTTTTAAATTCAAGGGAGTCAAGAATGTCAAAACTGCCATCTTAAGCAAGAAAAAATACTTTCTTTTGAAAGAGGACATAAAATGCATAATATTTTTCAATATAAATTGTTTTAGAGGATTCTACATTTATGATATTTTTTGTCTGAAGTTCTTGCCTCTTGGTCTTCAGCTCTTAAATCCTATTTAAATAAGAAAATGGTCCACCATTGCTTAAGGGCATGTTTCTCTTGCCCCAAATCATCTAGCTGCTTGAGAAAAGCTTCAGACAGCTAGGTCCTAATGGATAACTTTACATTTAATGATGGGAAGCATTCTCCTGAAAGACTCTGGAGTTTCCTTTCAGGGATAGGGTGAATCAAGGTTAATTTAGATTTCTGAACCTATTCTCTGCATTGTTGTATGCTGACACAATGGAATTTCTAAGAGACTACCAAACTAATACGGTAAAGTACAATGTTAATGTTATTACAAGCCATGAAAAGCCATGATTAATTACCACGAAAGCTGAAGGGAAGAAAGGAGGACTCTAGGAATCAGTTTAATTAATCACTTGGTTTAGAATTAAGAAAATCCCTCTAAACTTGCTAAGAAAAAAGGACTGACAGAGAATAAATGGTGTTTGCTATTCAGGAAGTTGACACAAGCTTGTAATTTGGAAAACAACCGAGGTATCTTTGAGTCATTTGCTTTATTTTTAAAAAGTAAATGAAATTGGAAACATGGCAGAGTGAGAGACATCCCAAGATCTCTCCCCTTGAAACGACAATAAGCTAAACATCTAAAACTCAACAAAAAACACCCAAACTGCACACCAGCACATCTGAGCATGGGATCTGCACATAAGTGAGTAACCACAGGTCAGAAACCCAGGTATCAAGTTGTAGACTGGGAAAAATAAAGAAGCTGCCTCTTGCAGTCACTGGAGCTCCCTACAGGAGGAGGGGGAAGGGAGAAGGAGCGGTGAGTTCCCTGAACATCCCTGCCTGGGAAAGTCGTGAGCTCCCAACATCTGGCTGGCAGCAGTCCCTAATCATCAGGGCAGAAAGCAGAGAAGTGGCTGGCAAAGAAACAACAGTTGATACTTACTGACTGCAGTTGCAAAACAGAGGCTGAGCTGCAGTCCCCAACCCCCAAACCAGAGGGCCCCTCTCCCCATATTCTCTGAGACCAAACACAGCAGAGCCCCAGGGGAATCTGAGCAAATGCTATTAAACTATTGCTAACACTGACAGGGATTGAAACTGAGGGTGGCAAGCATGATTAAATATCTATCAGAAAATAAAAAGGCTATATTAAAGCTTTATATAAAGCAGGGATCCAAGAGGCTTACATGCCACCTACTGGAAACCAAAAGAAAAATGCCTTCTTTTCAACAAGCTAAGGAGAGACCTTTATATAATAAATCTTCTTTCTGGAAAAACAGCAGAATATACTTCCATTAATGCCCAGGCAGAGAAATAGTCCATTAAACACTATGAACACCATGGTGACAAGCCACCTCAGAAAGAAAGAGAAAAATCTCCAGAAAATAAGCTTACGACATAGAAATATGCAACTTAAATGACAGAGAATTCAGGATAGTACTTCTGAAAAAATCAGTGAGTTCCGAAATGAGTCATATCAACAATTTCAGGAATTGAAAAAACAACTAGATGAGCAGAGCAAGGAGACTGAAACCCTCAAAAAGGACAGAATAGATATTCTGGAGGTAAAAACAAACAAACAAACAAACAAACCACACACACACACACACTGCAAGAGTTGAAAAATAAAATAGCAAGCTTGGGAAATAGAATCAACCAACTGGAGGAAAGGATCAGTGATATCAAAGAAAAAAATCTAGAAATAAATCAGAAGGAAGAAGAGAGAAACTGAAGAATGAAAAATAATGAAAGAGAAATTCAAGAACTAGCTGATACCATCACATCAGGAGAAGAAACATAAGAATAATGGGCATTATTGATGGCAAGGAAAAGGAGCAGGGACTAGAAAACATTTTCAGACAAATAGTGTATGAGAATTTCCCAAATCAAAGGAATGAGCTGGAACTTGGAATTGAAGAAGTCAACAGAACACCTGATTATCTCAACCCAAAAAGGCCTTCACCAAGACATGTTTTGTTAAAATTATCACAAATCAACAACAAAGACAGAATTCTCAGGGCAGCCAGGGAGGAGAAAATGGTACCTTATGAAGGAAAACCCATTAGATTATCCTAAGACTTTTCAGCACAAACCTTACAGGCCAGAAAGTAATAGAATCAAATATTTAAAGTATTAAGTGAAAGGAACTACCAGCCTAGAATAATGTATCCAGCTAAGCTCTCCTTTAGATATGAAGGAGAAATTAAGACTTTCCAGACATACAAAAATAGAGAGAATTCTCCACTATGAGGCCCGCACTACAGGAAATACTGAAAGAGATCAGCTCACCTAAAGAAAAATAAGAACAACAACAAAAATACATAATTAAGAGTAAAATGACTAGCAGGCAAATAGAAGCAGAGGAGTGCAACCCTTACTAAGAAGAGAGCATTATAAGCTTACATAATAAAAGAATTGCTATAGCAAGATAGTCATGGAAGTTCAGCATACATAAGGACACAATAACTGAAAAAGAGGAGATTCAATGATCCAAATTCACAAAGTGGAATGGAAATAAGGCACACACTGAAGAAAATGGATGACTGTGTGTGTATATATATATATATATATATATATATATATAGATATATATATATATATATATATATATATATATATATATATATATAACTATCTTTTACATATTTGTAATGGTAACCACATGCCAAAGATTCAGAACCAAAGTATATAACATAAAACAAGAAGGACCAGAGGGAAAACCCACAAAAACCAACCAAAATCAAGAAAAAAGAAGCACAAGGACAAGGAAGCAATGAAAACACAGAGCTACCAGAAAGCAAAAGATAAAATGGATATATGAAGACCTCATAGTTCAATAATCACTCTAAATATAAATGGACTGAGCTCACCAATAAAATGGCACAGAGTTGAAGAATAGATCAAAAAACAAAACCCAACCATATATTGCCTCCAGGAGACATATCTTACCTTCAAAGACAAATATAGACTCAAAGTGAAAGGGTAGAAAATGATATTTCAAGCAAATGGCATTCAGAGAAAAGTGGGAGTAATAGCACTAATATCAGATGAAATAGACTTCAAAATAAAAAGTGTAAAGAAAGATACTAAGGGATACTTCATAATGATAAAGGGAATCCTGCACCAAGAAGACATAATACTTATTAATATCTGTGCTTCTAATCAGGGAGCCCCTATATATATGTAAAGCAATTAATAACAGAACTAAAGGGAGAAACAAACCAAAACACTATAGTAGTAGGGGACCTAAATATCTCACCATTGGATATGGACAGAGCATCTAAACAGAAAATCAATAAGGAAATAACATTCTTAAATGACTCATTAGACCAACTGGACATAGTTGACATTTGCAGAGTCTTCCATCCCAAAACAGCTGCTTATACATTCTTCTCTAGTGCACATGGGACATTCTCTAGAATTGACATACTGGACCACAGAAATAGCCTCAACAAATATAAGAGGGTTGAAATCATACCAACCATAATCTCTGATCATAATACTTTGAAACAAGATCAACTGCAAAAATAAATCAGGAAGAACCACAAATACATGGAGATTCAACAACATGCTAATGAAGAATAACTGGGTCAGAGAAGAAATAAAAACAGAGATCAAGAGATACATAGAAACAAATGATAATGATAGTACAACATATCAAAACTTTTGAGACATGGCAATAGCGGTCATAAGAGGAAAGTTCATATCATTACAGGCCTACCTCCAAAAACAAGAACAAGCCCAAATAAACAACCTAATCTTAAAAAACTAGAAAAGGAAGAACAAATGAAGCCTAAAGTCTGCAGAAGGAAAGAAGTCATCAAAATTAGAGCAGAAATAAATGAAAACAAAATAACAATAGGAAAAATAAATGCAACAAAGGGCTGGCTTTTTGAGAAGGTTAATAAAAATTGACAACCTCTGGCTAGACTCACTAAAGAAAAAAGAGAAAGGACACAAATAAATAAAATCAGAGATAAAAGAGGGGAAATTATGACCGAAATCACAGAAATACAAAAGATCATACAAGAATATTATGAAAAAGTATATAACACCAAATTTAATAACCTAGAAGAAATGAACCAGTACTTAGAAAAATACAAACTTCCTTGACTAAATCAAGAAGAACTGCAAAATCAAAATAGACCGATCAGCAGTATGGAAATTGAAACAATTGCCGAAAACCCACCAAAAAGTAAAAGTCCAAGACCAGGTGGCTTCACCGGTGAATTCTACCTAATATTCAAAGAAGATTTAATAACTATTTTTCTCAAACTCTTCCAAAAAGTCAAAGAGGAGGTAATACTTCCCAACTCATTTTATGAGGCAAATATTAGTCTGATATCAAAACTTGGTAAAGATAACACAAAAAAAGAAAACTACAGACCAATATCTCTCACGAACACAGATGCAAACATTCTAAATAAGATACTAGCAAACCGAATACAGCAACATATTAAAGAGACTATACACTACGATCAAGTGTGCTTCATTCCAGAGGCACAGGAATGGTTGACACATGCAAATCAATTAATGCGATACACCACATAAACAAATTAAAAATAAGAATCATATGATCATATCAATAGATGCAGAAAAAGCCTTTGACAAGATACAGCATCCATTTATGATCAAAACACTCAACAAAATTGGTATAGAAGGAAAGTAACTTAACATAATAAAGGCCATACATGATAAACCCTCAGCAAACATTATATTTAATGGTGAAAAACTATAAACCTTCCTTCTAAGATCATGAGCAGGACAAGGCTGTCCACTATTACCACTGTTATTCAATATAACATTGGAGGTCCTAGCAAGTGCAATCAGACAAAAGATATATAAGGGATCCAAATAGGAAATGAAGAAGTCAAACTATTTGTGGATGACATGATTCTCTATATAGAAAACCCTAAAGACTCCAGAAGAACACTACTAGAAACAATATGCAAATAGAGTAAAATTTCTGAATACAAAATAAAGTTCAAAAATCCATAATGTTCCTATACTCTAATAATAAAGTATCAGAAAAAGAAGTGGAAAAAAAATCCCTTTTGCAGTTGCAACAAAAACAATTAAATACTTAGGAATAAATTTAATGAAACAAGTCAAGGACCTATATAATAAAAACTATAAGACTTATTAAAAGATGGAATGATATTCCATGTTCTTGGATAAGAAGAATCAACATAGTTAAAATGACCATATTACCTAAAGCATTATACAGATTTAATGCAATACCCATCAAAATCTCATCAGCATGTTTTAAAGAAATAGAACAAAAACTTATCAGATTTGTATGGAAGCACGAAAGACCCCAAATTGCCATAGCTATCCTGAGAAAAAAGAACAAGGCTGGAGGCATCACTCTGCCTGACTTCAAATTATACTACGAAGTGACAATAATCAAAACAGCATGATATTGGCAGCAAAGTAGACACACAAACCGGGGAACACAATCAAGAGTCCAGAAGTATACCCACATTTATATGAGCAAATAATTTTTGACAAAGAAGCCAAAAACATACAGTAGAGAAAGGAAAGCCTCTACAACAAATGGTGCTGGGAAAACTGAAAAGCCACCTGCAAAAGAATGAAACTAGACTGTTATCTATCACCACACACCAAAATTAACCCAAAATGGATTAAGGACCTGAATGTAAGACTTGAAACAATAAAATGCTTAGAAGAAAACATAAGAACTGAACTCAAGGACCTTAAAGAAGATTTTATGAATTCGACCTCAAAGGCAAGGGAAGTAAAAGCTACGATAAATGAATGGAACTACATCAAACTAAAAAGCTTCTGCTCAGAAAAAGAAACCATCAACAAGGTAAAGGGACAACCATCCTAATGGGAAAATATATTTGTAAGCAACGCCTCCAATAAGGGACTAATATTCAAAATATACAAAGAACTCATACAACTCAGGAACAACAACAACAAAAGATCCAATCAAAAAATGGGCAGAGAACCTGAATAGACACTTCTCCCTAGAGGACATACAAATGGCTAACAAACATATGAAAAGATGCTTAACATTGCTAGCTATCAGGGAAATGCAAATCAAAACCACAATGAGATACCATCTCACACCTGTTAGAATACCTATACTCAACAGGACAAGTAATAACAAATGTTGGAGAGGATACGAAGAAAAAGGAACCCTCATTCACTGATGGTGGGACTGCAAATTGGTACAGCCACTACAGAAAACAGTATGGAGGTTCCTCAAAAATCTAAGAGTTGATCTATCATATGATCCAGCAATCCCTCTACTGTGGATTTACCCCAAAGACTTGAAAACCCATATCTGAAAAGATATTTGCACACGGATTTTCATAGCAGCATTATTCACAGTGGTCAGGACATGGAAGCAACCAAAGTGTCTTATGACAGATGATTGGCTAAAGAAGCTGTGGTATATATATACAATGGAATATTACTCAGCCACAAGAAGAGATGAAATACTACCATTTGCGACAACATGAATGGACCTTGAGATAATCGTGCTAAGCGAAATAAGCCAGACAGAAAAAGCAGAAAATCACATGATATCGCTTATATGTCAGATAAAATCTAAAAGGAACAAATGAGCAGGACCAATAAGCAAAAATTCATGGACATGGATTATAGACTAGTGGTTACCAAAGTACTATAGACTAGTGGTTACTAGTGCAGTGAGGGAGAAGAAGGGAGGTAGATGGGGTAAAGAGGTCAAATATAGGGGAATAGGGGGAGGGTGAAGTGGGTAAAGAGGATCAAATAAATGGTAGCTGAAGGAAATTGAACTTCGGGTGGTAAACAATAGAATATATGGGTGTCAAATTATAATGTTTACCTTAGAATTATATAATTGTGTTAAACAATGTTACTCCAATAAACTTTAATGAACTTTATTCCTCTATTTGGCTAGTTTTTGGTAAAATAATAGCAATGCTGTCCCGGGAGTTTCAAAAGGCCTTTGTGAAGAGGTGGCCATCTCATTTCTGCTGTGTGCAACTTACATGATATGCATGTGCTGGTCTTCTCAATGCTAATCAAAATCCCAGAAATAGGCTTCATCTAATCTGTGGGGTGAAAGCCAGAATTTCATAAATGTACAGTGCATTGGATCAATGAACATAACCAAATCAGCTTCAACCCCAAACTGCATGTTTCAGATTCAATGATCGGCTCACCCAGCTGGCACCTTAGATTAACCAGGTGATTGAAAACTCTCTTCCTTATCATGCTATGGTAGAAAAGATCAAAGAGACCAACTTTATTAGGGAAATGATGACATATATTTAAGACAGCATTTAGTTCTCTAAGGTAGATTGAATCAGAGTGAGAGCACTCACGTGCACAGCTGTGCAGAGCTCCAGCTGTACATAGCACAGGCTGCCCAATGAGCTGATTTACATGCCCTCCCAGAGAAGCCTCTTGACCTTGTGCTCAGGGAAGAATAAGATCAATGAGCACTACCACAGCAGTAGCTAATGATTGATGAGCTTTCTATTTATCAGACATAGTGTTTTTATGTATTATCTCATTGCCTTTTTGACTTGTCACAGTAACACCCTGAGATTCTACAGCTAGGAGTGGGTAAGGTTAGAATTTGAATTCAAGCTTATATGACTCCCAGCAAGATCACCGAGAGAAAAAGAAATCTTTATTTTATAGAGCTGTTTATGATATGGTAGTCCCAGTAGCTCCTTCATTCAAAGTATAAACATAAAAAGAAATAAAATTGACATTATAATCAATGGCTGGTCATGAGCTCTCTCATCTTAAGTTCCCCAAACTAAAGTTTAGACACCGATATCATTAATGCAACTGCCCCCTTCCTAAGTCTTCCATCGACATTTGAAATTCTCAATCCATTTTTGCTAAGAAAATATCTTTGGAGTTTCACATTCTACAGTGAAAATCTGACCCATCATCTCATTGTAGATATCATTCCAGTCATCAAACAAGAAGTGAATATGAATACTTTCAGCATGATGGCTGTACATCAACATTATTTTGTGGGGGAAGTCCTTAAGCAAAACACTTAGGTTTAGAGAATATTTCTAAGGTGAAATAGAAGCAGATACAGAGCAGAATAACATTTTATATACCAGTTAGTTTCTAATGTCAGCTCATAAAACAAAAATCACATACATTGAAAATTATCTGTAAAAAAAACTCTCAGGAAAATAGCATGTTGGAAGCTTTACCATTTCAAAAGTTCAGTACACCAGCATTTGATGAGAAAGCCCTTTCTTTGCTAGGGCACAGGAAAGGTATTGGCTTAAGCTTGGGATGATTTTGTCTGAGAGTTGTGTACCTCTGAACACTCAAATGCCCCTGGATGTGGCTGAACACTAATTTCCTGCTCCTAACCCTGAAGCAAATGCTTATTGAGTGGGTTGTTTCAGTACTACTACTTAAATTCTTCCCTTTCCCTCTGTCTTCTTGCCTTCTCCTTTTTTCTTGCCTTTCTTTCTCTGCCAAGTATGTTTAATTGAATTCATTAAAATTAAAAGTGCATATGACAGCTCAGTTAAAAATGGGCCAAAGATCTTAACAGACACCTCACCATACAGAAGAGACATACATATGGCAAATAAGTGTGAAAAGATGTTTCACATCATATGTCATCAGGTCAATTAAAATTAAAACAATGAGATTACACACGGATTAGAATGACCAAAATCAAAAACACTGACAGCACCAAATGCTGGTGAGGATATAGAGCAAAAGGAACTCCCATTCATTGCTGGTGAGAATGCAAACTAATATCTCCACTTTGGAAGTATATTTGGCATTTTCTTACAAAACTAAACATACTCTTACCATACAGTCTACTGACTGGATTCCTTAGTGTTTATCCAGAGCTGAAAATTTATGTCTACACAAAAACCTGCATGTAGATGTTTATAGCAGCTTCATTCATAATTGCCCAAACTCAAAAGCAACCAAGATGTCCCTGAATAGATTAATAGAGAAACTTTGGTACTTCCAGACAATGGAATATTACTCAATGCTAACAGAAAATGAACTATCAAGCCATTAAAAACATGGAAGACCCTTAAATGCATATTACTAATTGAAAGAAGCCAATATGAAAAGGCTATATGCTATATAATTCCAACTATACAACATTCTGGAAAAGACAAAACTATGGAGACAATAAAGTAATAAGTTGTTTTGGGGAGAGTTGGGTGAATTGGTAAAGCACAGAGAACTTTTAAAAGCACTGAAACTACCCTGTATGACACTATAATTATGGATATGTGTCATTACACATTTGTCCAAACCCATAAAATGTACAACATCAAGAGTGAACCCTAATATAAACTATGGAGTTTGGGTGATAATGATGTGTCAATGCAGGTTTATCACTTTTAACAAACGTATCACTCTGGTGAGGTATGTTAATAATGGGAAAGGCTATGCATGAGTAGAGGCAAGGAGCATACAGGAAGTCTCTGCACTTTCCTCTCAATTCTGCTACGAATCTAAAACTACTCCAAAAAAAAAATAGAGGCTATTTTTAAAAAGTGTATATAAAGTAAGTTCACTCTACCTTGTTGATTCCTATCTACACAAGCATGAAACTAGCTGGTGTCTCACTAAGCCTCAATTTGGTCAATGATCATATTATATTGGAAAGATTAGATAATGGTTAACTCCTGTGCCTCCTCCTAAATTAGAGAATAAATTTACCATCTTACCATTTGATCCAGAATCATTTAGAAGTAATGATGATGGTGATAAATTGAGGATGATGATGGAAAACAAATAATAATTGAAAGAGAATAAAGAAGAAGAAGGAGGAGGAGAAGGAGGAAGAGGAGGGGAAGAAGGAGGAAGAGGAGGAGGAAAAGGAGGGTAAGAAAACTAGAAGCTAACATTCTAATGTTTATGGAACACTTATCAAGTGCCAAGCAGTGTACCAATTGTTTTTCTTAAATTGTAGGAGATCCTACAGCAACATATAAAGCTGGTACAGTTTTTATCATCCCAATTTAAAAATGAGAAAACTGATGCTTAGTAACTTTCTTGAGCTAGTATGTGATATAGCCAATAATTAAATCCAGCCAGTTTGATGCTAGAGCCTGTGCTCTAAACAATTATCACAGTTTGTGTCTGAGTCATCTCCAATTCTATCCTCACCACCTACTCCTCCCATCATCTTAGATTCTGTCAGTCACCAAGTTATGAAAATTCTGCCTTCTGAAAACTCAGTTCCATCTGCCACAACCCCACTAGCACTTCTAGATTCAGTCTTTCATTTGGATTTTAACAGTTAATATCTAACTAGCTTTTTTCCTAGTCTTTCCTGGTCTGCCTAACCAGCTTCTCTCCTTTTTCTAGTCTTTATATCTTTAATCCATTCCTCCCAATACTGTCAGAGGGATATGTTTGAAATCTGTCTTTATTTTTCCCTATATTAAATTTACCCCATGAGTCCCCATCACTGCAGAAATATAGTCAAATTCTTTAATGTGGTATTCAGAATCTCCTGTGATCTTGCTTTCATCTACCCTTTTAACTCCATTCTATTCCGCATCCTCACACATATTCCTAGCTCAGTTATATTGAATGATTCTCCTTGCATCATTGTTACTCTGTGCCTTCTGCTTAGAATATCTTCTTATGATTAGTGTTCAGATCCTTCTCTTTCTATAGAACTCTTACCCATATTTCTGATCTCATCTTGAATGGTCACCTCTATTGTGATTGGCCCTACTAGATGAGGCAGACCCTTCCTATTTTATTCTCTCAGAGTCTCTAAGCCTACCCGAATGACAGTATTTAATCTTTTGTGTGATGATTGTCTTAGTGGAGTCCTGTGAGCTCTAAAAATCATTGACTATGTAACATCCATAGCCACATACAATCCACTCTCCACCTGTATTTGTAGCATTATCTCACCATACAAACTGATGTGCCTACCATATTCTGCTAAATCACATCCTCAATATACCTCATGACTTATTGTTTCTGTGTAATTGGTCAGACTGTCACTTCTGTCTGGATAGATCCCACTCTCACAAATCTTCATTTACCAAAACCATTCCTACATTTTCAGGTCCTGGCCAAATATAACCACCTTCTCAAAATTTTCATCAGCTAAAAGTGGTCTCTTCTTCTTGGAACTGACAGAAAGCTCTCTCAACTTTGGCCTCATCTCTCTGGCACATCATTATTTTCTTTTTTATAAGAAGCTCCACTGTGTCCATTTCTTAGTTCTACCTTATAAATCAGTCTTTTGAGTCTTTTATTATAAATTAAGTCTTAGTCATCATCTTTCTTTTACCTTCATATCAAGTTTACTCATTCTTCCTTTCCTCCTGCCTCAAGTCCAGCCAGGCAAAATGAATGAATATTAGTGACTAGCCTTCTTGGTCATGCCACTCTCAACCTCATAATCCCCTTTTGCAAATAAATGGGCTATTGGCAGTAACAGTGGTCTAAGAAAGAGTTGATACTAGAAAATGGACTAAAGGGTGTCCTTTGACTTATGCTTCTGGGTCTGGTTTATTATCAAAACTTAATTCTGTCTGATCTGAATGTATTGAACTGGGAGTTGATAAAACTCACTGGAGAATAATAGTCATCATAACTAACATGTTTCTGTTGGCTAGGGTCTGTGGCAAGCATGTGTTTGCTGATTCTTCATAGCAACCTAAAAAAGTAATACCACTGCTAATTTTATATCTGAAGAAACTGAATTATTGAGAAGTTATGTAATTTATCTAAGGTCACAGAGCTAAGTGGCAAATCTGGGAGTAAAATCCATTTCTGTGTCACTCAAACCCCAAACTCTTAACCATGATGCTCCTTTCTTTAGAGGGTTTTCTATCTGATATCGGAACCCAGCTAACTTATCAAGGTAGAAGAAGGAGAGTGGTAAAGTTTCATTCCCTGGAGATTTATTTAAAGCAAAGTTTCTCAACCTTAGCACTATTGACACTTTTGGCTGCATAATTTTTTGTCGTTGTGGAAGAGTCCATTTTGTGCCTTTCAGGATATTTAACATTATTCTAGCCTCTATCCATTAGATGTCAGTACTACTCTTGCACCTCTCTCACAATCCCCATTTTTGACAACCAAAATGTTTCCAGATATTGCCAAATCACCCCTGCTGACAATCACTTGATTTAAGGAAAGAAAGAAAGAAAGAAAAAGCCTTCTTGTTAGATAGAATAACATGTCCTAGTCACAATTCAAGCAAATGCTACATAGGATGATATTGCAAGAGAAGGGACTTAGACTAGAACAGTTAATCTCAGCTGAGTGACCATTTGGAGAAAATTTCCTGAGGTGTTTTCTTTAACATTCATGACTGTCCAAGAAAAGTGTATCAGAACCTTGGAGAGCAGTTAGGGCAAGTGAGGCAGTATCATAAATCTCTCAAGAGATAACTGAAGACCAGAGGCATTCCTAAGACATTTAGTCATTGAGAGTGATCCTTCAGAGGAATAGCCATAAATGAGCACTTTGAGAGGAAATATGAGGAAAAGGATGGAGGCCACCCCAAATATGCCATGGTAACAGGGCCAGGTATTTCTTTTCCAAACTCTCTCTCTGTCATCACTACAAAAAAAAAAAAATGAACAGTTATTGATTTTGGATAATTCTGCATCAGTACCTAATAAAAAATTACAAATAACCAAAGTCTGAACAGGAGGAATTAACTGAATTCACTGAGGGAATTTGCATTTTTAAAAGGGATAAAAACTGGAGTTGAGAATGTTTTAAAAACTCTAATGGTAAAAACACAGGCAGTGGCTTTGGAATTTTTTGCTTGGAGCTGGATGTGTTAGGGGCACTCTTCTTTTTAGCACCTCAGATTTTACCATTGCTGTCATCCTGGTCTTTTCTCTCACTAGATAAGATTTCATTACAAAAATGTCACTCTTAAGCTGACCCAAGTTTCATTCAACAAACAAAAGGGAACCATACAAAGTGCTCTGTATATGACTTATTTTGCAGAGTCAGTATGAGGAAAGGCAGCCCTGTGTTCTCATGTTAAGTACTTAGTTACATTTTTGAAGAATACTGATGTTGAAACGTATGGTAATGAGAACATTTTGAAAGTGATATGGCTTCTTCCCTTACCAGCTCTGTGACTTGGAAGCATGACACTCAATTTTTTTTAACTTCAGTTTTTTTTTTCTTTAAGATGAGGATAACAATACCTATATTGAAGAGTGCTGAAGAGTAATGTGATTTATTTTCTCCTCTTTTTCCTTCTGGGTTTCTCCATGCTTGCCAGGAAGGGTATAAACTACTTAAGGACATCACATATGCTATTATTCCAGTACAAGATGGTTTCTCTCCCTTTCTGTTTATTCATGGCTGCATTCATTCACCCAGTAGATTGATTTTCCCTACTGCCAGCCAGCAGTTACATACACAAAGAAGTCTTGAAAATGGCTGCATTCATTTGGGAAGCTCTTTTATGTACTCTGTGCTGCACAAATATCTGTTATTTTCTATTATTTATGCTGCTGTCATTTCTATAAGACCCCACATAGCTTATACTTGGTCAAAACAAGGACACCATTCAGATTTCATCTGACATGTTTTGGCATTCTTGTAGAATCTGGGAGGCAATGTACCAAGCCATCCACGAAGGCCTCAGCAGCTCCTCATCTTCATTCTCCCATTTCCTGCCCTAATTATCCAAGATTCTACAGATCAAAAGCCAGAATAGATAGAACAGAGCAGAGAAATATGGTGAAAAAAGAATTGCTTACCAAGATGACATTTTTTCAATTTTTTAAAAATTTTAATTAGTTTCGAGTGTACAGTACATTGGTTAGACATCTATATAGTTCATAAAGCTGTCCCCCTCAATTGCTCCCTCCCTCCCTTGACCTTCCACCTAGCCAACATATTCATTTTAATTGCATTCCCTATGCCGTGCTCCCTATCCCCATGTCCATCCATCAGCTACTAATTTGTACTTCTTTAACCCTTCACCCCATTCTTCCAGCCCCCAAACCTCTCTCCCCTCTGTCAATCACCAAATTGTCCACTATAATTATGAGTCTGTTTTTGATTAGTTTGTTCTATTTATTCCTTAGATTCAGCATATAAGTGAAATCATATAGTGTTTATCTTTCTCTGTCTGACTTAAATACTTTCTAAGTCCATCAGAGCAATATCTTTTTCCATCCTCTTCCTTTTAGTCTGTGTCTTTTAATCTGAAGTAAGTCTCTTATAGGCAACATGTAGGGGTCTTGTTTTCCTTTCCATTCATCCATTTTCTTAGTTGGAGCACTTAATTCTTTTCCATTTGAGATACTTATTGCTAAGAATGTAGTTGTTACCCTTCTTAATTCCTGTTTTTGACGCATTTTTTTTCTTCTTAAAGAAGTCCCTCCAACATTTCCTGTAATATGGGCTTGGTGGTGATAAATTCCTTCAACTTATTTTTCTGGAAAGCTCTTTATCTGTCCTTCAACTCTAAATGATAGTTTTGCTGGATAAATTATTCTTGGTTGCAGATCCTAGGTCTTTTTCTTGTTGAATATTTTTTGCCAAGCCCTTCTGTCCTGCACAGTTTCTTTTGAGAAATTAGCTGCCAGTCTTATAGGTTTTTCCTTATAAGTATCTATCTGTTTTTCTCTTGCTGCTTTTTATATTATTTCCTTGTATTTAACCTTTGGCATTTTAATTATGATGTGTCTTGATGTAGGCCTCTCTGGGTCCTTGATTTTTGGAATTTTCTGAGCTTTCTGGGGTTTTATGTCCATTTCCTTCACCAGGTTAGGAAAGTTTTCCATCACTATTTCTTCAAACAGCTGTTCAACATCTTGATTTTCTTTAGTTACACCAATCAGATGGCTATTTGGATCCTCGACAGTGTCCCATATGCTCTTTAAATTATTTTTACAGTCTTGGCATCTTATCTCTTGCCATTCTGATTGAGTGTCCTCAGCTTGCCCATCCTCTAGATAGAGCATTTGATCCTTTTCCTTATTCACTCTGTTTATTCCTTTGTTTATTCCATTTAGATAATGTGTTCTTCATTTCAGACTAGTTCTCAGATAATGTGTTCTTCATTTCAGATAATGTGTTCTTCATTTCAGACTAGTTCTCTTTTATAATTTCCATGTCCATTTTTATGTTTTTTATCTCTTTCTTGAAATTCTCATGGAATTTAACAAAAAGTTCATTGAACATCTTTATAACTGGTGTTTTGAACTTTGCATCTGTTAGATTACTTGATGCATTATATCTAGATCTCTGTTCTGTTCTTTCGTATGGTTTCTGTTTCTTTGTCTTCCCATTTTGGCTGCCTTCCTGTGCCTATTTCTACATTCTTAGCAAAGCTCCTAAATCTCCTGGTCTTACTAGTGTGGATTTGTGAAGTAGGTGTCCAGTGGCATGGTTCTGAGAGGGGCTCAGCTGCAGGTCAAATTTAGCTCAAGTCTCTGCTCCTCCAGGGCCACCTGTTAAGTTTCAGTGGGAAATCCACAGATTGTGTGCTTACAGTTGCCTCAAAAGGCCTTGCCAGAAACTGAGGGCAGCTGCTCCAGTGTGAGTCTAGGCGCTGCTCAGCAAGGAGCACCTGACTCACTGAGGATAAACCTGAATGTGGCTTGGGTGGGGCCATGAGTTGGGGGAGGTGGGGTTTCAGGGAATCCTCTGTATGGAGTGACCTCTGTTATCAAGTCTGATGACCTCATGGCAATGGCTGTGCTGTGTCCATGCATTGGTTGGGGGAAGGGCTCAACAGGGAACAATGAATACCACTGGCACGTCTGCACAGAGTGAGTCTCACCTGGGCCCTCACTCCGACAATGTCTCCCTGTAAGTCCCCAGTGCCCATTGTGCACAGCTAAATTGACACTGGTGCTCAGAGCAAGCAGGTCTATCACTGCGAAAATTTGCTTGCTGATGTGGCCCCATTAAGAGGTTTCTGCCGCTGCCACTCAAGAACAGATCTCCCTGTGTCCTTGCCCTGTCTTATCTTCTGTCATTACAGGGCGCTTTCTTGGGTTTCTCCCTAGTTGTATGCCTTGTTCATCATGATCCCAAGCAATTTTTCCTTGCTGCTGCTCTTCGTTTCTGTCATGATTTTGATTTAGTTGCCAGAAGGATGAATAGAGCCTTTATCATCTATGCCATTTTGGTTTTATCTCCAAGATGATATTTTTGAGATCAAGGTGCCATTTAAATGGTATTTGCCTGAATTTGAACTTCACTAGGGTCTCCGTTGTCTTAAAAATATGTTATTTTGTTCTGTCCTAGGACATGCGCTGACAGTAAGTAGCATTTCTCAGTAACTATGCAGGAGAAGGCCATGAAAAAAACCTTAGACCAAGGAAGCCAATAGTCTATCTCAGTCCAAACAATCCTTGAATTAGGGGATGATTTTAAACATGAGTTCCCTGGATCCATAAAGTTCTTCAGAAATGCCTATGAGGATCCACCTAGGAAAGCTAGGTAAGGGACCTGAATTTCAGGCTCCAGGCCCTCCATACCTACTTAAATCAGAGCAGTTCAGAGTTAATCTGTTTTTGATATATTAGAATTATTCATGAAATTTTTAGAAGACATTTGAACATATTTGAAGTGATGCCTTTGGGGCTTTGTCTGTAAACCTCCAAACCCTCCCTAGAGTGGATACTTTTCTTGTTTTTGAAAATCAATGACTTAAATAGCTACAAAAATACAAAATATGCGAAGGATGTTCAGAAAAAAAAATAAAAGTGGTCAGAATTTCAAAGTGTCCCTGAGCCAAAAAATTTGTGAAAAACAATTGCTCTCTCTTTTTTCCCAATGCAACTTCTCAAAACCATTGTATTTCTAACTATCTTTACTACTTTCCCTCTCATTCACAATTTAATGCAGTGTTACCTGACTTCCATCCTCATTGGTCCACTAAAATCAATGTGTTCCATGCAATTAAATGAAAAGAATATTGCTTAGTCCTTATCTCACTTGATATCTCATCAGCATTTGATACCAGTGGCCACTTCTTTTTGAAACCATGCTGATCCATTAGACTCCATGGTCTCCAAAAGTTATGATTGTCCTTCTACTCCTCATCTATGTTCCTTGAGGATTCCTTCTTCTTCTCCCATTCCATCAGCTCTATCTTAGGTTCTCTTACCTCAGTGTTCTGTCTTCTTTGGTGAACTCATCAACACCCATAATTTTAATTACATCTAAATGGCCATGACTTTTAAATATTTCCTCTAACTCTGAGCTATAGCCCCCAAAATCTTTATTTTTATTCCCCATAGCCACCTGAATTTCAAAATGTCCAAAGTCCATTTCATAATCTTCCCTGTTACCTGGTCCTACGTTTTTTAGCATAGTCATCTCTAGCACCATCTGTAGTTGCCCAAGGAGGAACCAGAGCATCATCCTTGACTTCAAATCCTCAACTTTCCATTCTCTCTCCTTCTTCCTCATATTTAATCAATCACAAGGCCATTTTTTTTAAAGTAATTTTTATGTATTATGCTTTTCTTCCTTCCGACTTCCAGGCTTTAGGTCAGCCCATCCTCATTTTTCATTTGAATGGCAGCAGTGACCTCCTAGCTGGTCTCCCAGCATTCAGTTGTGCCTTCTTATTTAACATGGCTTATAAAATAGTGTATGAGGTTATTTTATCTTGGATCTAAAGCCTCATCTCCTGATATTCTGTCAAAATCTGAATTTATACATACTCCTTATTCTATGACCTTTTCATGTGCTATGCTTGCCTTTAGTTGGGAAGGTCTTCTCCCACATTTTTTATTTAACTAACCATGACTTAGTCTTCAAATCTCAGTATACACATCACTTCCTGCAGGAAGTATTTACTAATTCCTCAAACCTTGGTAAATTTCCCACCCAGGTGCTCCCATAGCCATCCCTCTTTTCTGTATATGAACACTTTTGCCATTGTATTGCCATTTTGTATTTACTTTTTCTACCCCTGGTCTAGATTCTAATCTTGAAGAAGACAGAAACATGTTATATCCCTAGCAACTAATAGTGCACTTGACATTCAATAAAGTATCCTCAATAAATGAAAAATAAATGGATTCAAGAGAACAAATAGGAGAAGGTATCTTAGATTAGAGACTTAACATAATTGACATTTGAGATGTATAAAAAGAAGGAACTAAAAATAGGCAAACAGTGATGAATTTAGTTACAACATGAAAGAGATCATTTAACGTCATTTGAAGCATGAGCTCTGTAAGCCATAGAAGAGAAAATATGCAAGATTTAAGAAGTTTGAGAATTGACCATGTAGAAGTAAAACCAAGCTAGATATTTTAACTGGACATCTAGAACTGACATGGAAGAATAAGTGTTAGAGAAAACCTAAAAAGTAGCAGAGACTCCCAAATATAAACCCTGAACTTTTGGTGGTGGACAGTGCTCAATCAATAAATGCCTTCCATAAGCAAGGGCTATACTGGGTCCTGAGAAATCGGAAATGAGTAAGCCATGTTTCTTGGTTTAACGAGTTTGCAATATTGAGAGAAAGTCATTACAAACAACAACAACAACAAGAAGTAACTACACTGAATTAGTATGCACAAAAGCTATGAATGAAGGAAGTACTATAATTACATACAGAAGGGAACCACCAACTCTACCGTTCATGAAGGTAGACTTCCTAGAAAAGAATGGCAATTAACTTATGCTACAAAGAACAGATGAATAGGATTTAATCTGACAGAGGAGAAAGGTTGGGAAACTCTAGGAAATTCTGGGCAGTGAAAAGAGCAGTCACAAAGCAAGAATCATAAGTAAAAGCATGGCATGTTCAGGAATGGTAAACAGACCCATGAAGCTGATCATAAAGTTCATGTAAGGTAGTAGAAGGTGATGAGACTGAAAGGCCAGTAAAACTCAAACCTTAAACACCCTGCTACGGTTATTACAGGCAATGAACAGACACTGAGTTTTTAAGGGATATTAGTAACATAATCAGATTTAACTTTTAGAAAATTTGTCTAACTGATTGGAAAGTAGAGTGACTAGAAGAGGCAATGCATAGATGAGTGCTAAGGCAATACTTTGGGGAATCTTTGGGTAACTTTAAACATTAATGGCTCACTCACAGAGATGATGGAGTGTGTGTGGTGAGGTGGGAGGTGGCTGGCTGTGAGTGTGTGACAACTTGAAGGAGAGTTGTTGAGGTAAAATCTGTACTTCTCCAAATCTAGATTTTTCTCACAAGTGGTGCTTCAGCAATCTCATTCTTCCACACAGTTAGAAAAGGTCAAATTCCCAAATTAATTTCATGAGGTGAAGGCAACTCAGAGCAAAGATAGTGAAGCCTATCACAGGAAAAAAGCATAAAATGTATTTCCTAATCTTTAAAATGACTTTGTGCTATCTAAGTGAACCCATCTGCCAGGTTTCATCTTGACTCTTCAGGGGTGCTAAGGTAGTATTTTTTCTCAACACTATATGTAAAATACTAAAATCTCAGGTATATTCAGAATGCCTAGATCGATGCATTTTTTAAAATATCAATATAACAAGAACAGCTGGCTTGGTCCCTTCTCTAAAAAAAAAAAAAAATCTTTTGAATGTTCCTGGCATATCTGTCATTACTTCCTCAAGCCAAGTGACAAGTGAGTTATACAATGGAGCTTCAAAAGGTTCTAACCATATTGAACAGCAGATGCTCTGAAACGATTATTCAAAGAGTCTGCCTAAGCCCCCTATTGCCCTCTGATTCCCTTGAAGCAATTTATGACCTACTCTCTCTTTGCATCAGTTACATTATGACTACATTAATCCAAAAGATGCATTAACCTCACCTCTACTTCAATTTTTCTGAATCCTCACCCTCCCACACACACCTCACATCTTACCACCATGTATACATATTATGCTATTTCGCATATTGTCTACAGCAGGATTATTTCAAAAATGTATTTGTACCAAAATAACCAGTTTGATATATAGTGAACTTTTACCTAATTCACTAGTTCTGGTCCTTTCTGCTTTTGTTCCACCATCAATCTTCCAGCAGCTTTCATTTTAGAGGATAATGATCTTTCTTCTTATTTCTGTTTCATCTTATTTCCCAATCAATCTCACCTTAAAATTAACCCAGGTTAGCACTTTATATGATGCTTGCCTTATATGAAATGCTATAGATCATCCTCAGATCCACATATTAGAGGTACTCAGTACTGTTCATTATAATGCTGCTTTCAATGAAATCTTATCTTTGACATATTGAAACTACAAAATACTTAGCATTTATAGATCTTGTTGAATTCATGACTATTACCTACACAGCAACAAATCATGAAAATTAGAGTTGGAAAAGTCTGATTAGGATTGAGAGTCTATCCCCAGAGGCTATGTAAGAATGTCACTTATAATTCAACATTTATTAATCCCCCCAAATGCACTATGCTCTTTAATGGACAAAGAGCTGAAAAGAGTCAGACCCTAAGTTATTTACAATAGTGTACCATTATTCTGTCCATTTTTCTCTCTAAAGGATCCAGACATGGGGCTTCTAATGTTTCCCACAAAGACCCATTCTATGGTTTGATAAATTTTTCCGATGAGTTTTTTCTGGTATCCAACCTATATACTCATTTGAAGAGAAGCTTAGTTAACCTTATGCCAATTAATAAACAAAATCAATATAAACCTATAGAATGTGAACACTGGGAGTAACTTCTTCCTCATTTCATCCAATTTCCTTTCCTATCTTGAAACAAAACAAAAAAAAAGCAATTCTCAGTCAATATTGTTTACATATTTTGTGATAATTAAATAGTTGAATAATGTCTCTGTGTTCTTTCTTTTCTTTTCCTTTCTCTTTTGAGAAATACACATTTATAAATGTACTTACTATTTAATACCATTCATTGCACAATGCTTTGGCACATGGTACACACACAATAAATTTCTGTTATATGGATATAGAATAAAGACAATGTTTTTCAATGACATTTGATTGTGGTATGCTTGGCTCATCTTTAATTGTTAGACTAAGAGTACTGGAGTACATATACCAGTAGTTTTAATATTCACCATGCTTTAAAAAATCCACTGATTCAAACACACCGCTCTTTAGAGTGCCTCCAACATACATAGATTCACATACCATAAACAGTTCAAGTTAACAAACGCTCACCTCGAAATTTTGATTACCATTCAAAATTATTTTAACTAAAATATACCATTGCCTATTGAGTGAGACGTTTTAAAATAAAATAGATTAAAATCAGATCACTGGGAGGATGGGTGGTAGAAACTCTCAAGCTAACTAATCTTTCTTTTTTCTTTCACCGAGTTGACTGAACTGAGAAATATTATTCCCAGGTATAGACTTATTATTTAAATCAACATATAGGTGCTGTAGAAACTATATAACCAGTTGATAAGTGAATGCATTACTACATCTCACCACTTTTTCAATGTCAGAATCTATGTTTTCAATGCAAATACTTTAGGCTGAAATTTATAAACATTCTCTCATCTTAGCTCTGAAAATAGAGTGATAATTATACTTAACTAAGATTTTCATAAATCTCGTATTTGTCATATAATAAATGAGACATCACCCTCAATTCTCTTGCCAAAGGGAAAAAGAACACTAGGCTCTATTTCCTTTTCTGAATGCTTTTAATCTACCACACCCTTATTCATATTCCCCCTTACTGTATCCCCACCCCAACCAAGCAGATGACATATGGAAGTGTATTACTATTTTCCTGAAAACAAAAATATTTGTCATAAAGGGAACCTAATTCTTAAATTTGTAGCCCCTGGAGGTGAAGAAATAAAGTGTGAAAATATTAGCAATTGAAAATATAAAGATCTTCACTATTTAGATTAAATGGTAGGTAATCATAATAAACCTTAGCTGTGTGAGAGACTTGCTGAGGAACGTAGCTACGGGAGAAATTTTGAAGAGTTCTGGGCTGTTAGTCAGAGACCTGTGGCCTCAGATCTGTCACTAACTAATTATGTGAACTTCAGGAACAATACACATGCCTTTTCTTGGTTTTCGTTCATTTGCTTATAAAATATATTATTTCCAGGGTCTTTGCTGCTAACGAATTTAATGCTTTTAAATTTTTATGCCTTGAAAATATGTTTTACAGGTCTTGATATGGCATAGCGGGTATAATTTGATGCTTAGTATCATAACTATGCGCGCGCACACACACACACACACACACACACACAAATCTGATATGACATTAAGTATCCATAAGATTGATATGAGGAATGCCATTTCTTACTGAATTTTAGCATTTAATCTTTCTTCGTCACTTTGCTTCAGCCCTGCATGGTGCCTTTACTTTATAGATGAGGAAACCAAAGCTAAAAGAAGATAACTTACTTTGTCATAAGGTCTTATAAGAGGTGGAGCTAAAGCTAAAACACAGTTGTCACTGCAAAGTCCATGTTCTTTACATTATACTAGAATGAAATTTAAGCAACAAGTTAGTCTGGTACTTTACTTAAAATGTCTATTTTTTTATATTCCAAGAGCCATTAAAACATAGTAATGATGCATAATGTATGTGAGCCCATCCACTGTGCCAGACACTGTTCTAAGCACTTTATGTGTGTTTTGTCATTTAAATTTACAATAACCCTAAGGTGGAGCAGAGTATCGGAGTTAGGATTAGAATCCTTCTTATCTGATAGCAGAGCTTGCTACCCTCATACAATCTCTACACAAAACACCACCAGATTTGAAAATGAAGTTCTTTCTTAAGCAAATAGAGAAAATGCTTTACAAAGCTTAGTCACTGCATTATTATATGAAGGAAAAACATTTTTGGGGTGGGTCTCATTGTGGGTCCTACTTCCAGGCATATCCAAAAATAGAATATTTGGTCAAACTGTGGCTCTCTCATACTCCAATGCTCAAAAACATTTCCAGAAATCATCAGTTACTGATGCTCATCTCACTGCTTTGCCACCTCTCCTAACTCCAGCACTCATCTTTAACCTCTTCCTATTCCATATTTAACCTGTGAGGAGTAGATGATAACTCTAATAGAGTGATGTGGACCATTACATTAGTGCTTCACTATTTCCACAGGTGAGCATTTAATATGATAGGCAAATTGGATATGTGTAAAATACACTTTAATATGTTTTAATGCACAGGAACCAAAAAGTAAGTGTGTATATATAGAAAACAAAGACTCTTCTTTTAAAATATATCTGCATTGAATTTTCAATTTTTCGTATGTCAAGTTGTCATAAAGATTGGTATAGAAAAACTTAATGTTTGGGAAAGATCAATTCTTAGGTTTGCTTTTTAAGGAAAAGAGTCCTTGCAAACCGTGCTGACATGCCACTTTTTGGTAAGATTTGCATTTATACTAAACATGTCTAAAGTATCATATTCAGAGGGTAGAATTCATAGTCTCCCATGACCTAGAAATGCTAAGTTGTTAATTTCTTCAGGAAGGTTACACTTCTGGCTGTTACACTCTGAATAAATCCATTGTATTTTTGTTAGAAAGTAGTACCTCAATTTAGATTCCTTAACCTAAACAGTCATACTGTGTTCACAGATAAAAACTGACATGAAAGAAAACAACTAGCTATTGACTGACTTTAGCAAAGGTTCCTTTCACCATCTTCAACCAGTTTATTAAATTGATCCACTCCCCCGAGCCAGTTTGTATATATCAGGATAGTTTGAAAGATCACATTTGACCCCTAAGAATATTTTCACTTCACACAGTGAAGAGGACAATTGGCATTTGTCCTTATTTCCCCCTTAATTTAATAAATATTGGCAACCAATCCTGATTATTGAGACTCCAAAATAATGAAAATCTAGGAATCGCTCAACACCTCCACAAAACTTATCCTCTTATCTGGAGTGTTCCTCCCCTATTTACCTATACAGCTCACTTCCCTTTCTGTTTCAGATCTTTTCATAAACACTTTTTTTTATCTGTGAGGCTTATTCTGATCAGCTCATTTTAACTTACCACAGGACTCCATATCTCTTTATTAATTTATTTTTCTCAGGAGCACTGTTATCTCTGACTTTCCACATATCTTTATTGTTTTCATTGTGTGCCCGCACTACAATGTAAATTCCATAAGGATGGAGAGTTTTGACTTTTTGTTCACTGTTATATCTCCAGGGTTAAATAGTGCCTCGCCCATAGCAGATACTCAATAAGTATTTGTTGAATGAATAAAGGCATGATTTCTCCCAAATATTGGTTTCTATCACTTTTGGTATATCCTATAATGCCCCAGGTTTATATCTAAATATATCTTCTTATGAGGTTTATTTTCTTTTCAAAACAATAGCAAAAATGTTGGTTGAAACATTTTGCATCTTTTTTCAAAGGTTTTCCAAGTCCAGGAAACTCAGATTTCCTTCATTTGTGTCCTCGTCTTGATTTAACATACTCTTCATCAGAATGACCTTGTTCAAATCCTTCAGGTCCTTAGAACCTAAGTTATATAGGAATGTAAATTAAAAAACATAAACTAAATGATGCTTGATTTTGTTCCATACTCTGAAATTCTATAATTCTTAGGATATTTTCTTCCATCCATTTAATGTTTTAAGCATTTTATGTGTATAGAACATGTACTAGTGGATTAAAAAGATACAGACAAAATAGAAGACCTTAGCGCTTACTCAACAGATATAGAAAATAAAAAATCAGGAAGATCTATTATCCAGGTTTTTATATGTTAATTTATGAGAAAGTTATTTAAAAAGTCAAATGCTTTAACTTCCTTGCCTTTGACTACACCATTGACAGCTCTGAACTTGTGAATTATACCCTACATAAGCACTGTTAGCGATTCTTTTTTTAACCAGATTACAAAGCCACTGAACTGTCTTTTCATCTTGGATGCTTCATTGAACATACTATACAATTTTTCAACACCATAATTTGATCTGAGAACATCTGCAAAATATCTGGAACACATTTTTTTCTCTTCTCAGCACTTGACTACAAGCCTCACATATCAGATATTCTTCCACAGTTTCTGTGACATATTGTTGGGCAAATCATCAGCAAAACTTCTGTTTTGGAGAGTGCCAACATGAGCAGAAAAGGAGCCAGACTATCATCATTAACAGAATTCTTAACTACCGACTCACCTATGGATAAGCCTGTTCTTTTAAAAATAACAACCTACTGGCATTTTCCCTGCTGTTATTCTTCATTTGAAATTGTTCCTTACAAACAATCAAGAATTATTTCACTCATATATTTATTTCCCCAAATAATCCAAGTTTTCCGGGAAGAATTATTTGGCATCAGTGTTTGAAAAGGTGAAAGAGTTCAACTAAACTGTTCATATTTTACTTCGACCATGCACACGTAAATCCCAATGTTTGTTTTTTCTTATTGTATTCTTTTCTTCTGCGCCTTACGGTCTTCGAGGCCTCATTTCCTCCATTCCACAGAAATTCAGCAAGAGTTGCTACCGTAGCCTTTGATTTTCCCCTCCTCATTTTCCTCTTGTTTTCTTACTTGTGCTCTATTATTTGTTTATCTTTATCTTATTTTCCTGTAGATTTCTAACTATCTGCTACTTTTTTCTATTTTTTATATTTATCTTTGGAAGATTTTATTTTCTGGTTCTGACAGACTGGGTGTATTAAACAACAGAAATTTATTATCTCACAATTCTTGAGGCTAGAAATTGGAGATCAAGATGTCAGCAGAGTTGATGTCCTCCAAGAGCTCTCTCCTTGCTTATAGATGCCTACCTTCTTTCCGTATCTTCATTTCTTCCCTCCGTGTGTTTGTGGTCTAATCTTCTGTTCTTTTAAGGAAATCAGTTACATTACATTAGGGTCTAACCATATGACATCATTTTACCTTAATCATCACTTCAAGGCCTTATCTCCAAATACAATCACACTCTGAGGTACTAGCAATCAGCACTTTTAGCATATGAATTTGGCGGAGGGGGGAGATGAAATTCAGCTCATAACTGGTTTCTTCTTTTTTCTTTCTCTGGTTATTCAGCTCCTATTCTTCCATGCTTTCTTATTTTATTTTTATAACATATTTTTAGTCAGATCTTCATTCTTTATACCCATCCTTTTTCATGCCTCAGTGACAATCTCACCTCCAAGAATCACGGCAACAACAAATCCTAGCAAATTTTGGTCTTGAGACAAAATAGAGAAGTTAGAAAGTAAGGTATAAGGATAATATTATATACCTACTCGTCTCTGAACCAGGTGCTGAGAGGTCTTTGCTGACCAACATACTACCACAGCCAAGAACAAGGGAGACAAAAAGGACAGGCTGCCAGATTTTATCTTTATATTTGTTTCCCTGAGGGATTAGAAGCATGTTATCAATTCGTTTCATTTTAAACTTGCTGCTGACTCTTCACACATTAACTGAGCAGAAATATATCTTTTCTTTCATTTCCACCATTTTTACAGACAGAAAAGCTACTCATCTTGTCAACTGCCTGCTGAAATACTGCTCAGTGACTGTGCAGCCACAGAACTCCAGAGAAGCTTCCATGGTTTTCTTACTCAGAGGTGTGGGGAGACCAACCGTCCCCTTGACTCCTTGACTGACCCTTTTTGCTGTGGGCATTCTTACCTCCATTCTCTTGCTCCAAGTATTTGTTGAATCTGAGCCCCAGACTATAGTACAAAAGAGTTGCTACTACTCTGGTGACATACTGCGCTGTGTTCATTCAGTTCTGTGTTTCCCAAGAGGCAGAGAAAACATATGCTTAGGGCACTCTGCAAAGCAGAAGCACCAAAAAGATGCTTTGAAAAAGCTTATGTTTAATAATGAAATTTCCCAAGAAGAGCATTAAATGAGCCAACTTTGTGGGGCAGGGGTGGGAATTAGATCTTCGTTGGACTTCCTTATTTTTATTTTACATCTTGGCATCATTATTTTGTAATTTTTAATTACATATCTGAAAGCACTGGGCATGACATAAGATTTTCAGTGTCATTCTAATTGTCTTAGACTAGCCTGTTTTATATTTAAAGTAAAATTAGAAATAATAAATTCTTTATTTTAAGGAGTTTAAATATAAACTACTATTAATTACTGTTGAACAGTTAGTTTTGTTAAAGCGTTGAGTTTGAGGCATTGATAAAAGGCATGATTCACAATAGTCACTGGTTCTGAGCCTGTAGCACTTTTATTTCATTGCAAATTTAAATTCTTAGCTATTGATGTCTTTAAGTATTGTGTCCATGGGAACTAATCCAATGTGAATGGCTATGCTGCAAACTAAGGAGTAAAGCCATAGAGGACAGCTCAATCCTTGGCCTGACCCTATCTGCAGGCCTCACTTTCATATAGATACTATGTCATATCCTCTTCCTGTTAGGGACAATTTAAAGAACTCTAGTTTAAGAGTTTTAAAAAAAAATCATTCCATTAGCCTCTATGCCCTCATTGGTCTCAAGGTCCAATAACTGAGTCCCAGTAAATGGCCAGCCTTCCAGCCCCATTGGGATTATGGCCATTCTCCCACTCTTACCAAAGAACTTCCTTTCAGCTCCTGCAGTACAATATCTCTTCACCAACAGGAGCTCATTCAAACTAAATGCAACACTGGGCAGGACTTGCAGCGTATTAGTTCCATTTTTTCTAAGTATCTTCTACCAGCTTTACTAGTGAAGAACTTAAAACTCAATGAATTGCCAAAAACCTCATATCTTAAAGTCAGATCTTTTGATTTGGTATATACTGTTCTTATTTCAGCTCTATTTCTTTTAAACAACCTCTTTTCTCCTGAAGGTAGTATGCTTCCTGCTTTCCACAAAAACATGACACCCAATTAAAACAGGAAATTTCAACTGGATACCCCAGAACTGTTTATAAGTAAAAATTAGAAAGGAGAGTCAAAGCATCTGGTCTAGACCTCGAAGCAGCGAATACGCTGGTAGTCCCATGCAGACTCTGTGTTTGCCCTGTGTGCTTCTGGACAAGAGGAAGCCAGTACTGGCACCTACTAGTGACCTCTTGTCCCACCCTTGTCATTATTACATCACTTAACAAAAACCCAAAGTTAAGAACCTAATGCTGATCTCCCCATCCCACCCTGACACCTAATGCTGACCTTGTTCATGCAAATTGAAGGTGTCTTTTGTTCAACTCCTCTTGCTTAGCAATTTACCATATAATTTTGTGCCGAAAGCTACAAAGCTCAGAAAGTAAGGTAAATACTAGAATGATTTAAGAACCAATGTTGCATTTATTAGAATTCTGCTTTTGGTTTATCTAAATATTTTCCACCTGAATGAACTTTAAATAACTTGTATACAATGTATGTTCCCATCCCTATAAGAACCACTTGACTAATGTTGTAATTAATATGCACAGTCATGCAAATTTGCTTCGTTAATATAAACACACTCTTCACTTAGTGTACCTACATTTATACTTATTCTCTAAAGTAAACATCAATTGACTTACGTGGAGTGATGCATACAATCTGTAGCAGAATACTGAACATGCAGAATGTACTAAAAATGATGCATATATGATGGTGACATGATCGATGGGAGTTCTCTGTAGTAAAGCCCACTGAGTGGGGAACATCTTGCTGTGTTATTATACAGACAATGTGCTAGCCCTAATGTATAACAGTTGTAGAAGCAAATGACTTGAATGAGTCTCTAGTTAAACCTCCAGAGGGCTATAACTGATTTTCAGTTTTCATTTTTGTTTTAAATCAGAGCACTGCAATAACAATTTAAATAACCTTTTGAGGCAGAGTTTCCTTTTTGCTGTTGAATGTGTCAATTGCTAGGAAAAGGGCTAAGTGGTTGGCATGCTACCTTTCCTATTAGGAAAGGAGGAAGGAGAGGGATTATGTGTGTCCTTGGGGTCCAGTCTGCTGTGTGATGATACCTTTGGTAAATGGGGATGGGGCTCATGCTTATCCTCACAATGTGGTTGGGAATAAGCACAGGAAACTTGAGGCAATTTCCTCAATATCTTCATTTTATAGACATGCCATTTGAAAGACAGAAAAACAGGGTCACCTACTTGGACTCTCACAAGCAGTTAACAGTAGAGCCAGTACCTTACCAAATCTCTGAATTCTCCACCTCTACATGTCTGGTACTTGGAGTTAAGGAGGAATCGAAGATAGTTAACTTATTGTTAGTACATGAGGCTATAAAATAATCCATATCCACAAAATCTTATTTTTCTTACCTTGACAGAATGACCTCTAAAAAAATGAGATAAAAGTGAGCATTGATATCCAAGGGACCAATTCTCATTAAGAAATATGTCCTTTCCATCTTCTCTGAGAGCCATTTGTTTCTAACACCACGTACTCACAGACCTTCTTCATTCAATGGTAACAGGTCACTTAGCTGTCACAGTTCTCTGAGAAGTCATGAAGCAGGGGCAAAGTGTCTGTGTCAGGAAGCATCTGAGAGTCCATCTATGAATGCTCCACCATCACAAAAATCTTCCCTTTAATATCACTAATCAGTGATAATGGTTCAGCCTTTGTTCTAGAAATTTCAGTGGCAGAAGTTTGCCATATTCTAAGACAGCATGATCCATTACATTGTGTCATTTATCAGGAAATTGATGAAAAGAGCTACAAAGTATAATTGGCTATGCATTTTGAGATTTGTACAATGATGTCTAGTCAAGCAGAGAGAGTGGCATCTCAAATATAATAGCCGTGGGCCCAGCAAGAGATTGTGTCTACCTGAATAAGGGACATTCTTTGTTCAAAAGCACCTCTGTCTCCTAAGTGAGGCATCAATGGGGTTGTTAACAGTTGGGGTAAAGAAAGAGAAGATAGTCCAGCTTTTTCCAATTTACACAGACACAGTACAGGCTAGTAGTGGCCTTAGTGGCATTATGCATAATGCTTCTAGACATCAAGAGAGAATTGAGAAGGAAGGCCTATAAGAGAAGTGTACTGAGCGGGATATTGAACCCAGAAGTTATTTCTCCTGTGTGGTAAGTAAATGAGCCAAACCGTTTGTCTTTCACCACCAGTGAGCTTCTGCACTCAACAAAAGCTGAGGTTTCTGGACACTTTTATAGATGAAAAGAAGCAATATGTGGGGTCTCTGGCTGGACAATCTTAAAGGTGAAAGAAAGTAAAGAATATACTGCTAAAGACCTGTTATGCTAGAGGGTCTTCCAATGTAGCAATATACCAGACTCTGAGCATCCAGCTCCAACCTAACTTCTCAGCCTCATTTCCTGCCATTTAGAATTTCCTTCACCTTACTCATTGCTCCCCTTTACCAAGCTGACACCATACTACGCTTCTCACCACTGCACTAACATCGGGGTCTTTGGCCCTTCATCCCTCTATGCTAAATTGTTCCTTTGGATTAGTCTAGCTTCTCTCTTGGAATTATCCTGGCAGGCTCCCATCTGTACTCCTGACATAGCTCAGTGGTTATCTCCTTTGGGAACTTGTCCTACCCAAATGGTTTCCATAACATTTAGGTCTCAAAAATAGGAACTGTTTATTATTTATCTTTGTGCCCTTGATATTTAGAAAGAGTAAATGAATTTCTTATTGTATCTACCTCCTAAACAGGGCTGTCTGAAACAGTCCTTCACTAAACTTTGCTTCTATGTGGCTGTAATGTTCCTACACTATCTTCCACTTACTTTATTCCTCAATTCTTAAAATTCCAAATCTGTATGATCTTTAGAACTTCAGTTTCTTTATATAAAATTGAGCCAATGATATAAATATCTCATAAGTTTAGAGGATTAAATGAGATAATGTATGTACAATGCATAGCAAATTGCCTGATATATTAACAGGGACTAGATTATTACTGGTTTATATTCCATTCACATAGTGCATATGTTCTGGATCTGACTGAAGGGACGATCACTAAGTAGTAAAAGACTGACTTCTAAATCAGGAAACTGCTGACATTAAGCTAAAAGAAAAATAAATGTAAAATCAAAAAAGAACATGAATTTTTCTTTAAATTGTGACACCACCCCCACATCTATCACAGCATATAGTTGTTTCTTTGACATTATGAGGAACTCACTTCCAGTTCTAAAATATTCAGAATTCCATGAGTGGCTTACAAAGACTCAGTACCCTAATTCTAACTAGGAGTGAGACACAAAGTATAGGGGTAAATAGATGGTTTACCCCTGATTCATTTCCCTTGTGGTTTATTGCATAAGTTAAAGACCACTCCATAAAGAAAGCTTGCCCAATGTATAGTCTAAATATTTTATATGATGTGTAAAATCTATAATCATTTATCTGAATTTTGTTGGCATTGGGATCAGACTATCACTCTCATCCACATAAAAGTCACTTTATTACAACTTCAGATCACATGTCATGACTTAAAATTTCCTTCACAAAGCTAACTCATCTTCATTCCTTACAGACCCCATTTGCATTATGTTCTTAAACTCGCCTAGTTTAATTCAAAATCACTCTAAAGTATATCGAAATGAGCTCCCTAATATGTTTTGTAGTTAATGAAACTAGTATTATTGACACATCCATATGTCTCAAAGAACAAGTTTAATCTTACCCAGATCTGTCACAATTATTCATCAGGCTAAAAGCTATTGATTATTAATGGTAATTACTTGCTTAAGAAATCATTCCCCAGCTTCTGAATTTCAAATCACAGCACCTTCAGGCTTGCTGGCAGAGGCTATTACTGGAACTGAACAGAGGGGCGAGCTCAGGTAGCAGACCTTTCGGGAGGCCGCTGAGGAGATTGATGAAATCACAGATAGTCTTAACCAAATACCAGGCCTACCTGACAGAAACCACACAGCAATGCAAAGGGTCTAGGAGAAAGAGTGATGCATTTTAAACATACTCCCCAGCCGTAGGTCTGTCGGTAACAAATTAGACATGTCACTTTCTCCAAGCAGATTTAGTGAGGACGTTACCAGTGTTAATGATCCATGCTTGCCACAGGAGGAAGGAGCCTGAAGCAGAGTCTCGTAGCGCCCAGGGAAAGCTTTCATTTTCTGTTCATTTCTTTTCTTTTGGCCACATGGTAGAATGACAAGTTCTGCTTTTCTACAGCCATCCCTCTCCCAAGTTTGGAAAATGTCAAACGATATGAAAATCTCTCATATATTCACTCCTCAGTAGACAGGCGGACACATGCCAACTATTTACTCTTATGCAGGAGTTCAATTTAGGAATGTCAGGGGAATTTACCTCTCTGTGTGCATGAGTGCATGCGTGCGTGTGTGTAAAAAGAGGGCTTGTTTTACAGGATGTAGGTTCTCCTAGGTTGTCTACAGAGAGTAATGTGTTTTAAACAGGATCCACAATTTCCTGGACCTTGCTTCCATTGAATCCCATTTTCTAGAGGAAGGAGGTTGAACCTAAAATACAAGCAGGAGCCCAGTGTTATAATGATGAACAATCTACATAGAGCACCTCCAGCTTTAGGAAGGAAACTCTTTTAATTTTTTCCCCCAAACTAAAGAATTTTTCTAATGCATGTGATGCCATTAAGTACACTTTACTTTCCTATATAATTTTTTTTCAAAACTGTCTCAGAAAAACAAACAATAGTAAAAACGGAATGTCTCAATATCCAAATTGTAGCCATTTATTTTGTAGTAGATATGTAGCAGATCATGGAAATCAATCCATCAAACTCTGCTAAGCTCCAACAATTATTTTAGTGACCCAAACTCCAAAATTGAAAAAAAAAGTAATGTTGATGGCTCAGGCTGAAACTGGTTGAAAATTAAATACACCAAGCACCTACAGAGATTACTAAATATAAGACAAACTAAAATGTTGCATTACGTTAAAGGATATAAATGGTTTCAAAGAGAAGACTATAAAGCTCATATATTGAAATTGAGCTATTTATAGACCAAAGGTTCCTGAGTTTGTCAATAGCTTTGCACTTGCTTTTAAAATCAAACAGCCTCTCACACAACTCACGGGCCTGAGCCCAGAGATCTACAAATTACTTAATAAAAACCATAATTAAAGATTATTCAGAAGGAAATTTTATTTCATGTTTTTGATATTATAGACTGTTCATTAATCATTATGATTCTTCGGGTTGTGAGGGGGAAAAAAATCAATGGTAAATAGAACACAAATCAAAGAGATGGGCATTGCTGTGCTCATTTTCCTGCAGACTTGACAGTCAGCATTGCTTTCAAGCCCTGAGTTTGTAGCAGCCTGGTAGCCAGAAAAACACCAAGAACAAGGGGAAAACAAAACAAAACAAAAAAAGCCCAAATAGACAACTTCAAGGAAAGCTTTCAGAAGCATCCCTAGTTTATTATCTCCCTTCTTTAGCCCAAGCCAGCACCTGCCCCAGCACCGAGGCAGCAGAGCTGTGTGCTCCTTTCTTACTGTGGGCTAACACCTTCTTTGCTTTGATTCTCTGGGCTTTGAAGTATATACACACATAGCAAGTTGAATTTCTACAGGGCAAACTTCAGTTGTTTTTTTTTCTCCCTTGCTTCTTGACTCTTTCTCATACACATTTCTTCAGCATGCACTTCACCTCCAACCCCACTTTCCTTTTCAGAGCTGTCATCCCCAACTAACAGTTCTTAGTCAAGAGATGACTAAGTTCTGTGAGGCATCTCCCGCTGGGAATCTTGCCTCTGTGTGAACAGGTTTGAATTGCAGGTTGGCTGCATTTTGAAGAGTTCTGAACATAATGTACTATCAACCAAGGATGGAGGAAGCCAGTGGCATTTGGACAGAGTAACTCAAGGAACATATTTTTCAAACATATTAGGTTTTACAATGTCCACACTGGCTTTTGCCCCACAGCTATACTACTTATTTATTCCTTTAATTTCTAGGCTTATGTGAATTTAAGAGGGCTTGAATCATAAGAGCAAATTACAATGAAGTTTTTTTTTTAAAGTTTAGCTTAAAACTTAAGAAGCAAAGAAAAATCTAAATGGATGGCAATTCTGAACTTAGTGAAAAATGTTTTATTTCCAACATATTGTACAACTGTGTTTAAAATCTAGTGGTGAGAAAAGGATAAACATGAAATAATGCATTTTGATGTATGTATTTGTCAGCTTGTACTGTAGCAGCAAACAAACTCAAGATCTCAGTAGTTTATAACACATTCATTTCTTATTCATGGGTCTGTGGGTTAGGTAACACTCTGCTGGGCTCAGCTGGGCTTTGCTGGGCTTGGTCCCTGGTTGTAGTCTGAGTTCAGATCTACTCCAATTGTCCTCATTTTGGGACTGGACTCAAGGAACAGCCGTTCTCTGGGGCATGCTATTCAGGGGACAGAGCACAGAAACTCAAGAGAATGAGCAGAAATATGGAATTTCTCTTAAATCCTTCACTTGGACCTAGCACAATGCCACTGCTGCCCACATTTTTTTTGTTCCATGCAAAATTGGTCTTCATTTTCAGTTTCACATACGGAGCTCCTAAAATGCTTGGAATTTACATTGTTTGCCAATGACAGGACTCAAATGGAGGGAGCTCTAGGTAGCTTTAGGAGGGGATGGGTCATCAGAAAAACCAACCATGTGAATAGAGTTTAAACTTTAAACCATATCCCCTCAGGAGGAACAAGGGCCTAGTGATTGGGTTCGATCATCAATGTCCAATGATTTAATCATTTGTGCCTATGTGATAAAAATCCCCATAAAACCCTTATAAATGGGGTTCAGAGACCTTCAGGGTTGGTGAATACATTGATATCCTGGAAGGGTGGTGTGCCTGGAGAGGGCATGGAAGCCCTGTGACTCCACATATCTATCTTGCCCTATACATCTCTTCCATTTGGCTGTTTCTGAGTTGTATTCTTTATAAAAAACCAGTGACATAAGTGAAGTGCTCTCCTGAGTTTTGCGAGTCATTCCAGAAAATGATTGAACCTGAGCCCTGAGAAGGGGATGGGGAGGTTATTGGAAGCCCTGAGTTGGTAGTCACCAGGCAGAGGAGTATAGGTATCCAGGGAACCCCATTTACAGCTGACATCTGAAGTTGGTGCAGTTTTGTGGACTGAGCCCTTAACCTGTGGGGTCTGCACTAACTGTGAGATGTTAGCATCAGAAATGAATTGAATTACTGAACACCCAGTCAGTGCTGAAGAAGGAGACTCGGAATGACATATTTGGTGTTGAAAAACCCTATACAGAAGGGTATTCTAATCAAGGGAAACCAAGCTTAAGGAGCAATTAAAGAAATCATACAATTGATCACAAGGTACTTTGGAACATATTGACATTCATTAAAAAATACTTAGTACTATTGAGGATTCTCAAATCCCAATTTTCCGATCTACTCTCCACCCAATTATAGTAAATAATAGCATCTCTTTTCTTCATAAAAACATCAACATCATTCAGCATTAGTCAGAGGAGGTCCTCTGTCTCTTAGTAAACATTTGATATAACTTGAAATAACCAAAAAAAAAAAAAAAAAGAATTGAGAGAGAGAGAGAGAGAGAATTATGGGGGCATATTCTGAGTCTCTAGCTAAACTTCAAGTATTCAAAAGGAGATATTCTTTTATATTCCCTGTGCTGATTTATACAAAGTTTCATGCATAGTGTCAAGTACCTTTTGTTCATTGACATTCTATAGTTCTAGGTAGCAGAACATTTACTCTTATGTATATCATTATAAAGGCATGTACTTAAAGGGTGTTTAAAAGAGTCCTCCAAGAATATTATATATTTATTTCTCAAACTCTACTCACATCTCTGGTTTGTCTCCCATTCAAGTTACACAGCAAAAAAAAAAAAAAAAAAAATAGGTAAAAAAATGTAAAACAACACAGATAAGTCCAGCACAGTCCTGGACCCTTCCCTTCCTTCTTCTTCTGATCTCCATGACAGCTCTATAAGGGGCATACCCCTCGTGTCCACCCCCAGTTGTCCAAATAAAGAAATTAAGATTCAGAGGCATGAGTAATTTTCCCACGGTGACACAACTAGAATGCAATAGAACCAACATGTGAACTTAGTCCTGTACAACGAAAGCTTTTCTGTCCACTCAACATTTTTCCACAGGAAAGGTCGCAGATTAATTTTGTCCCAAGGAAAGTCTAAGAAATGCTGTCGTGCATATTATGGAATCTATGAAATGTTACTTGTTTTTGGAGAAGAAAGAAGTAAAATAAAACTATATTAACCTAAGTATATGAAGCTGGTTGCTGTTAGATATCTTTGGTATAAGTTATTGCTCATAGTTACTGTTCACAGTTATGTTTCTAGTATAAGTTATTTTTCCAGAGCCATATGTTCCTAACACTTTACAAGTATATAACAATGAGCCTCCAAAAGCAGGAAAAAAGATCTGAGCAGAGAATTTACTCAAAAAAAATAAATAAACAGATGGCAAATAAACACATGAAAAGAGATCCACCATCACTAGTCATTAGGAAAATGTAAATTAAAACCACAATGATATACTACTACAGTGCACCTATTATAATGGATAAAGTAAAAAAAAAATGACAGACAATAACAAGTATTGAAAATATTATAGAATAACTGGAACTCTTATACACTGATGAAAAGTAAAATTCTATAACCAAAATTGTACAACCACTTTGTAAAATAGTTTAGCAGTTTTTAAAATAATAAACAAACTATATAACCCAACTATTTGACTACTAGATATTTACCCAATAAAATAATAATATATGTTTACAAAAATATTTATGCATAATTGTCCATAGAAGCCTGATTTTTAACAACCAAAAACTGGAAGCAATTTGAATACCCATTGATAGATTCATGCATAAATATAGTGTGATATATCCACACAATGGACTACTACTCAGTGATAAGAATAAAGGAACTAGATACACACAACCACATGGATGAATCTCTATACTAAGTTAAATACGTGAGCGACTTCCCCACCAAAAACTATATGATTCAATTTATGCAAAATTCTAGAAAGTGCACATTGGTCTATAGTGACAGAAAGCAGTTAAGTGGTTGGACAATGATGGGAGGTAGAAGAAGGGCAGAAGAAGACTTTTGCAGGTGGTCATTTTTTTTAATTTCGATGATGGTGATGGTTTCATGGGTATATACCTATGTCAAAACTCATTAATTCATACCCTTGAAGTATGTGCAGTGTGTTCTATATCAATTGTACCACAATACTGAGTGAAATAACTTAGAGAAAGACAAATACCATATAATTTCACTTATATGTAGAATCTAAAAAACAAAATAAATGAATACAAAATCAGAAAGAGATTCTTAGATACAGAGAACAAACTGATGGTTGCTAGATGGCAGAGTGGTTGGGATGCTGAGTGAAAAAAGGTGAAGGCATTAAGAAGTACAAATTGGCAATTATAAAACAGTCGTGGAGATGTAGAGTAGAACATAGGGAATATAGTAAATAATATTGCAATAACTATGTATGGTGTCAGGTGTGTACTAAACTTATTGGGGGAATCACTTTGAAAGTTATATAAATGTCTAACCATTATGCTGTACTCCTGAAACTAATATAATATTGAAGGTCAACTATAATTGAAAAAAATTATGTCACGATAAAACTTTTTAAAAAAATATATAGGCATATCATGAAGAATAGATTATTTCAGACATGAAAACTTAGAACTGCATCTAACACATTGAAAGCATTTTATACATGTTACTATTATTTTTATTGTTATTGAGAGGGATATTGCAGAGTAATTGCTGCCATTCAGTATTATGTGAAAGGATCTACTTTCTACTTTCTGTGGTAATTGTCTTCCCATATCACCGCTCAATCAAGACAAAATCAACAAAATATAGGGAAGAGCTTTAAGACTAACTGACCAAAGAGAATTTTGTCATGTCTATATTTCATAATGTGAGAGGTATATTAGGAAAATAAAATTTGCTCTTTGTGAAGTCAAATTGTCATTAAGGAAATCTTTTGATAATCCTAATGAACTACAGGATTTTAACATTACTGAGCTCAAGGGTTATGTTTTCCCCCAACCGTCTTCCCTTTTCACCCGCCTTGAATGTTGAATGGGACTCAAAAGTTTCTGAATGTTTTATTATTTCTTGGGGAAAGGTAAGTGAAGCTATCCCAGCTCTAAGGTTAATCAGAATTCACATACTTTGGCAATTGTTCTAATTTCCCAGGTATTAGAGAAAAAATTATTTTCTCTTCATGCACCATGGTGTTCTAATATCTTTGTTAGATAGTTCACCTTCATCATGTACAGATTCCTGTTGAGATGCAAAGACACTGCAAAAAGTGACCTTGGACACATAGCAATATATGAGTTTCTCTTTAGGTTGGAGCCATGGACAAGAAAGACCTGCACTAAGAGCACTGGGGATTGGCAGGGAAAGTCACCAGCAAAGTGGCTGTAAACTTCATCTCAGGTGAAAACGGACAAATGACAAAAGTTAAGTCCAGGCCGAATGGTGATCAAAAATACAAAGAAGGAAACTGAAACTCTATAAAGATTAGCTTTTTAAATATACTACCCTGGTAATTTTCATCTTCAGTATTTAGCAAGATATTTTGCTCTCAACTTTGTCCTGGCTACCTTAAACATACTCTCTCCATTTTACAGATCATTAGGAAGGAATAGAAGGGTAAAAATATAAAATTTGTGTCATCTTTATCTTCATCTAGTATAAATTCTAGCACTTTTTGCCACTTTCTTGGCAATGCCCTGTATGGAGTTAAAAGAGAAGGTCAAACTCAGATTGAATTAAATGTGATCCTTCTCATAATTACAAGTGTTCAAACAAAATGCAACTACACCAAAGGCAGGAAAATTATCGGGCTCACCATTATATCCCCAGCACCTAGAACATATTAACCAGTAGACCACATTTGTACTTAAAAGAGAAAAAAAGGGGGGGAAATCCTATTTTACACACTGCAACAGTTATTCATTCACTTCTATTTTAAAGATGGATGAAATAAGATATGAAGTATAAATGACTTTTCAAAGAAGGAAAAGCTAGTAAGTCACAGAGTCAATTTTTTATAAGTAAACCTTTCCCTGAAGTATGACAACTATACAAAAACCCATCATAAATATCTAGCTGGATGAATTTTTACAAATGTAACTACCACCTTGATCAAAAAATAGAAAGTTTTCTGTACCCCAAAACAACAGTTCTCAACATTTTTGACACAAGGGACTGGTGCTCCTATGAGAATTTAATGCCTGATGATTTGAGGTGGAGCTGAGGCCATGATGCTAGCGCTGGGGAGCGGCTGGCTGCAAATACAGATGAAGTTTTGCTCCCTTGCCCACCGCTCACCTCCTGCTGTGAGGCCTGGTTCCTAACAGGTCACAGATACCTCAGAAGGCTTCCTGATGCCCCATGCCAGTAAATACTTTCCTACAAATTAACCACTATTTTTACAGCTAATATCATAGATTAGTTTTGCTTGTTTTTGAATTTCATGTAAATGGAAGATACAGCATGTTCTCTTTGGTGACTGTCTTCTTTTACTTAGCATCAGGTTTGTGAGACTCATGTTTTACATGCAAGTTTTGTTCACTCTTCTTATTTTATAACATTAAAAGTATATTGCCATTTATTTATGTGATAGGCATTTAGTTTTGTTTTTTTTTTCAGTCTGATGATATTAAAAATAGTGCTACTATGAATATTTTTGAAAGTGTGGGTACCTACTGGGTATGTCCCCAGGAATGGAAATGCTGGGTCCTGGGTATGCATATTTCAACTTCAGTAGACATTACTAAACGGATCCTAAAATGATTGTACCAATTTATACTTCCAGCAGCAGTGTATGAGAATTCCAGTTGTTCCATGTTCTTGACAACACTTGAAATTTTCATTTTAGCAGTTACGGTGGGTGTGCTATGGTACTTAACTGCAGTTTTAATTTGCATATTTATGATGACTAATGAAGTTGATCACCTTTAGATAAAGTATTTAGTGGCCGTATAGATAACCCTTTTGTAAATTGCTTCTTCTTGACTGTTCCCCTTTTTTAAAAATTGAATTTGTCTTCTTATTAACTTGTTTGAGATCTTTACATATTCTAGATATGAAGCTTTCAATGAAATTGTGTATTGCAAATCCTCTCCTCACTCTGTGGTTTGCCTTTTTATTTTCAAATATATATTTTACCAATAGCAGTTCTTAAGTTTAACAAATTTTCTAAGTCAATTCTTTTATGATTAGTATTTTTTGTCCTATTTAAAAAATCTTTGCCTACTCTAAGATCATGAAAACATTCTCCTATATTTTCCTCAAAAAGATTAATCATTTTATCTTTCACATTCAGATCTATGATCTATCTAAAATTGATTTTTCTGTATAGTGCGTAGTAAAGGTTAAGATGAATTTTCTCCATGTGAATATCCAATTGACCTTATACCATTTATTGAGAAAATAAAAAACCATGAAATCAATTTTCTTCCATTTCCTTGCAGTGGCAATTTTTTCATAAATCAAGTAAGTGAGTAAGTATGTATGGGTCACTTTTTGGACTCTTTAATTTGCTCCATCAACCTGCTTGTCTTTCCTTGTACTAATACCACACTATTTTAATTATGTAGCTTTATGCCAAGACTTGATATCTATTGGAGAAAGATTTTTTTTCCCCTCGTTTTAAGTTTTCCTGGATCTTAGGCTTTTTATATAAATTTTAGAATCAAATCTTCAGTTTCCTTAAATGAAACAAATAGAAGTACTTCTGGGCTCTTAACTGAGACAGCTTTGAATTTAAGCAATCAATCTGTGGGAGAACTGACATTTTGACATATTGAGTCTTCTAATTTATGGACATAATAATTTCTTCCATTTATTTGGGTCTTTTAAAATTTACCTCAGCAAATAAATTTCAGTATATAAATCCTGTCCATATTTCATTAAATTTAATTTCTAAATAATTGATGTTGTTTTTGCTACTATAAATTGTATTTTTGTAAACTTCAAACAAAATTTATTTTAGATGATATATATAAATACAATTGATTTTTGTATGTTGATCTTGAATACAGTGACCTCATTAAATGATTACTTCTTTTAGATTTCTTTGTGTTTCTGTAGATATCTTTCTGTTTCCTATTCACACACTAAGGCCTTGTATAAATAATGATAATTTAATTCATCCTTTCAAATCCTTACAATTTTTACTTTATTTTCTGAACTTGTGCATTGTCTAAGATTTTTTTATATATTGAGTAGAAATGGAAATAGCATAAATCCTTATCTCATTCTTAGCAGTAGGATGCCATTAAGTCTATTATTCATATACATTATTTTTTGATAAATACTAATCTTATCAAATTAAGAATTTTTACTTCTATCACTGATTTGCTGGGTGATTTTATTGTGAATGACTATTGGATTTAATTAAATACTTTTTGGCATCTTTTGAAATTAGTATATTATTTCCTCCTTTGTTCTGTTTACATCATGAATTCCATTGATTGAATTTTTAATGTTAAATATACAATCACAATTAGATTATGTTACAATAATATTCTTATGTATAGTTTGATACAGTTGGCTAATATTTTATTTAAAATTTTGCACCCATGTTCATGATTTACTGATCTATAATTTTCTTTTCTTGTATTGCCCTTGATAGAATAATTTTGTCACCAAGATTTTGGTGACAAAATTATTCAATACTTCATATGACATTTTCTTCTTCTTCTTTTTTTAATCTCTGAAAGAGTTCATATAAGATTGGTGTTTTTTAAGCTATTTGTCCACTTATTCTAATTTTTTTAAATTTATAGGCATCGTATTCTTAAAAAAATATCTTATTTTTAATATCTATAGATTCTTTAGTAATGTTCCTCTTTCCCTCCCGCTTTTGGTGATATGTGCTTTGTCTCTTTTTTCTTGATCCATCTTGTAGGGCTTTGTCAAACCTATTGATATTTTTAAAGAACCAACATTTTTGTTGCTGATTTTTATCTATTGCATATTTGTTTTCTATTTCATTAATTTCTATTCTTACTTTGTTTCATTTTTCTACTTTCTTTGAATTTATTATACCGTCTTTTTGGATTCTTAGATTATTAATTTTTAGCCTTTCCTTTTAAAAGTATACTATAAATTACTCTTTAAGAACAGCTTTAGTTTCACTCAACAAGTTTCGGTATATTGTATTTTCATTGTCATCCACACAACAGAATTTAAATACAGAATATCTAATTCTAATCTACAATTCTTTCAACTAAAGTGTTCTAGTCTTTTATTTCTTGGTCATCCATAAATAAATGGTATTCAAATTTTTATCTGAAAATACTTAGATAAAATTGCCATTTTAGTTTGCATATTCTATGTTGGTAAATGGTCAATCTTTTTCTTTCTCTATGTTTTTAAATTTAATACTCACAACCACGTTGGGAGGTATGCATTATTATCTCCTCTCTACAAATGAAGCAATATGTACAAAGAGATTAAGGGATTGTGGCCATTCCACTAACATGTAGTAGAACCAGGATTTGAAGATGAACAAGATTCACTTCTCTAGCTCTAAAGTCTGTGCTCTCTTTTTTTTTTTTTTTTTAATTCTCTCCTACTTAATGCTACCTCTACACATATACTACCACACATTCAAGTAATGGAATCTAAAAATTACAACTCAAGTGAGTAAAATGTCTTAGACGCTGATATTTTGCAAGTTAAAAAAAAATAAAAAACAAAAACTAGATTCCAGAAAAACTGTATGACTCATCCAAGGCCATTTTGCTAGGAAATGGTTTCACCAGAACCAAATCTAAGGTGCGCTAATTTCTAGGACAATAATCTTCCTGCTCTTCTAAATTGCTTCACAATTTACCTTTCAGGAATAGGCGGTAATGCTACATCATCAACAGTGCTTATACAAGCACTCAATTCACCAGGTCTCAAACTTAAAAAAGAAGTTAGTCTGTCAGTACTACTATAAAAGAATACAGAACACTAATATTGATCACCATTAGCTTATTAATAAATTTTTCAAAAGTTTTCTTGTCTCTCATTGGTAGTCACTAAAAGGAGTTCATGTGGAGAGTAGAGGATGAGAGTTCTCGAGATGTTAGCAAGAGTATTTTCAAAAAGTGTCCAAAACTGTTATCTGGGTTTAAACTGGACTTCAGGGAACAGAGTTCAGGTATGTGCATTCTATTAGGCTTGACTGATAAAACTCCACTTGCCAGTTTTTTTCCATCCCTTGCTTCTAGCATTTTTAGCAGTTTAACCATCTGTCCATTGATGGGGGGTCCCTGTGGGCTATGTCGGGAAAGAGGAGATTGTAGCTGCATGATTTTACCTCTTTTCCTTATCCATACTGCCTGCCTAAGAGAATCTCTGTCACATAGGCTAAAAGCTGAGATGAAGCCAGGAAGAGAAACCAGAAACTGTAAAACTCTATTCTGAGAAAACACATCATCCAATGAATGCCTGGTAGCTTTTGCTGAGAGACAATAAATATTACTGCTCTATAGTAAGGGCAAATGAGAAATTCTATTCCCAAGGGAGAAAAGACATCTCCATGTGTGACAAGTAGTTAACATTATGGATAGCATCTGCCTGCACTCTTATCATGATGTAAATTTATTTTCTATTCACTGGCTTGAATAGTAACAAAATAATATTAAAATGTGAATGAACCACCAGATACAAATTTTATTATAACTTCCATATGACTATGGAGAGAAAAGGTTAGGAGTGAATAGAAGCAGTTAGTTAAATCTGGTATTTTTAACCCCTGTTGGAAAGCCAATCTGTTTATTAATAATAAGTCAAATGCTTGTTGGAATAAATAAAATTGTTAAGCTTTGCTAACATTATATAATTGGAGTTTACATGAAGTTCCTGAAGTTCTTTATACTAACTTATTGACAAGATTGTTTATCATTTCTTTTCGATGAAATATAAAATAAAAATTTGGCAACAAGGCTCATAAAAACTATTTTATGTCTTTTTTCCCTAAAAGTAAACATACTGGTTGTGAGATTCTGAATAAATATTCTTCAGATTTATCCTTTAAATTAAGCAGCTCAGAGAAAGGACTCATATTTCTTATAACCTTAATATAGCACCTAAGTTAGGTGAGTTTGAAGGCATACAATGACAATAATAAACAGGAGGCTTTTAAGACTTATGGGATGATACCAGAATTCCTTCATTAAGTAACTATAGCATTTGAAGTGGATATAGTTGATTATATTAATTATCTTTTTATTCTTTGTGTACGTGTTTTCCTCAGGTATTTTAGAGAGCTGCTCATTTTTTACCTTTGGCATTTTAATTATGATGTGTCTTGGTGTGGGTCTGTTTGAATTTCTCTTGTTTGGGACTCTTTGTGCTCCCTGGACTTGTATGTCTAATTCTTTTGCCAGGTTAGGGAAGTTTTCCATCGTTATTTCTTCAAGTAGATTCTCAAACCCTTGCTCTCTCTCTCTTCTCCTTTGGATACTTCTATTATGCAGATATTATTATACTTCATGTTGATCCAGAGGCCTCTTAAACTATCCTCATTTTTTAAAATTCTTTTTTATTTTCGTCATTCTGATTGGGTGTTTTCTGCTACCTTGTTTTCCAGTTCGCTGATTTAATCTGCTTCATCCAATCTGCTGTTGAATCCTTCCAGTGTACTCTATATTTCATTTATTTTATTTTTCATTTCTGTCTGGTTCTTTTTTATGGTTTCTATGTCCTTTTTTATGCTTACTACCTGTCTGTTGAGGTTCTCATTGTGCTCATCCATTCTCCGCCTAAGTTCATTGAGCATTTTTATAGCCATTATTTTGAACTCTGTCTGTGGTAGGTTGCTTGCCTCCATTTCATTTAGCTTATTTTCTGGAGTTTTCTCCTGTTCTTTCATTTGTGGCATATTTCCTTGTTTTCTCATTTTATTAGCCTCTCTGTGTTTGTTTCTACATGTTAGGAATATTTGTTTCATCTCTCAGTCTTGGCCAGATAGCCTTACGTAAAAGGTGTCCTATGTGGCTGAGTGGCATGCTCTTCTTGATCACCCGTGCCAGAGGCTCTGGATATGATCTTTGTGTGGGTCATGTGTGATCTTCTGTTGTAGCTAAGCCTTTATTTGTATTAGTACATGTGCATGGGATTAACGCTCAGGCTGACTAACTGTGGGAATTGGCTACACCCAGAGTAAGTGTTGCAATGTGGGGGCTGACCCCATTGAGTGGGATTTGCCCTGGCAGGCTTGTGTACTTGTTGAGACTACTCTTTGTGTGGACCACTTGTAGGAATAGTCAGGAGTTGTTCTGGTGTGGTCTAGTGCCAGCCTCTAGGTGCATTAGTTTTGTGGCCTCTTGGGAGGTGCTCCTCAGTAGGCCAGGGTCATCTACTGCCTTTGATTGCTCAGGGCTACCTGGTGGAAGCTACAAAGTGATCCACAGATGGTTGTTGCTTGTGCTGGATCTATAGTAAGTGAAAGAGACAATGCTATAGGCAGTGATCCTGTTATCCCCTGTGCCTGGCCTACAGCAGTTTAGCAGAAGGACCAGTGTTCCTCAAGGCCTGACACTGCCTGTCAGTTGCCCTTAAGTCTCTGAAACTGGAGCATCCTCTGAGTAATATGCATGTTGGGTGGTGCAGGGACCCCAGGAGTCACTGCATCTTGTGAGTAAACTTCCCCCTGCCACTGCAGTGTCAGGTTACATGCCAGTTTTGTCTCTGTGGCTCCGTGTACAAGTTTCAGATCCATAGCAAGGCTAGCTGCTGCTCACCTCAGGCCTGCAAATACCCGAGCTCTGTTTAAGGATTATTGAAGCTTGTGGGCATGAGTTTGTGGCCTGCCACCAAAAGTCTTTCCTGGACAGACAGGCTTTGCCTGGGCTACCAGGAACTGAGTGCTATTGTTTGCCGTTGAATTCATGACCCCAGGAAAGCACAGAATGGGTTAGGTGGAAGCGTCATCTCAGGAGGTATGCCTTATCAGGCCTATACAGCACCAGATTTGCGGCCAGCTCTGGGACTGCGGGCTCCCACCAAAGTCACATATCACCGCAAGACCTACTGCCGTCTGTTTTGGGCCCACAAAACTCCTTGAGATCTGCCCAAGTGATATTGTATCTTGTGCTGATGAGCTGCTCATTTTTACTACAGGGCTAACTGCTTTTAAGAAGTGGAAACATATGTTTACTCACTGCTAAATTTAGTTAAGGAAATTAAATCAATTTCTTTTTACTACTTTTCAGTTTACTCGTTTCAGGTCTGCATTCAGTCTAGAGTTTAATATTTCTTTTAATATTTCAGTAATTCTTTTTATTTCCAAGGTTTCTAATGAGTTCTTTTTCATTTTCTGCCTGTTCTTGTTTCTATGTTTTTATTTTCTATTAATTGTAGCTATACATTTCTTTCCTTAATTATTTGAACATTTTATAGAAGCTTTTCAAAATGTTTAATTTTATGTCATCTAGAGAAATTTATGTTCTGGTTATTGATATTTTGTAGTTTTACTTAGCATGAGGCGTCTATATGTATTTTGGAATTTTGGTTTGCAGCCACATATGTAGAGAACTTTTTCTTTTTTTCTCTTCATTTGCACCTACTCTCTAGCTGTATTATCTGTCCTTCGTCTCTTCCAGGATCCCACAACTTAGTCTTATATTAGTGATCAAAAGACAGCACAAACCTAATTACTGGTTTGGCTCTGATTTGGTCTTAAGTCTACAACCGTGTCATTCCAAATTCCCTCTCTAAAGACGTAGCCACAGTTTCTGGTAACTGACAGCAGTAGTGTTAATCAGCTTCCTCTAATAAAGAAGTTGCGGGAAAGGGATACCACCCCCATAGTTCTGGTTTCAACTTGTCATTTTGTGTTTTCTCTATCATTTTTCTCTATCACTTTCATGTGTTTGGATCCATAGAGGAGCTTATTTCTGAAATAATAACAACAACAGTAACATGATTTTGTTTTATTTTTTAATTAATTAATTTTTTATGGTGACATTGGTTATGATTTTGTTTTCAACACCATTGAATGTGGGGTGCATTGACCAATGATTGTGAAAGTCAATTTTAAGATAACCAAAGTATGGAAAGGTGATCTTAGGAGCTAGAGAACAATTTCATAGCTGGAAGTGTACACAGTTTTCATTGATTCCAACCTCTTCATTTTTAAACAGTAGAACTGAGACCCAGAGAGGTTGTCAGTTGCTTCTCTTAACATTTAGATACCAAGAATGTGGAAAAGAGGGGGACAAAGTGATTTCACTCTTGTACTAACCCAAAGTCTGAGATAAGTCTTCTTTAAGATGAACTATTTCCCCTCAGGAATGCTCTCCAAGGGCCAAGGGAACTTGTCCGCATTATGGAGGCAGAAACAAAGGAATCAAATTATTTCTTGCCTGTACCACACAAACTGCAAGCTTAAAGGAGTGAGGTCAATCAATATGTGTGTTATTGCATTTAGTTCTGGCTGGAACACTATCACAGACAAGCCTTAATTCTGGTTTCTGCTTCTTGTAGCTGCAAAAGTCTGCTGGATCCCTTGTGTTGAATTCTTATTGGTAAAGCCTTCCCCTCCTCTTCTGGAAAGTGTCAGTATTCTGTGTATGGACAAGAATACTCACATCTATAAATTGATTCCAGGAGCCCGGTGAGAACCTTCTTAAAGTGACAAAGTCAAATGAACTTAAAACACGCACACAGAGTATATTAGCTGGAGAAAAATATATGAAGATCTTGTTAAACTCTATAAGTTCCTGATCCATTTCACAAAGACAAAAAGGCTCTGACAGGAATACTAGAACATTCCAAAAAATACATTACTTAATAAATTTAGATTTTCTTCCACTTCTACTCTAGTAACTGAATGTAATATTAAAATCCTAGTAATGCTTTCTGGGATTTATATTATCTTACATAACTGAGTTTTCAATAAGACTACGGGAATTAGTTACTGTAACAGCTACTGTGATCTCCACCCTCATCTCCACATCAGGGCCCATTCCCCATCCAGCAACTGCAGGAGAACATTAATTTTGACTGTTCACAACTGCCTTTCTCTGGAGAAATTGCCTTGGGCCTCAGGGAACTGCCACACCTAAGATTTTTGCTCCCTTCTAGAATGGCCACTTCCAAAGAGCATTCATACTGTTTGTGTTGCAAATGCACTTTTTTCCCCTCTGTATTAGGAAAGTGATTCATAAGTAGCCCTCACTCTTCTGGAACTGACTGACAACAGGGTACATTTCCGGTCTCATGTGTTACCTCATATATCCTTCAAATGGCTCTGAACTGTGTGGACTTTCTGCAGAATATGACATTGGTCCATTCTGTTGTTATAATGCAAACTGTTCAAAGTGAGACAAATAAATGGCAACTGCATTGGTGACCTTGGTAAGAATATGCTTCAGAGGAAAGACAAAACCTATGAACACTCTAAGGCCTACCATATTCATAATGATATTAGGGATTTTGTGGTCTGGGTGTGCTAGGATATTCTCTCTAAAGTAGAGGAGATATTGCCTCTCGCCCCTTCACTAAGAACATGATGCCTGTGAGGTCTCCTCAGGTTGTGAAAGCAGCAGATTCCCACTTGGAGACTGATGGACTCACTATGAGTCAAGATTCTATGCATTACCTGAACCCCACAAACCCATTCAAATTGGGAGCATGATGATTTTGTATCCCAGAGTTACAGTGTCAGCATGGACCCAGTATCTAACAGTTCTTGAAGGTCTAAGTATTTCTCTTTCCCCAGCACACATTTAGCTGACTAAATGGTGGTAGGTCCTTCTGGGGAGGACTAGAATAATCAGTTGTATGTTCTTGCCAGAGTGTTGCAGAATCCTTTTTCATTGTGACTTAGCACTCCGTTAAATGAATTTGGATCCAATAATTGACTTACATGTAGAAACTTAGGAAGGATGCTTACTATTTATCATAATATGGAGTACCTTTCTTCAGCCTCCTGATCATCTATTCTTGACTTACTCATTGTATGAAGTAAGTGTTATTTTTGGTGGCTGCATGTCTATTTTGTCCTCAAGATACCATGCTGTGTCCTAGTAACTACTTTCATAGCTCTCTGCATGCCAGGCCTCTCAGCTACTGCTCAGACTTTGACACTCATTACAATAATTGTGCCTACCTGACTACACTCTTATAAGTGCAGCCACCTGAACTCTATGACATCAGATCCCATTAGCCCACTGCTGTCAAGGAGCCCAGTTGTGTATTAACATCTCCTACTTTCTGCTCTGGCCTACAGAAGGCAGGGTAACGTTCATCTTTCCAGTGATGTTTTTGTCCAATTATCCAGGGCATTCCTTATTGCTTTGGTAACTGCAATGTCCTTCAAACCTTCTAGAATGGAGTTGGCAGGTGAATTTTCTGGACTTCTTCTAGTATGCTCACTTCTTTGGGCTTTTTGATCCCTCCTTGCGCTCTGTGCCATGAAAGTTCTAGCATTTCAACTTAACTTAGCTTTCTACGAACTTCTAGAAGCATCCTATCAGCATATTTTCATCATCTCTTAGTGGTCCTTATCAGGCATTAAATATTATATGTCCATTTATAAATTCTTCATGAAGCTGGATAACTTTATGTTCTGTCCCTCTTGATTTAGTACCCTTAGGTTACAGTTCCATACGTATGCTTTGTGCTCTTGCCAACTAAATCTTTAGTTTCTTCAGGTGTTTTCCTCCTTTTGTAGACCTAGTACTTCCCAAGCAGGGCTATGTATCCCTTGACCTTAGTATGTTGACAGATAAAGGCTATGAAGGGATGTGGGAGCAAAATCTAAAAGTGTGTTGCCATATAAAACAAGATCTCTGAATAGTCTTTAAACAAAAGGGGAGTATTAGTCTTTAATTAAGGGAAGTAAGTCACTTCTGCAATCTCAGAGCATCCTAGGTGGTCTGAGGATTTAAGATTTTTAATTGCATAAACTCAGATGTGCCAACCCAGGTACCAGGGTCTTACTTATTACAATCAGTTCCCTGACCTTTGTATACCAAACTTACTAGGGCTGAGAGGTCAACCCTCTCTGGAATTAGGCATTGAACTAAAGGCCATCACCTGAAAAGAGGCATAATTTGGGTGAGGCAAGCTACCTTTGGTAGAGAGCAAGTCCCAGAAAGGAACTCAGCTGTGAGACATCAGCAAACACCTTTGACAGCTAGGGGAAGGAGCATTTTAGTCCTAAAAAGACAACCTGAACTATGTTCCATAGTGTATTTTATAGTAAACCTGCGTTTATAGCTCTCAGGGATAAGGGCCTGAACCATCCCACCAAGCAATCAGTCTAAACTAGCAGAGCTGATAGCCAAGCATGGAATTAATCTAGAATATATAGAGGAGGAAGGAGTTAGTGAATGTCAGTTATGACCTTAAGATCAGCTGCACCAGTGGAGGCTACAACGTGGGCCAGCGACCCTTCTCTTGTAAGTTTATCCAGGAATAAGACCAATCAGAATTCTGAAGGTGTTCCTAGCTAAACTTACTATGTTAAGCAAATGGATTTGTCCCAATAAGGAGTACAGTGTAGTCGATTTTGTCTGGATCTCTTTTTTGGAGCCAAACCACCTATTCTTCAGAATTTGGATTATTAGCTACTAACAGTTCATGGTTGTATCCCTTGCTGGGAATTGCCTGCCTTCCACCATGGGGTCTTCTTTGCCCAAGATTATGCTCTTTTCCAGGGGGCGGTCCCCAGGCAATCATTGGCTGATGTGGGGATGTAAAGACTTGACTCCTTGATTTGACTTGAGACATAGACCTGATTTGTCTGAATTCTCTGTAGGATCAGCTGAGTCCTTAGTTGCAGCCATATTTCAGGTAGCTTCTCTTTTCTTTTCTCTTACTGAGTACTGAAGAGTTTAGGTAAAATGTCATGATATCTGTAATTTACTGTTAAAAATCTAGAACAAAATAGGCAAAGTAAATATGTCAAAATGTTAAACTATTAAATCTAGGTGATAGGTACACAGATGTTCATATATATCATATACATAGGTACATAGATACATATTGGTATTCATTATACTATATTGTCTATTTTTCTAGGTGTTTAAACTTTTTTATTATAAATTTTTAAATAAATTTAAAATACAATAAAAGTAATAAAATTTAAAATAAATTGACCTTGCCATATAAAAGAGTATAAAATTGTCCATATGAGATCATAAATAAAGTGTAATGGAAGGCATATAGAAAGTGCTCAATAAGTACTATATAATACTATCCTACAACTGGCAGTTCTCTATTCCAGAGTATGAATGCATGTGTTAGCTTAGAATAAATAATGTGCTCCTCTGAAATTAGTTTCACTTCACATTCATCTTTTTAGAGTAATGAAGGGCAAATCAATGTTGCTTGTCAAACAAATGCTATTAGCATGAATGCAGCAAATGTTAATGCTATTGCAACTTAATCATAAATGATCAATAAGTGAGGTAGATACTTATAATAACATCCCAGTTGTGAATTTCCTGACATTTCGTACACATCCACTAACCAATTGATGCTTATTGAGGGATTGGTAGGTCAGCAAATTTCTTGATTTTCTGTGCTGCAGAAAATGTTTCTGTCCATAGAGATATGCATTCAGGAGATTAACATGCATTTAGTATATGAATAGTTTACAAACATCAAGTTGCATATCTTCTTCCACCTCATTAGGCTACTTGACAATTCTTTTTTCTATGAGCTATGAATTACTTTCAAAATCAATTAGAACATGGAAACCATGTGGCACGACTCTGTCATTTCAAAGATGAGAAAACTAAAACTCAATGAAATCAAAGAGTTGTTCAGACTAGAACTCTCAGTTTTGAGTTCTGTGTCCTGCTATGTATATTACATATAAAGGATACTTTTTCCAAAAACTTTAGATGGGACTTCGACATAACAGAAATTACTTTATATTGTGTCCTCAAATAACTTTGGTTCCAGCAAATTCACATTTATTAATTGTTTACCATGTGACAAGCAATTAGGATACTAAAACAAAAATTCGTTTCTTGCCTTCAGCAAGCTGACAGCCCAGTGGAGAAATTAAATGAAAAACGGTAAACAAGTTAACTGAGAACTGTGTAAACATCGTATAGAGAGGAATGAATTATGCCAGGGTTGACATTTGGTAGATGTAAAGAGAATAAATATTATAAAGGAATAGATTTGATCTGGGTCAATAAGTATGTATTCACTGGATGAAGTAGGAGTGACAAGAGACAGCAATGAGCAATGACACAAAAATTTAAAATGTAAAAGGCGAAGCATGTGGGATGGTTTTTGTGTGCAGTAGAAAAGTGGGATATCAGGAGGTGTTGCTAGGAAGTGTTCAACACTTCCTGTGGCTGCATATTAAAAAAAAATCACTAGGCAACTTTCAAAAAATACTGGTGTTCAGGCCCACTTCCAAACCAAATTACACCTGAATGTCTGAGGGCTGCTTCAAGCATGAGTATTTGAAGAGTTCCCAGGTGATTCTTGTGTGCAAGATTGAATACCAGTGATTTAGGTGAGCTTACTATGAAAGGAAAAGGCTTTGGATCAAGTTATCTGGATCGTGCTTATCTGATCAAAGCTTAGATCCTGAATATTAAATGACTTTATTTCTGAACAAGTAGTCTCCCTCTAAAGACAGTAATTTTATTTGACGACTCGAGAACGTAGCTTTTGCTATAACTATTGATTTTAGTTGTTTAAAAACTTTCTAATTCTCTGTAATAAAGTAAACATCAGAATCAGGATAAGAAACTCAACATAAAATTAAAAGACTCTATTTCCCCAAACCTAACTTCTACTCAAATATCTGATGACACTGGTATTAAAGAAAGCCTAATGTAAAATATTCTCAGCTTCCCTGGTTTTACCAAATATGAAATCATTTTATTATTCCTCTTCTTATTGTCCCTCTTCTACTCATCTTTGTAATTAAATCCCTTAAAAAACCACTGTCATTACGTGTTCCTCCCTTTTCAAAACTCTCCAATAGGTCTCCATGGCTCATTGTGGTGAATTTGTGGTCATTTTTTAATCTCCTCTTCCATCTCACTCTTCTTTGAGGATCACCATTGTGTCAGCTCCTTATTGAGATGAATGTGGCACTTTGCCCAGGTATATTAGGTTAGAGAATAAAGTACAAATTCCTTACACTAACTGCAACTACTCATGACCCCACAACTTCCTGTCCAACTTTATCAAGCTCTAATATACAAACATTACTGCATACAGTGTTATTTACATATTTTTTACATCACTACCTAAAATTTCTTTCTTTACCCTGTTTCTCTGGCCTAAAGAGCCCATTGCTTTTGGCCTCTTCCTTTCTTTAGCAATTAAATTTTTGATTCCTTGAAATATGGCTCATGTTATTCTTTTCATCTCAATTTACCAGAATAGATGAATAGCATCTTCAGGGATCAGGGCTATATTTCATTATCATGTGCATTATTCGTAGCATCTGGAAGTAATGGGCACACAGAGGCAGTATAGGATGAATACAAGAGCTTTGGGCTTAGAATCTAACAGACATTGATTTAAATCTGGTTAAGAATCTGACAGACCTTGGGTTATTTAAGTACCAAAGACTAAAAGAAAAACCGCTAGATCTTTTTAAAGAAATTTCACTTTGAGTCTATTAATTTGTCAACAAAGAAACATATAGCAGTGAAGAAATTCACTTATTCACTGGGTAGAAAAAAATCAAGAAATTTTAAGTGCTAGAAATAAGGAGTTAATGGTGGCTATACTAGTTAATCATTGAAGACTAGCATTGTGGGATATAAAAGAATGAGTCCATGGGTTCAGCACCATTAGTTGAAATAATTCCCATTGTTCATTGGCTAGAACAGTATCTTTGGTTAGGTCCAGTAAGGGTCTAGAGTACTGGGATCATTCAAAGTTTAAGTCTTCTATCTGCTTCAGCTGTTTAGAGTCAGTTATGAAACACAACAACGAATTTTGATTTTTCCTAGGAAAAGTACTACTTAAAGTGAAAATTTTCCTTTATAAAAGGTTGTTTTAAATTTTTAAATAGTTAATATGTACGCATTGTTTAACATAGAGTAAACAATAAAATTATAGGTGACATTTTTATCAAGTAATATTTGTTCATTGATTAATTTTTGGATTGGTCCCAAAAGACTTGTCCTTGGTTTTTTATTATCTTTGAAGAGAATTTGGAGAATGAAGAGAACTAAATATATTCATTTTCATATTATTTGGTAAGGGGCTACATGGCTGAATTGTGCTTCCCCCAAGTTTATGTTTAAATCCTAACCCCCAGTACTACAAAATGATTATATTTGGAGATAACGCCTTAAAAGAAGTAATTAAGGTAAAATGAGGTTACATAGGGAGGTGGGAGGAACTAATCCAATATAACTAGTGTCCTTATAAAAAGAGGAGATAATTAGGACACAGACTTACACAGAGGAAGGACCATGTGAAGAAATCAGAAGAAAATATCTATATAAGCCAGGGAGAGAGACCTCAAAAGAAACAAACCTTTCTGACACCTTGATTTTGGAATTCCAGCCTCCAGAGTTGTGAGAAAATAAATATCTATTGTTTAAGCCTCCCAGTCTGTAGTACTTTGTTACAGCATCCCTAGCAAACAAATACAGACTTTGATCCTGGGAAGTAAGATGCTACTGTAGCAAATACCTAAAAATGTGAATGTGGCTTAGAACTGAATAATGGATAGGAGCTAGGAGGGTTTCGTGTGCATGTTAGAAAAAATATAGATTGCCTTGAAAAGACTATCTGTAGAAACATAAACATTAAATGTGTTTCTGGTAAGATCTCAGACAGAAATGAAGAGTGTTCCTGGGAACTAAAGGAAAGGTGATCCTTGTTACAATGTGGCAAAAACCTTGGCTGAGTTATTTGTTTTCTAATATTTCATGGAAAGTGGAACCTATAGGTAACTAACTTTGTTATTTAGCCAAGATTTCTAAGCAAAGTATTGAAGGCATTGCTTGCTTTCTCCTTGCTGCTTATATGATGTCTGTAATGTATTTTGAAAAAGTTCAGCAGGAAATTTATCATATGTATAATTAATTTTTATTTGTATGTGGATTTTATGCCTTTTACTTATATATGAAATTTTAATATGTGAAACATATATCTCTATATGTGTGTTTGTGTGTGTGGATATATGTGATATAAATATGGCAAAATCTTGACAACTGTTTGATTTGGGTAGAGGGTATATGGGTAATTGTATCATTCTTTCTACTTTTAAATATATTTAAAGTTTTTAGAAATAAAACATTTTAAATTCAACAGGTTATCTAAGTTAGGTAGAACAAGATTAAAGAGGGCTTTGAAAACCCCTCACAAGCGCTTAGACTTGGGGTGGTAATAAATAGAGAACTAAAGTTCAACACAGTTCACATCCTCCCCACTTCCATTAAGTTTTTATTTGTATTTCCCTAATGTGTGTGTGTGTGTGTGTGTGTGTGTGTGTGTGTGTGTGTGTGTGTTAGACTGTTATAAACTGGGGATGCTTCTACCTGTAGCTCTTAGATCAAAGTGATGTTTTTCTTTTTTCCCAGTAGATTATAAACAACTCGAGTATAGCAACAGTATTTCTTGTTCCTTTTGTCACTCTTTATAGCACCTACACATGTAGATACTGCAATGATTATAAGTCACCAAGAGACTCATGAAAATTGCAAGAGGGAGGTGATAGATTATAAAACATGCTATAATTCTTCACTCTGACCTTTATCCTTGCTTCTTTGCAATATGACTTTACAGGACTTTACAGCAAGATGCAGAATCTATTTCTTAATCCTTTGCATCTGGGCTGTACTTGCTTTGACCATAAAATGTGGCAGAAATGATGCTGTACTAGTTCTGAGCCTATTCTTCAAGGGGCCATGTACTCTTCATTTTCTCAGAAACTTCCAAGCCGCCATGTGAACTGACACAGGTTAGCCTGCTATGTATTAAAAGATACTTGCTCTATTGTCCCCAGTACTTCAGGAAATAAGTAGCCAACCCTCAGAAGCAGAGATTCCGGCTGACAAAAAGCTGACCACAGATGCATTACTGAACTAAGCTGAGAGCAGAATTGCGGACTTACGGAACTTTGAGCTGAATAAATATTTGTTTTGGTAAGCCACTTCATTTGGAGTGGTATTTTGCATAGAGAAAGTTAAGTGATATAAAGGATGAAGGGAAAGAATAAGGAAAAGAAACAAAAGGAGGCAGGCAGGAAGGGAGAAGAGAGGGGCTGAACATATGGATGATTTTTTTTTCATGGAAGCTCTGACTCTTATATTTTATTTTATTAGGGTTGCTGTTGCATTGGTAGTATTCAGCAAAGTCACAAAGTTATGTTGCATTTTCTCCTATTGTATCAAACTTGAGGCTTGAAATATTCATACAGATAAAAGAACTCATTGTAATTCAGGAGAAATGTCTTCATTTGCCATTAGTTCATATGTACAGAAGCAGCATCTGTCTTCTAGCAATGGGTAGCTACTTAGTCTTGCCTAGCAATTTTCCTTTTGATTAAACCCACATATAAGAACATTATTGCTTTCCTGTGTCTATTAGGATACCGGTGCTTTACTTTTTAAGGCTGTTGGTAGAGTTTCAGTGAGGTGATTTTTTTTTTCCAGACATTTACCAGATTCTTGAAGCCACAGGAATTCTAGACTCAAATCTTGGAGCTTCTAATTTCTTCCTCTCCTCTTACCATATACCCCCTCTGAGTATTAAAAAAAAAAAAAATAGGAAATGCTTGAGGGATATTATCCAGTGAATACTGACAAAGACCTTAAAAAATAATGACAAGTATCAAAGTTTAGATCAAAGATATTTATTTGACTCACCATCAAAATGTTAGTGTTCTGTCTTGATACTGTGTAAGGACCTCGAAGAATATCTGTGGACAGAGGAAATTATGGAATCAAGTAGAAGAGGTAAAATTAGCGAAATATCAAACCCCAAAATAACTCAATTGCTTACCCCCACTAAAGGTTTTATAAAACCGAAGGAAACCTGGGGGAACTAAGAGGATGTGCAAGGCAGCGATGCTCATGTTGTCAGAGAATAGATTGGAGAAAAATAGAGGAAACGTGGGGTAGAGACGTCTGATCGGCTTTTGCTTCTCTAATTTTGGCTTTCGCCATCTTTCTTTTGGTACTCGGTCTTTTTAGTCAGTGGACTGCTCTGGCAGATCAAAATAAAACTATTAACATCAATAAATTTAATTTTACTTATCAGTATCCCTGGACCTGCCAAGCAGTCAAGCAGTGGTAGGCAGGACACTTCCGTGGCCCTCCAGGCCTCCCATACCCCTCGGTGAACGGGACTGGAGGAGACCCACAGTTCCCAACACACTCGCGCAAGAGAATTGTCCTAGATATTAAAAAAAGAAAAAAAAAGGTAGATATCTCTGAGGGTTGGCGCCTGATAATCCAGGTTTAGGAAACTCCCCGGTTAATTTTCTCACAACCATCCAGATACTGGTTTATGACCAGATTTTTGGAAACCACCAGACAAGATAAAATGAAGGTCAAGATTCTATGATAGGGTATTTGTAGAGCTTTTGGTAGAGTAAATCAATTTCTATAGAATTAGAAATACATGTTATAAATATACCATTTGAGCGAGGCTCTAAAGCAGAGAAAACAAATATAAATGCATACAGTATGAAGTAGGCAAGTGGAAAGTGTAAAAACCTGGGGAGTAATGCCGTCTCTAGAAGTCATAGCTTGTTACTGCCATCTAGGAATGAGGGTGTGGTTTGATTTTTTTCAAATACATCCAGAAAATCAGATATTTTAAAGTGAGGTTTCTTAATTTTAAAATGTTAACAACTTATTTTTTAAAACTTAAAACATGGTCCTTCTTGGGCCCAACTGGATGTTTCACTGGGCTGGAATGTGGCTGTTTTAGAAGCTACCTTAGGGTATCTGCAGAGTGACATTGTCTTAGTATACTCCCATCTCGTAATGAATATTCCAAATTATTCCAAGTATGAAAAGATCCTAAGCGTGACAAGGAAATTACTCCAGATTGAATGGTGACTGATTTCTACCAAATATAATTCTTTCACCTTAGTATAAATTAGTGCAATATGATCTTACTCTAAAAACAGACTGATACAGGGCTCAGCAATAACCCTCTCCCCACATATACACCCAAACACACACCCATATTTCTCTTTCATTATCTTTCTGTGTGAGTATAATGTAAAAAGATGTTTGTTTTTTTTGCAGGAGGAAGACACATTATACAGGGATACTGCATGTAATTAGGTCAAGGAGCAACGACAACCATTCTCAGTGTCTCCTGAGCTATGGCTTTTCAGTCCCTGTCCAGGACTGTATTAAAACCACAAGATAAAACAGTTCTTTCCTTGAAAATCTTGTGAGTCTCTGAGCCCAAAGAGTCCCCAGAAAAATCAACACAGAACCAGGAAGATGGGTATTCTCTCTCTTTATTCTCAGATTTTCACATGGTCCCAACATCTGAGGGACTCAAAGACAAGTTTCATTTGGCACCTCTAGGATTGTTGTAACTCTTAGTAGGTTGGCGTTGGGGATTCGGCATCTGATGAACAATAACACTGGCAGTGACAACAACCTACTTTGAGACACTTCCACAGCAGCCACTATCCACAAGAAGACCAGAGTTGCATAAGTCAACTTGTTTTTATGTAGCAATGAGACCACCCAGCGAACAACCAGAAAATTGATCCCTGCCCACAAAACACTGGCCAACATCACCATCTGTGGCCCTAGTGAATGCATTATTTACCCGAATAACCTAAGCCACTTCGGCCATTCAGAGTTGTTAACTTCTTTTTGGTGAATACTGGTTGCCTCCAATGGTTAAGGATGGTTGGAACAACTGTTCCCTTGCGATGTCATTACCAGATATTGTGCTTTCAAAAAAGCAAAAACTATACCTAATTCTGCCACAAGCACCAATATTTATTAGTGGGCAGGCATCAAAATGCAAATATTGGGGTTTTGCATATTTGGTGAAGTTCCCACTCTCCATCCTTTCCACTTTGTCCTCTCTAGCCACACCGCAAGCCCCTTGCATTAAAGGCTCGTCTTGCTACTAAAAATATTCTGATGCCAGAAACAGCTATGTTTCCTCTTTGATTAAAGCAAAGAATTCTTTATAAGTGGGGAACACTGAACAAGATGGGGTGTAGTGAATAGACTTGGTATTCACTCTACTCCAGCAGCCAGCAGTGGAGCTCTTTCTCCCTGAATGCACAGGTGTGGGAGTAAAAAGAGGCCCTCTTAGTTTTGCACACAAAATGACCCTCTCACAAAATTTCATCTTGTGTGGTAGTAACATATTCCTCTAGATAATCAATATCACTTTTCTTGCCCAATATCCCAATATTACAGCCTCCTTTCTTTCTGTTTAATTAGAAGCTGGAGAAGCCCATATTAGCCAGGTGTATGTTACAGCTTCAGATTTAATGGCACCACATTTAGTGGCAGCACGGTGTTCTCAAAACATTAAAATCTTGAAACCATAGGAGCCCAGGGTCTATCTTGCTGTTAGACAATGAAAAGAAAGAAAGATATATTCCCTGAATATTACTTGAGTCTCCTTTCACTATTTGGGGAATTCCTCACATCATGACTTGATGAGAGGCAGAGTCTATTTTCCACTATAGAAGATCAGATATTCCCTTTCTAAGCCCCCTTTGCAGTCAGCGCACGGGCACATGATTACATAGCAAATAACAAGCACTCATTCTGGCACTTGGATTTTAAAAATTCGATAAAGCAAAGAAGCAAGACAGGAGAGAACTTCTCTGAAAGTAGATGGGCAGCGAGTGCATCCAGTTTCCAAGAGCACCAACATCCGAAATGCCAGCAATAGCATTCAGTTGAAGGCATGACACTATGGTTGGATTGTTGTATAACAAATTAGCACCATCTTACCATCTTAGAATAACACAAAGATATTCTCTTGCAGTTTTGTAGCCATAATTCTGGGTGGGCTTGACTGATTTCTTCATTCTAGATCTCATAAGAAAGAGATCAAGGTGGTGGCCAACCTGAGCTCTTACCTGAGGCTCTGGGAACGAATCCGTGTAGGAGAATGGTTCTGCCAAGGTACCTTGCTGACCTAGCTTGCATGTATTTACTCAGGCCACACAGCCAAAGACTTGAACCACAGCTTATCTGAGCCTTGGAAGAATGCCTTGTGATCCTCCCAGAACAGAAGAAAATGAGTGGAGTGTAAGAAGCTCCCATGAGGCCACCTCCCCTAGGACCTATCTACGCTGTGAGGCTCTCATAAGACAGTTTCTCATCACCTCCCCAGTTATAACGAGGTGTGGGACTTCCTTTCCTGTTCCTCCCCTCCCTCCCACTGTCAAAATAGAGCATTAGGACACGAGACTGCTTACCTGTAGTCTAGAATTGGCTTCTCAGCATTGAGATACAGTAAGTCTTCAATGTCTTTGACAGTTTTTTGGAACTTCAGCAAAACAATGTATAATGAAACCAATTTCACCATAGGCTATTTGACATGAACAAAAGTTAAGTTCCTGTGGCATCTCATCAATATTATAGCAAAGTGATGCCAAAAGAGGTGGCATTACTTAAGAAGCAGCAGTATTCCACAATTTGCATACTAGTCATCTGACCAGTTTTGCTTAGGTGCATTATTTCCAGTGTGTGGGATAAAGATTATGTGGAGCCAGAACCTTCGGCTAATCTTTCTTTTGCTATTTATGTAAGTCTTGCCTTGACTTGAGTGTGTTTGATGACCCTCTTCCAAGCTCAGTCAGGCTCTCGGCAGAATTCAGTTTTTTGTAGTAGTAAGTTGAGCTCCCCGCGTTTTGACTACCTGTCATCGAGGAACTTCTCTCAGCTCCTTAAGGCCACCTGCACTTTCTCATTACATTGCTGCCTCCATCTTCAATTCAGCAATGGCGCAGGGTCCTACACATACTTCAAATCTCTCTGATTTCTCCCTCTGCCACATCTCTTCTGTCTCCAGTCAGAAAAAGTTCTTTATTAAAGGACTTACAGGATGACATTGAGTCCACCTGGATAAAACATTGTAGTCTCTCTATCTTAGAGTCTATTACCTAAAATACATCTGCATAGCCCCTCTTGCTGTGTAAAGTAGCATACTCACAGGTTCTGGGGATTAGCATGTACACATCTTTGGGGACATATTTTTCTTACTACAATTAGTAATGATGTTGGTATCTCAAAAGACCAGATTTGTAACACTATTTTGACTCTTGCTTTGACTACATGGTCCACAGCTTGGTTGTCCACCTCTCTCAGCTACTTAAGTTACTGTGAGTTGCTAATATTTTTCTATAAATTCCTTTTCTTCATATCAGGGTCAGTTTGTTTCTTGCAACTAAAACTCTAACTGATAAAGTTACACATGATTTTCAGCACTGTTGACAAGTATTGGATGAAAATTCTTGGGGCTTAAAATTTTTACCAAATAATTACAGCTCATAGACTGGCTTACAAATACCTTTTTTACAACACTTTAGTAGAAATGACAGCTTATACCTCTTTTTGTTTTTGTTGAGACAGTTTCATCTAAGACTTGTGGTATCAGTGTCTGTAACTCTGTCATATGAAGTAATTCCTGTATTCCTGACTGTCCATTATCCTAGAAAATGATTGAGAAAATAGATACCCAAAGACCAAGACTGCTTCTCACAAACAATGAGAATTTTCCCGTCTACTTCCCCTCTTTAAGTCCAGTTCCCAGTCAAGACTGTAATACAGACACCATCTGAAATTGCAGAGGAGAACAATCGTTCAACATCATTTAGTTAATTTCTTGGGACTGGAACTGGAACTAACTGTTACCCTTCCTCTAAGAGATCATCAGAGGTAATCCCACTGTGCCCTGCTTCTCTGCTTATTATAAGGGTACCATCCGTACTCTCATCTCTTTACTGCTCCTACACTCTCATCCTCTTCCTACTTGGGGCTCATCATCTGGTACATTCCCCACACTTTTCTTCCCCTGCAAAGCCTCCACTGTGTACCCTGGATCTCCTCTCCTGGAAACAGTATATATTCCCCTAACACTTTATGACTCTGTCTTTACTAAAAACTGTCTCTCTCCAAAAGGACTGAACTTCTTCCAGGCTTTGTCAGATGGAAGCCTTTTATCTCCTTCTCTCAGTCCCTAAAACTGTGGGACCATGAGGTGTATGAGGGTTCTCCTTGTTCTTATTGCCTCTTCCACACAACTTCTTCGTCCTGTAATATCCCAGTTCCTCTGATAGGCCATTGAGATATACCAAAGGTACCACTCCTCCTCACTGCTGTAATCTACAGGTACATGACACTTTCTCATCCCTTTGCTGAAGTGATGATTCTTAAGGCCTCTGCTGAGATTCCATGTTCTATAACCACTCCTTCAGGAATTATTCTACCTCCTCCCTGTTACTGCACTAAATCATCATTCTGTTCATTTCCTTTATAGTGTTTATATTGTAAAACTTTTACTTTATTTTTTTATTTATTTAGTATACATTTCTCATGCTACAATAAGCCAGAGACCTTGCCTATTTCACAGTTGTACCCTTAGTACCTAGAAGAGTATCTGACACTTTAAATAGAAATACCTATCTAAAAGTGGGTTAACATATCTCTACATGTACTTCATAGTTATGTGAAGTTCTACCTTGATATTTTATCTAAATAGTCAATTTTTCAGACATTATTCATGCAGTAATAGGTTCTTCTTCACTAAAATGCAATGTTTTCTCTATTACATGTTACATGCTTACATAAGGTCTATTTTGTAATTTTTCTACTCTGTCACTTGGATGCATATATCTGATTATTTTGCCAAAGTCAATCTTTATAATTACTATGAATTGATAAACAGTGTAATAACTGATAGGGCAAGTGATTACTTTTCTCCTTTTAAGCTTTTCATAGGAAGTCTTTTGCAGTTGAATATTAGAGTTCAGACTATTGGGGCACATTCAATGTATAATGAGAGTGAAATAAATCATAAAGGAAAAAAAAAACCCTAAATTTGATTACATAAAATATGGACTTCTGTACATTGGAAAATATCAGAAACAAACTTAGGAAAAGTATTTGGACATTACGTAACAGTATTTGAGTAGGAGTTAGACAGATGCTGTGAGTCCTCATGACATTGGGTCATACCAACCTCTGGAGCTCTCACTGCTCTACAAGGGCCAGCCCCTACGTACTGACAAGCTGCCCAACTGCCATGGAATGCTCAGGATTGATAGGGATGCTCAAGTCAGCCTTTTATTTGGAAGAATACAGGAGCCAGTCTAAAAGAGAGAACATGAATTTTGAACACATTCAAATGAGTCCTTAGATCTGACTGATGAACTGGACAATAAGGAGAAAATTGAGTATGTCTGGAAGAATGTGCCAAAGCCTAGAGATCAGTGGGAAGACCGGTGTGGAGAAAAGTGTGAAGCTGCCCTGGCCGTTGCCTGCCACAGCATCTCTTCTACCCTTGGATCAGCTACGTTGTCTGAGGTGGAGGCCAAGCCTGTGGCATAATCAAGGAACCCAGCTATCCTGGTATAAAAAAATCTTTTTGAAGAGCTTGTTAAAAAAAAAAAAAAAAGAATGAACCTGCCATGCACATCCATCCTAAGAGAAAAACTCCTCTATTGGCTGAGGAATATGGATAAAGGCATCGGGCCTGGTTATCAAGGACTCTGAGACAGAAGGAATAGTCATCCTGGTAAGGTAAGGATATGTAATTTTTAAGTGAGCTCCTCACCTTCGTCAATCAACTTCCTAAATAATAATATGGTGGGGTAGAGGGGGGAGGCAGGAGTGCTTAATCAAGAAGGAGGAGACTCTGAACATTAATATTTGTAGAATTACAGAAAATTTATAATCTCTGGTAGGTGAGACCAGGACACCTGTGGGTTATAAATAAAACAACTAAACGGTTAATATTATTCTTAATATGTAAGATATTCTTAACACTAAAACAAAGAAAGAACTGTCCTTCCAATGGAAAAAAAAAATGTCAAAGGATATCACCAGATAATTTATTAGTGAATGAAGGAAACCAGAATGTCATCCCAAAATATGCCTCTTTGACATAAAAATTATTTTGAGCTGAAGGCAAGTAAGAAACAGTAAAAGCAGGAAAAGTTCCTCCTTTTCTGTCATAGAACAGGATATAAATTCTCCTTTTTCTGGAAACCGACTTGTATCAGCCAAGAGATGGCACCAGAGAGGACTCTGCAAACAAATCTTAAACTACCCTTGTCTTCCTGGCTGCTTCATTTGCTGCTCCTCGCACATACCCTCATCTTGTCAATTGTTCACAAATATATTGTTTCCTTGTCTGAGGGTATAAAAGCTTCCTGCTCTCGTCATTTCTTTGGGTCTTTATTCTCGTGAAATCTCCCATGAGCATGTAAAAATTCAATAAAATTTGTATGCTCTTCTCCTGTTCATCTGTCTTTGTCAGTTTAGATTTCAGACCCAACCAGGGACCTTAAGACAGTTGAGGGAAACATTTTTCTGGCCTATGTGAAGAACTGTGACTTACAAATGCACATGTACACACATGCAATTTAAAAATGAAAAAAAAGAAATAAAATTAAAATGTTAAAATACATTAAATCATCGACTGAACTAAAATTTTTAAAATGCTAAACCTGACAGTGTGGGTGAAAGAGAGAAGACCCAGCAACTTCAGTGGGAATAGAAATGACAGGAGCTTTCACGAAGAGATCTGACAATAAATATTGAACATTTAAAAATGGCTGTGTTCTTTGACATAGTAATTTCACTTTTAGAACTCAATCCAAGGAAGTCACCAGAGATGAGGACAAGTATTTACAAAGATACTTACTTTTATAATAAAAACAGCATTTTAATAATAAAAACATTGAAAACCTAAATATCTAGGAAATAGTTAAATAATTAAGATACTATAATAAATATTACAGAGTCACTGAAACAATGTTTTAAAGTAATTTTAGTGACACGGAAAATATTCAATATGCAATATACAATAGAGGGAGAAATAAGCCATAAAATCACCGAACTGTGGCTCAGGCGTTATCCAGGCCACTGTGATCATTTTATGAGTAAAAAATTAAGGTTCAAAAAAGAAGTAAAGGATGGGAGAGAATAAATGACTTCTCCAAAGTCACAAAGTTAATTAAGAGCAGACCTGGGCTGGAATTCTAGTCACTCATTCCCGCATTCATAGTTCCTCAAATTTACTCACTTAAAATTCAAGCATTTTTAGGGGTTTCCAACCACCCACCTGTATCATCACCACATCTCTCTCTTTTCATTAACATTACCCTTATCAACCAGTTATGACTCCAGCTCAAACTACCTCATCTCCAAATCCATATCTGACTGGGTAAAGGGAATTTTTTAAACTACTTTGTATCCTCTCTAAATTATTTTGTTCTTATCTGTAACATGTTATTAACACTTTAAAAAATATACATTACAAAGGGAAATGTCCCTAAGCCTTCTCAAATTCACAAATTTGAAAATAACATTGTTATATATCATTTCTTCCATAAAATGCCACAAAGCATAACTTAAAATTTTAAGTGACCCCTTAGACAATAATTCGATAAATGGAGTACTAAAATCTTCTACACTACTATTAAAATAAATTTTGATGGAGGCAATTGCTGAAATTGTTTCAGATTGCTTACTCTTGTTTCTCTATACAGTTCTGAGTTCAACTCACTATTTGACTTGTTAATATTATTTTCTGGCTTAGATATGCCAAATTATCTTCCTTCACTTAGCTTAGGTAGATATTTCCTTGTTCCTAACCCCATTCCTAGCACATATGTTAAACAGAAAACAGTTGCTCAGTACTTAACTGTTTGTCTGACAAAAGCTTTGCAACCAGAGCAGGCTCAGACTGTTAATGGGATAAAGAGAGAAAAGAGAAAAATGCGTATTCTCAGGACACCCTTTTGTCTTATGCAATCAAACCTTTATCCCAAACATTATCTCAAAGTGAATACTAAGGGGCAAGGGAAAAATTACATTGTAAATGTATAGTGGAAGAAGCAAATTTTACTATGTATTCCATTGGGAAAATTCTACCACATATTCTATTTGCATAAAGTAAAGATGAACACTCAAATAGTCATGTTCTTCCTTCTTTCCCCAGCAAATACAAGTTTACAGAACTGTTAGACAAGTGTGTCTAACTTTATCATGCTGAGGACTATGAAACAATCTAACATATGGTCCAATGAGCCAGAAACCCATACTTCTAACCGGTGACACAGACATGGGACCTTTTCTTTGTTACATATGTATCCCAGACTTTGAACAAACCAATTATTTTGATTTGGACTTACTCTTGAACATTTTTCTGGTATAAATTCACTTTTATTAAGTAAACATTTTAAAGATTATTTTCAATGATTACAATAAAACTCACTGGCTGTTAACAACTCTTCGAGTCTAGTAAATTTCAATTAGATTTCCATGATAAATACTAGTGTGCTTTAACCACCATTCCCATGTACAATCATGACCAAGTCCTCACAGTTTTATCTCCTACATATCTCTCACATTCATCCACTCTTCTCTGTTTCTACCGGCATCTACTCTATTTCATCCAATATCACACTGCCGCATTCCCCGACTTGGATTTAGACAATCATTTTCTATTCTAGTTCCCCACCAATCTCTTCTCACCATTACAAAGAAGTTTTGAAAACATTAATCTGACAAGTCTCTGTTTAAACTTCTTGAAATCTTCCCAGTGCTGTAAAGATAATAATTAAACACACAAGACATACATCCCATGACCCACAGAACTTTCCATGGTCTTGTCCTGCATGCCTGGCATGGCTCCAGCCATAGCTCCTTCCTGTCTCCTCCTCTTCTTCCCTGCAGCCCAGTTGTTCTCAGAACCATAAAGATTGTATCACCTGGAGAGAGGAACCTGGGCCAGAGGAGGGAAGTTTGCTGGTGGTGCTGGGGGTTGGCAGTGGAAGGTGGGGGTGGAATTCTTAGGTTTTCATTTTAAGCATCCCTAGTGATTCTAATATTCTAATATGTAGCCAAAATTGAGATGCAAACCTCCCAGTGGTCTGGGTCAGCTTACTTTGAATTCTCATAGAAACTTGTTCACTTCATTCATAGCACTTGTTTTCATTTGTAATTTTACATTTGTTTAGGGAATTATTTTCTTGAAGCCACTTAGAACAATTGTGAGCAAGTGCCTAGCACCACATACTGGCTTCTCAAGTAGAACTTGTTTAATGAGTGAATGATGAAGAACAACAACAAGCTAGTTGATTATTTTATTTAAAGTATCTACAAGAAAGTAGTACATATTTATTACAGAGACAATGAAAAATATATAATAAAAAATACCTATAATCTCACCACTAAAAGATAACAGGTATCCCTGCACTACATTTCCTTCCAGTATTTTCCCCTAAGCATAAATATTGAAATATTATTGGGCTAATGATGTATATTTAATATCACTGCCTTCTTAAAAAGATCTTATTATTTTATGGTAATTTTCCATACTGTGAGTGGCAGGATAATATTCCACCATGTCTTTATTTTTTTCTTTTTCTGTTTAATGCTTAGATACTTTCCATTATTTTTCCTCTTAAAAAACTAAATTATCTCTTTGAAGTGATTTTCTTTTTAAAGCTCTGATTACTTCCTAAGAACATATACCATAAAATAAATTACTGAGTCAAAGGAAATGAATATTTTGATGCTTTTGCAACATTTATACTTTCAACAGCAGTATTTGAAGCAACATGTGTGACTACACTTATGGAAAAAAAACTTCCTTTTATTGGAATTTTCAAATTGTTTCAAGTATTTGTTTTCATCTTCATCACTGAATATTCATGTTCCTTTTCATTTTTCCAGTAATACTTAGTGTTTCTTATAAATTTTTTAAGTTATTAATAAGAGGTATCAAAATTTAGGCCAATTAATTATAGTAAAAATATTGCTTGGTTTTAATTTTATGATGTTTATGAACTATAAAAAATCAATTTCCATATTATCAGAGACATTCATTTTCCTTTTGTGATATTTTTTTCTTTCTCATTATGCTTAGCAAATCTTTTCCCCTGCCAGATCAGATAAATAGCAACTATGTTTTCTTCTAGTTTTACGTTCTTTTTTTCTTCCCGTTCCCTCTTCCTCTTCCTCTCCCTTTCCTTCTCCTTGGTCTCTCTTTACCTGTCTTCGTTTTTTGCCTTTTTAGACAGTTATCTGTAACTCTCATTTCTCTTTTATAGACTCAAGCTCTGCAATTAAGAGGAGATATGGTTTAAAAGAACACATACTTTGGGATCAAAGGGTTGGGGTTTCTATCCCTGATTTGGCCTATCATCTTAAACAAGCCAACTCACATCCTTGAGTAAATTGGGTACCATAATTCCCACCTTTCAGGACTATTATAAAGGAGATAAATTGCAAAATGGCTGGATCTCAAATACATTATTTCTGCTTTCTCTCCCTTTTGCATATATGTTCATTCTTTTATTTCATGATATCATCTCATCTGTAATGATTTTCTGTTTCCTTCATCCTCTAAATGCTACCTGGTCTTTATTACTGTCTCCTCCTTAGAGATATTATCTGGTCTCATGTCGCTCTTTAGGGCTGCACCCCTGAGGTTATAATCAAGTACTAAATGTCTCTTCATAGTTGCTCACTACTTTTTCTGTGTTTGCCTTCTCTGAACAACTACCTCTTCCATGAAATTTATTATTTAAAATATAAAAAGAGTTTGTGAGATGTTGTGAATGAGATAAAATGAGATCTTACAAATCTCGGCTGACTTTTTATTATTTATCAAAATAAACACACAAATAGTTAACTCCTAGTGCCAGTCCTACACTAACCAAGGAACTTGCACCTTAAAAAAATATGTATGGACAGATTAACCTAATTCCAGCCACAGACAAGAAGTATCAATGACAAAAGATGTATTATAGGCTATTTCCTTTCCCAATGCATTTAGGAGCTATGGGGTTATTTCTCTGTTCTGAACACAATTTCAGGAGTTAAAACCTCAAGCTGAAGTACTTTTGGATGACCTGGGACCACTGCCTAGAGCACTCTTCATCTTGCCTAGCCGAGGATCACAATACCTTCAGAGCAGCTCAATCTCCTAGTCTGACTTCTCCTTAGGAAAGCTCTGCAAAACACAGCCTCATCCCTTTAGGGTGCTCTGCCTTTCCTTTTCTCAATCCCCCATCTCCTTCTTTTCTCCTTAAACTGAAGAGCTCCCTTTGGATACTTGATTTCCAATTCAGAGTGGTGGAGGCAGGCAGGATAGTTACAGAAGGCCATTAAAGATCCTTCATTAACATCAAGTGCCCTTTTGTGATAAACTATGCTGCCTGAAAAGAGGAAAGAAGCTTAACCTCTCTGAAAGGAAGCAGCTTCAGATGCTAAAGATTTCACTGCCCAAGATAAAGGCAGCAGCTTGCAACAGACCAGTCTGTAAAGCAGTTTTGCTTTACGATGATGTAGAGGAGGGAAAAGTTTTTCTCGATACTGTTAGGGTCCCTGGCTGGGTCTGAAAATTAAACTGACAAAGAGAGAGCAGACAGGAAAAAAGCGTACAAATTTTATTGAATTTTTACATGTATGTGGGCACCTTCCCAAGAAAATGAAAACTCAAAGAAGTGACCAGAGCAGGAAGGTTTTATATCTTTTAGATAAAGAAACAATAAATTTGTGAAGAATCGACAAGACAAAGGAGTTTGGACTAGGGCAGTTAATGATAAAGTGGCAACTAGAAAATTAAAGGTTAGTTTAGCAAAGGTTATTTATACAGCCTCTCAGTCCTATATTCCATGCCTCTGGTGGTAAGAATGTCTTCTTTCTGCCCAGTAAAGGAGGGTCAGCATGAGAGTTCTATGATGTGTTTCAGGGAAAGCCAAGGAGGAAACCAGGACAGGTCAGGGTGACCTTCTTACTTCTGCCATTTAAAAAAAAATTTCCTAAGATGTTTAGTTTTCATTTTGGGGGTATGTCTCTGAGCCTTATTGGCTCAGAGACCTTGGCCAAATTGGCTGAATTTCTCTAGGCCTCAAATTTTTAACCTCTAAAGTAGAGAAATTTATATCTCTCATGCACAGTTGTGATGACAGAGTGAGACAATCTGCATGAAGTGTTTAATATGGAACTCTCTGCTCAATAAATGACAGCTATTATTGAGTGTCCAAAGTGCTATCCCACTGAGGGCTTAAAACTTGAAATTTACTAAGAGTGCTTTCCTCATAATACCTAACTTGACCCTCAAGTAATCTATGAGACAGACAGGGTAGATATTTTATCTCCCAGGAGACAGGCAGGTTTTGTTTTGTTTTTCATTTCCCCTAGATCTAGTAAGTAGCAAAGTCAAGACTCAAAGCCAGCCCTTGAGGGACCAGGGCACTCTCTCCCCTGGCCACACAAAAGCCCTTGACTATTCACGGGAGGAGCCACCATCTGCAGAGGCCATGATTCTCGCATGAGTAATGAGTTTCTAAACAATGTGCAGCGGTGTGTTGGGTTGGCTTCATTTCATCTACTTGACTCAGCCAGGCAGTGTTAAAGCTGAGAAGCCCAGCTATTGCATATTATCAATTTCTCTAATGATTATTCTAGGAGCGGGTGATTTCTACCAGCGTGCAAGTGGCAGATTGCCCATTTGATAGAAATGTGTGTTTTTCAAACTAGGAACCCTCAGCAAACAGGGAAGCAGAGCTGGCTGGTCTCCAGCTCCACATCCAAAAGAAAGGTAATGATGTAATTATCTGGGTTATGTTTGGCCAGGCAGTGGTACTAGACTCTAAACATCTCTACTACCAACTGTTGCCATACTCCAGAAGTGAGCAGCATATGGGAAAGGTAGGATGAGGGAGAATGATAATGTGTATGACAGATTTAGAAAGAAACGTCTGTAAATAGAAAGGGCTCCCAGAAGCTTATTTTATTTTCCAGCTGGAGAAGAGATAAGGGAGGACTCACAAAGGAAAGGAAGAGTCCCGAATCATCTTTCTTACAGCAGCATCATTTTTTCTGGAGGAAATAATCATTTGTCCTAGCATTCTGTGCTTTGTTTTGCATTGTCACACTAAACAGGAAAAAAATTTAAGATTCTCTTGCCTATTTCGTGACTTCTGTGGTGGATCTTGATTACCTATGATTGAGATCATTCCTGTATACAGCAAGATAAGCCCATGCTAAAGAAGACATTTTGAGTGGAGATGCAATAAAACAATTTATCATTTTGGTTTTTTCATTAAACTTACTAATCCAAGGTTGATAGTTCAGGGCAAGGATTAACTCTGCAAGCATGTTTCAGTTCTCTGATATATAAAAATCCAGAGAAGAAAGGTATCCTGTGTAACTTCTCTCAGACTAATGAGATTCATGTGCACAGACCCAAACATCTGTCCTTCTAACTTCTTTGAGGTGAGCCAAAGCATTGGCAAACAAAGGGAGAGCCAATTTATCTCACTGTTACTCAGTATTCCATTTCTCTCCACCTATTCTGAGCAGGGACTGCAAAGGTGTGATCGTAGAAGTGTTTATTTGTAATGCACTCCAGGGCAACAACAATAACAACAATAAAGGCTTTCAGGGAAAAAGTTAGTCAGCGTTGCGCCCTTGTGGCAAGATTTCCAAAGAGCAACCCATGCTTTGATGAGTAATGTGATGACACTTGCAAGGCAAGAACCTGGCCCTTGACACTAATGATTACAGATAGTGCAGATGAGAAGAGGAAGGGCGTACTCGCTCAGTGATGGCCATTTCATAAAGTTTAGTTGTATCAACTAACAAATAAAATCTTGCCACTCAAATGCTACTGCACTTTCTCCTTATACTGTCTCTCCTGGCCAGAAAGGATTTGAGCCTTATTTCTTCTGTAACACTTCCCCACCCCCACCCCCAACCTCTGCCCCCCACCATCAGTTTAATGCTTCTTAGAAGTGAGAAGAAAAAACATTCTAAAATACTCAGGAGTATTTTAAAATACTCAAAGATTTTACCAAATAAGTTTAGCATTAGTCTTTGATGATTACTAACTATCATAGGTTGACTTTTTTTCTCCAAAACGCTGTACATTTGGACAGGTTGAGGTCACTCTGCTTTAACAAATTGAAGAATAAATTACTCTTCCTTGGTCTGAGTTTTCTTATTTTTAAAAGAAACAAGTAGGACTTACGGATAAATAGATTTAATGTTCAATAATTCTTGTACCTCAATGCTTATCTACATAATTTTTGCATATTATATTCCAAAAGGCCCTTACTTCAGGATATTCTGAAAAAAGAAAATAAATGTATTAATAGAACAGTTACATTCAGACTCTATATCAACAGTATGGCTTATAGAGGCAGTTTTAAAGAAATGCAATTAAAGTCACAATACTAATGACGAATGTCAGAAGTACTCATAAAAAGGGCAAGATTACTCTTTAATGGAAAAATGATAGAGCTGGGTGAATAAACAAGACAGTCTTAGAAGACATTAACCCCTTTCAGAGCATTTTATTTGCCTCATGCTTGCACCTTCTATCGTTTGTTTGGATTTTCTTTAAAATATGTAGATTAATATAAATTTGATTTTTAGAAAGTTATTTTATATCTGTAGCATTTTAGTTTTTCTCCTGAAACATTTGAAAAGTTGCTGGGTTATCCCCAAACCAGTGATGGAACTAAAGACAAATCCATTCCTTTCCAAAGTGTGCCAGGAGACAGGAGTGTTTGGAGAGGAACGTTTGGTTTAATATGCCAATTCAAGGGGAGCTGATACAGAATAGATGGCTGTCATCTTCTGTGCCATTGGTGACAGCTCAGTTTTTTCAACATAACCTTCAAGTTGGATACGATGCCCAAAGAATTAAACGCGCACACACAATACATCGAAATTGGGATTTTGAAAACACACTCACACAGCACCCAGAGGAATAATGCAACCAGCTGCTGAGACAATGCTTGGTGATTCAATGGTATACCAGGAATTCCAAACAGTGGAGAGGATGGCCAAGGGATGGCATGATGATCATTGCATTGAACCCATTGCCAGAACTGCTGCCAACACACCACTTTTGCTGGTGGGCATTATGCATTCGGATGAAATCACCAGCTTGATGTTCAGCTGGCCTGATTGCTAAAGAGACTGATTGCATTATTCATTTCTCATGAAAAGATTTTTAGGACTCTCAAGGATCCATAGAGATTATATTAAGGAAAAAAAAAACTCTAGAGTTATCAACAGTTTAATTTATTCTTGTATTCTTTCAAAATGGGTAGCCACAGAGGATAAACAGAGCCTGAACAGAAAGTGGGTTTTTGGTGAAACTGATTGGAAGCCCTATATTTTACAGGATTGGGTGTCCCTCTCTTCATCTTCTAGTTTCTGTTTTTTATTTCTCCTTTTTACTTCTCTTCTAGACAGGTCCTCCATCTTCTATTAAAAAAAAAAAAAAAAAAAACTACAACAAAACCCTAACCAAACAAACAAAACTCTGCTGCTTGTTAATTCTCTATGAAATACTTCCATCTACTGGCCAAATGGAGAAGACTCACATCTTAACTTTTTTTGCTACTTTATTTGTACCACGACATATGAAGACCACTCTCCAAATATTTAGTGCAATATTTAGGCATCACAAATCAAAATATTAAAGAGGTTGAGGAAATTCATCACTTTGCACTTAGAAATTCACCCAAGTGAAATCCCTAGCTATTTGAGATACATATGGACACACATATGCAGTTTGCAAATACACTGAATGAAGCATAACTTTGCAGCACTGCAAAAAGCCAATATGTGAGACAAAAGAATGGGAGTCTGGACAGAGAGAGGAAAAGAGATGGTCTCTCTGGCAAATCAGTTAGCATATTTCTAATTGGATCACAAAGATAAGAGGCTCTGGATTCAGAGATTGGAATCAGAGACTGTGGCCAAGATAACCATATTCCCTCTACAAAGAAAAGTAATTCTATGAGCTCTGAAAAGAATCAAAGTGGGTTCCAAGTTAATATATCAAAGGGGATACCCCTTCAATAAAAAGCCACCCAAAAATGATGCTTTCTCCTTTTGTTCATTTTTTTTTTTTTTTTCAAAAGAGTCCATCTGAGAAATGAGGTCAGGCGAAGGGCCATGATCACAGTCTATCAGAGAAATAACCTGGAGCTGTGCAATTGAAGACCCGTGGTGTGCCAGAGCTGGTAGGAATCCTAAGTGTTGGTCCAGCTTCCTCATTTTACTGATGAGAAAATTAAGAATGGAGGAGCATAAGCAGCTCATCCAAAGGCTTATACTTTAGAAGTAAACCATTAAATGTGAAAAAAAAAAAGATGACAAAAACACTCAAGGTTTCAGGATGGATGCTAAGTACAATTACATTGTTTATAATATCAGCCTCTCCAGAACTGATAGTTTCTAAAAACAGATCCATAGTCTTGCTGAAATAGTATAAGCAGTCTATTGTAATAACAGGCCCACCACAGTGGGACATCTTGCTGTGTTATGTCCATTTAGAATAAATAAGAAACAACAGAGTGAAGAAAAAAATATAGTGCTTTTTTTAAAGTATGAGTTTCAATAGATTACGACTCTAAATAGAATATGAATTAAATCACATTCTTTCGAAAGTAAGTTTTCTCTAAAAGTGGTTAATAGACTATCTGTCTGATTTCACAAATCTTGAGGGGAGTTGAACCAAAAATGAAACATTAAGAAGGTGAAAGAGTTGGTAACTAAATAGCTTCATGTAAACACCTTGAGATACTGAGGCAACAATCTTAAGTAACATTAAATCAACAAGAAGTTTGCCCCAGAAACAGCTTACTGTGAAGTGCTTTCACTATGATGTAAATGCTCTGAGGAGGCAAAGCCATCTTTATCCTTGACTTTAAACCTGGTTCTGTCATTGGCTCTCTGCATGAACTTAGGCCTAGATTGTCTTCACCGGTGCATTTGACTGATGGTGTGCATGTTCCTCAGGGGTAAGAAACAAATCTCTGCTTGTAGAAATAGAAGGAGGTAGGGTTGTACCATTAAATGTGACAGATGGGTTGAGGCCCTTAAAATATAACATTACAATATAATTTATTACTTTCAGGAGCCTTAAAAACACACACGTGCATGCACACACACATTTATGTGTTACTATATAGAATTAAAAAACAAAGTTCTTACTTTCCCTTCCCAGATAAGGCACATTTCTTGAAGAGAGTACATTTTTTAAAATGAAATATATATTCAATCTTATTATAAAGTATAATTTTTCCAGAACATTTGAGTGCCCAGAAGTAAATTACAGAGATATGTACAAAGTGAAGCTATTTTTTTAAATCAAATCATTGACATGTTAAAATATGCATCTGAAAAAAAAAAATCTTCAGTAGCATAGTTTCATTTCTTAAATCTAGTCTTAAAGGTCTAGTGGGTGAAAGGCCCCAACAACCATCCAGAAGTACCATCCAGAAATACCAATCCTGGCCCAGGTGGCTTCTTGTGCTGTAGACCTCAGCTTCAAACTCGATGTGCTGGAGGCAGCCTCTGGACTCCTCACCCACAACAGGTTCCTCCTTTCACTACACGTTTCCCCCTCCACTTTTCTCAGTTTCTAATTGTAACATCTTCCTCAGTTAAGTACATCCCCTCTGAGAGAATGAACTATATTTGTTTTGTTGACCATTGTGCCTCTAGTGCCTGGCACGTAGTAGTTGCTCAACACACACACACACACACACACACACACACACACACACACACACACACTCGCGCGCGATAAAGATTCTGCATTGTAGTAGATAGCCAACAGAGTAGTTATTATTTTTATTTCTTTAAACTATCAAGTACAGAGTCTTTTCCTAGTTACTTTAAAGGGTAATGTTGCTTCAAAGTTGTCTACCTCCCGAGTTCTGAACACTGAATTGCTACCAGGCTATGAATGGCACCTTTTCCTTAGACACTTCCCCAGTGACAAAGTAACTCAGTAACTCTGAGAAAAGTTATCAAATTCAAACCTGTCAGCAAAGATAATTAGACTTTAAATGGCATTAGAGCTAAATTAGATACCCTTTCTACTACACACTCACACACACACACACACACACACACACACACACACACACACGCCACCATACACTCCAAACCATAACCTGCGTATATATACATTGCAGATGGTGCTTCCTTCATGAGCACAGGTTGCAGTGAGAGGTGGAAAAAAAGGAAGTAGAGAAGTGTGGGTAATTTGGATTAAGGTCCATGTAGATTCAGTATTTCATGCACTTAAAAAATTATTTTATTTTATTTTTAAAAAGTAAAAAAATGTTTCTCAATTACAGTCGACATTTTTCATATTTGTGATTAATATTTTATTAGTTTAAAATTTACAACATAGTGACTAGATATTTATATCCCTTACAAAGTGATCAAGTGGATTTGTCTAGTACCCAACTGACACCATGCATAGTTATCACTGTTACCTAATAAGTATTTGTAAGTATTTATGATTTACTCATCCAATCATCAACTATTTGTTAAATTCCTTTGATTTTCCAGGCTTGCGCCAGGTATATTGCTAGATACAGGGTACACAGTGATAAATACAATGGGTCTGATCACTAAGTTTATGGAGCTTATGTTCTTGTGAGGAAAAGGGAAAATAAACCAGGCAACGAGAAAATAATATAATTACTATTATAAGTGCTATGAAGTACTGTGAAGAAAAGGGTCAGAATGCCACAACAGAGAATACTGGGGCATGAGACAGGGCCCTCCTTTCTATAGAACGGTCAGGAGGGCATGATGGGACATTTAAATGGAGACCTGAAAATAGCAGCTGTGAGGGATGTGAGTGTTCTAGTGCTGCAAAGGCCAGGAGAAAGAAAAGGCTTTGTGTGTTCTCATAGCTAAGAGGTGGCAGTGTGGCTGTAGCATAGTGTGAGATGAGGAAGCATGGAGTGCAGGTGGCCCACTGTCCCCATTTGCCTAGGACCAAGGGGTTTCACAGGGCACTGGATTTTCAGTACTGAATCTAGGACAGTCCCAGGGAAACAGGACAGTTGGACACTCTGGAATCAAGATGAATTTGAAGAGACTGATTTTGACACCACCCCACACATTTTGACTCATCCACAGAAGTTAACAGTATTATTATCACAATAACAGATTGTTAGAGGGACAAAGTACCTGTCTAAATTGAATTAAATCTTTTTTGTTCTCATAGGCTAATTTCCGGTAAAAGGGAAAAGATGCCTAGATAGAATTTTAGCAATAATTGGTAATACTTTGACAATATTAAATAACAAAAGTTGGGAAAATCATTAAATTTCATTGATGATGATAGTTCAATCAGTACTTAAGAGTAATCAGACTAAGTAAATGATGTGAATGAACTTCGATTTGAAAATTGTGATCTTATTTTCCAAATAGCAGTAGGTATGTGTGTACGATGTAAACAAATAATTGTTTTTTCCTTCCCTCTCTCCTTCTTTCCCTTCCTTTTTTCTTTCCTCCATTCTTCCTCATTTCTTTATAATCAATGCCATTCAGAAAAAGAACCAAAATAACTTTTTTTTTTGTATTGAGTTTTACGATTTTCAGTATACAATCATACTACCCTTGTTCAATCCTCACAATAATTCTATCAATTAGGTGTTATCTTCAGCACAAAACAAGACTATGAAAAGTAAAGTGACTTGTTAAATGTCATACAGTAACAATAGGACTGGGGTTGGAGCTCAGGGCTGCTGCCTCCTAGACCAGAGTTCTGTATAAAACTGTCCCTGTGCCAGTTAGCTGGCTTAATGAGAAGATTTAGCAGAAATTAGAGGTAAACTTAAAGGAAGGAAATACAACTGTGGCAACAGTTCCAGGAAACATTACAATTATTTTGTAGTAATAGCCACACAGAACAGAGTCATGGTGGACTCCAAAGGACAAAAGACAAAAAAAAAAAAATTGGGTAATCTTCACAAAAACCAGGGCAAACTAGACCCTCTTTCACGCTCTGATGTTTTGCCTGTCACCTGTGCATGCCGAAAGGCATGACATTTCTTACACTTTTGAAAACATCAGAGAAAATGAAAGAAATTGCTCTTATTCTAAACTTTACCTCTCTTGGACCAAATAATTTGCTTACAGGGCATGGATAAAAACAAGAAAGAAGAAGGTCCCATAAAGAAGAGATAAGGGAGACAGATTCCTGGGTTCAGGTAACAATTGACCAATTGTTCGCAGTGGAAAATTGCCTTCTACAATACCTGTACTCTATACCATGCTTTTCTGACTGAAAGGATAAACAGAAATCTTGGAGTTCTTCTTTTATCTGTCCTTCCAAGATTACCGAGAATGAGGCATTTCACTCAGATGAAGAATCTACTCATTTACACACAGATGGTTGGATGTCATTTCAGTCAAAAAGAGTTGTTCTGAAATTATCTGACTGCACAACCAAATAGATAGCCTGTTGCCCATAGCCACAAAGGATGTAACTTCCTCCAGGTCACAGAGAAAGTGAGTAACAGAATCAGATCTAAAATTCACATCTTCTGAAGAGTCATGTTGTGACCCCAGCCTTCTCCCTCTGTTTATTCATTTGCATCCTATGAGTCAGCATCTCAATGGTTAGCTAACCCCTGTTCTTAGAACTATACATTGTTATTACACCTGGCATTAGGACTCATAATCTACTGAGCTCTAATTCCTAGAATCATTGCCATGTGATCATGACATCATAGAATTCTGACAATTCAGTTTCCCGATGCTTCTAACCAAGCTGCGAAATGATGGTGGGGAAGACCTGGGAAAAACGTCCTGCACAACTGAGATCCAAGCTGCGTTTATTCTTTCTTCCTTCTTGACCTTCTTCAGTGGACTCCTCGTCTTATTCGTTTTCAGAATAATCTGGAAGATCATTAAAAAATGGCAAAACATCAAGGGAACAGGAATTATTTTGGTTAGTTTCCTTATTTGGGATCCCACTGTATGAAGATCAGAGACAGGTTTGACATGTGTTTGTGTTTAGAAAACAAGGCATCTCTCAGTTTTCATAGGCTGGCAGGCAGGGGCAGCCATCCTGATCTGGTGCCTACTTTAGGGTGAGAAACAAGGCCCCAGGCCACTTATTCCAAGGACCTCAGGTACAGGGCCAGGCCTCCTCTTTCACCACTTAGAGAAGAAATCTCTTGTGTGGCTGATGATGAATGTTAGCTCTAGAAACAGAGGTAGTTTAAAAAAAAAAAAATCCACAAACATTGCCTATATTTTGAATTTTAAAATCACAATTGTGTTAGGTCCTATTAGGGAAGCAGAAATGAACACCAAAGTTAACCTCACTTTTGTAAATCAAACATTCATGATTATGCATTCATATGTATACACTGCCTTTTGTATACCATGTTAACACAACACTGTTGCACATACCAACACATGGATACCCATGCATACATGCGCATGCTTTTGGGAAAATTGGCCTAATACAAACATGTCGCATATAAATTTTTTAATTTTTTTAAAAAATTTATTTGAAGAGAATGTGATTTTCTCCTTAAATGCTCATTTTTTAAAAATTGACTACATTTGTAACTATGGTTTTATTTTATCTTGAGGCCAATTTGTTTTTCCACAAAAGACACCTCCAATTTTATAATGAAATACAAATGAATATTCTATATTAATGTCATATTGAATATATTTTTAAAAATCAATTCTCAAGAATCTCAAGAATATGTATAATGAGTCGTAGATATTAGAGGGCAAATCATCGATCAATATAAGAACTCTTATCAAATAGTCACTTATGAGACTTCTCTTCCTACCACTCAAAAAATATGAGTAGAAAAATTAAGTAATTTCATAGTCCTGAACTGAGCTTGTCAGAGAGTCCATCAGCACAGTGTGGTCTGTTCTAATTTGCTTGTGTCTTTCTAAGTGGTAGTTCAAGGCCTACAAGAGATATGGAAACTAGTTTAGACTTTAGTTTTTCACAGTTGCCTGCTTATGAGCATGTCTTTTAATTTCTCTACCTCTGTTTCCTTATCAATATAAAATGGTCTTAATCATACTTTGTCTACATCATAGGATTATTAGAAATTTCAAATATAATAAGTAAAGACATTTTATAAATGTGAGGAAGGAGTATAATTTCAGCAGGATATGATACCAGATAAGGAAGTAAAAGCAACATAAAATTGCTAAAACTTTCCTTCTCCTTTTTCTCTAAAGAAAAAGAGATAGTTAAATAATCACCTAAAAATCAATTTGTAATCTTTTTTCTTTGTCCATGTATCTTGACAGAAAAGCATTAGAAACTTGTTTCTGGAGCAGAAAGAAGCATGCTGCTCCCAATCCTGATCATTAATGCCTGTTTGAAGGGTTTGGGATAAGAGTATCTAAGAAAGGCATCATGAAAACTATAGAATTCGGAGTTAAAAATCTCTGCAGCAGACCAGAAAAAATGCAAACCCAGTAAAATTTATTCCATGAAATACTGAATAAGCGACTTAGAGTTCCCTGGGTTGGAATGGACAAGGTGGGGTGATTTAGGGCTGATATCACATCAGGAGGATCTATCAACATGCATAAAATAAATTACTCTCTCTGAGATCTGGCTCACACTCAATTCCTTTCTCTTGCTTATAGGAACTAATCTTGTCAAAGAAAATCAATTTGAGTCAGTCAAGAAATCTCCACCTCCATGGAGTATTTCGCGACCGTATAGAAATGTTGCTCTCGGCACAGACCTTTGTGGGGCAGGTGTTGGTAAGTACATTCTCACTGTTACCTTGATAATAAAATTTAGCTACGAAAATAATTATAGTCAGTATATGTAATTTTATCACCCAGGTAAGCATTGAATGCTCCCTGGTGGCCTTATCTAAAATATCACTATCTCCCAACCACCATCTTGCGTCTACCGTCTCTATCCATTATTTTGCCTGCTTTTTCTTTGGAGTGAATATAATTACTTGGTATTATGTTTTATATTTATTGTCAGCTTTTCTTCCAGGAGAAAAGCTTTATTAGGGCAAAGATTGTATCCATTTTGTTCTCCTTGTGTGGGTATCTGGCATATAGCAGAGGTTCAAGAAATGTTGATATTTACTGGATCATCTGGCCTGAAATGTACAGATATTTTCCCCTTCTTTAAATCCAATAGCCCCTTTTCTTCATAATACAAACTAGTCTTTTTTGCCTTTCTTTGATATTTATCATATTACTTCCTATTTTAATCTGGATAACTTGGACATATTTAAACTCAATCCAAACATCATCGTCTTGAGGAAATCTTACCTTATTTCCATGTTAGGTTAAAAGTCCATCTCTAAGCTTCTATAATATACATTGAACACTGTTATAAAATTATCTGTGCATATGCCTCTCCCCCCAGTTCACTGTGAGCTCCTTGACAGAATAGATTGTCAATCAATTTTTTATATCTCATTGCTTGGAAAAAGCAGATGCCCTCTAAATGAATATTGCACTGATTATCATTTCGGTAGTTGAGTTTGATCTGAAACATTAAAAAATTGAAATCTGTAATTTGAGGGTATACTGCCATCAGATGGTGGTATGATGAAAGTAGACAAATGTGAGCTAAAGTTTATCCTTTGCTTTTTTTTGTAATTAGTCAAAATATTGTTTTTTTTCTAGTTAATGTTTTTAATTCAGATATAATTAAATTTTTAAACTTATTTCTAATTATATAAGTAAAATTTCTTTGATAAAATCTGCAGGGAATGTTGAGTCATCTGGAAATGTGACTTTCTTTTCTTTTCTTTCTAAAGTTTTGGTCTTTTTCTGAAATCCCTGTCTTTATGACCCATTAGAAAAGGATTTTGTGATTCTTTCCGATTATGTTAGGGATTTCTTGGTTAGAATTTCTTCAAATGTTCAAATCATGTTTGACTATATGATAATATTGGAAACAATGTATTAAAGGAGTGAGGCAGAAAAGAACTTATAACAGCTACAAAATTTCCCTTTTTTATAAGCACACCAGTCATAATGGATCAGAGTCCATGCGCATGACATTTCCTTAATTAACTTGAATACATTTGCAAAGATCCTATTTCCAAACAAGATCACTTTCTGAGGTACTGAGGTTCAGGATTTCAGCTTATCTTTTTGGGAGGACAAAATTCAACACATAACCATTATAATGATAAATGTAACAAACCTCAACCAAGATATGACATCATGGATACCAGTATACCAAAAACATAACTTTAAGATAATTAATAAATAAAAAATACAAAGAAGTTAAAAAAAGACATTAAAAATACATAGGTAGCAGAACCTTTAGTTTACTTATATCAAGACATACTAAATAAAAAATAATCATAATCTTAAGACCACAGTAGCTTAATTAATAAGAGAGCTGATCAAAATTATCAAACTCCATATGCTGAAAGCCAATTAAACTTTCGAGTCTATAGACTATTTGTAAAAATTCAGCATATATTAGGCCACACACAAAAAAATTCCAGTTATAAAACATACAAAGTACAGACAGATGACCTTAACTGAACAGAGAGCAATATACAGTTAAAAAATAATAATAATAACTAAACCCAGGAAAAAACAACCAAAACCAAAGACCATGCAGCTAAAATTTTTTAAATATCTTTAATGACTCTTGATTTAAATGGTAAAGATAATGATAACACTACATGTTACCTGCAACTAAAGATGAGAGTGTTCTGTGTTAAATGCATAACAATAAAAAGTTATTTTGATAATAAAAATAATTAAAATAAATGAATTTAGTATCAATCTCAAAAAATCAGAAATAAAATACATTAAATCTAAGCAGAATAAGTAGAAAAAGAGATTCAGAAATTAATGAATTAAAAAACAGCTGATTATTTGAAATAAGCAATAAAATAGAGAAATACATAGTTAATATAAGCAAGAAAAAGAAGGAACAAACAGAAACACTTCTGAAATAAGGCATTACAATAAGAGAATAAGATAAAAAGGAATTTGAAAAATATGTTTGCAATTAAATTTGAAAATTGGATAATTTCTTAGGATAATATAAATTACCAAAACTGACCACAAAAGGAAAAATAAACAGACCAAATATCTAGACGAATTAAAGATATAGTCAAAGACCTATAGTGTCATAACTACTACCACCCTCCTCCTCTTCCATAGAAGATCTAGATGATTTCAAGGTTAGGCCAAATCGTCAACAAGTGAATTTCTCTAATGCTAATTAAACAGTCTCAGGACATAGAAAATACAAACAAAAACAAAACAAAACAAAAAACAACAACAAAAAACAAATAAATGAACAAAAAAAACCCCTTACTTTTTATTTTCAATGAAGGCATGGTATATATATCAAACCCCTCAAAGATAACTAATCAAAAATATCCACAGACTAATATATCTAATACTTTGGGGAAGGATTCATGGCTAACTACCCAGTGGAAGAAGAATATAAAGAAGGGGGAGGAATAGGAGGATAGGATGGTGGGCAGGGGTGAGAAGAAAAAGGAAAAGAAGGAAAAGAAAAAGACAGAAAATAAGGAAGAGGAGAATTCCAAATACCAAAGGAAAGAAATATCATTTTCAAAACAGGATACCTTCTAGAGATTAGAACATGGCAAATTATCAATAACGTTAATGGGCTTGTTGTTTTAGTTATCACAAGGTATGTTTTTATAACTATCTATGGGGGCTTTTCTTCTTAATTTAATTCCAAATGTAGTCCTAGACCAAAAACCCTCTGTTCTATTTTTGTGGGGAGAGGGGTGGAGGGATGCTGTTAATTGTGTAATTAACTGTTTCTCTGTTACTCTGATGTGCAGTCTTTTCTGTGAATGTGTAATCCTTCCTGTAGATAAGTAAATGAGCCCTTAGCTAGAGCGACAGTTGTCAATATTAGTATACAGAACAACTAAATGAGCAAAGGAAGGATCACAATTCATTTGAAAATGAGAAAGAATATTTCACATATGATACTTGGAAAATAGATGATTATTTTCTTGGGTTTTGCTATCTTTTGTAATATAATGCTACTTGTAGAAAAAATAGAAAACATAGAACATATTAGAAATTATCAGTCTCTTCATACTTTATATCCAGTATTTATATTAGAAACCTTTTCTACCACCTTGAGATGTATCTTCATCTATTTTTTCATTATTTCATATTTTATCTTTAATATGCCATCGAGCATCGGGAACTCATTTTGTTATATAGTATGAGACTATGCTTTAGAAATCTTTATCATATAAAGACAAGATTAGTAGGAAATACTTAACAATATTTACATTGATTATTTCCAGATGATTACATTGTTTGTTTCTTTATACACATGGTAAAATATTCAAAACGTATCAAAGAGGACATAGTAAAAATTAATTTCTTTCTTACCCCTATCTCCATCCACTGCTACCAGTTTCTTCCTTCAAACCTGCAGATTCTCAGCGACATTGTCAGATACATTTTCTTTAGGTATTTAGGTAACCTAAGACATTTCTTCTCTTCTATAAGTTGTATCTATAGAATTTGAGTTTTAAAATGATAAAATGTTTTATTCCTTCTGGCGTTTGTTTAGAGTAGTAAAGTGAATGACTAATAGAGTCACCGGAGGTAACATTAGATCTGAATTTCAGGTTAGTCCACTGATCTCGTGTCTTCAAATTGGAATATACCCACTGGGAAGGAGGGGGAGCGGGTTCCAACGGATTTCTGAAGGGCCAGTGGTTACCGTCCAGTTCTCCAGCGTTCATAGGTCTTATTTCTTAAAAGGAATCTGAGGATTCATTATGTCAGTTCACTTACCACATTTTTGCAATCCATTTTACAAAAGAGAGGTGCTATCATTCCCTCCTTTGAGAAGTGAAGAGTCTGATGCATAGAGAGATAAATTAATAAATGAGTTAATGCATAAGATGCTGAACTTTAGCAATGATTCCTATCCATAAATACACACATTAATTTTAAAAATCTATCACATTTGAATGAATTTCCAATATGGTTTTAGTTTTTGTTTGCTAATTATCAGAATCTGTAACACAGTTACGTTGATTTAATCAAATGTGTCTTAACGACTGTAATGATAGTTCAATCCAGAGGAAACTTTTAAAAATATATTGAGACAGGTGTCATAAAATTTAGATTATTTTAGTTTCTTGCACCTATCTTGAGATTTCAAACCCGTTTGCCCCATTTTTCCTCTCAATTACTATTTCTTAGAGGTGTTAAGCAGTAATTACTGAATCAACATGACATATCAAGATGATCCTAAGTGCGGGTTTTTGCAAATCATGCTGGTATAATTGTTAATAGAGTCTCTTGCATTCTTAAAAGTTTATGTGTGCAGACAATAAATAATAGAGCCACCTTTGTATTTCAAAGGCACAGGACATTTTCCAAAGAAAGAGCCATAGAGAGAATTCAACTTTGAAGATGTCCTTGACTGTTCCATCGATTAAACTCCACCTTTGGTTAGAAAGAATACTGTTTTTTCTCTCTCTACTCCTAAATTACACCATTCCCTCTCATGATGGGTTATGACCCCCTCTTTGGGTCTCACTTAGCCTTACTGGAGGTATACATACTTCAGTTGTCTCATAATATACATATATTTTTATCAGTAGTCTCATGATATACATATATTTATGGGTAATTGATATTTTTTAATCTTTAATTTCAGTGTTCTTTCTTTTCCTATTTATTTTGTTTAATTTTCTTTTTCCCTCTCAAGTCAGTTCTAATGAATGGTAATACTATGTCGCATGTTACCCTATCTGTTAAGGGTGAGAATTTTTTAAATAAGCCTTTTCTTTATACTAAATCTGTTTCCTTTTTTGCCATCCAAAGGTCCACTCTAAGCTTAGAGAAGAATTGACTACACAGGCCCTGAATGTATTGGGAGAAATTCCCAAATGGACTCATGGGGCAAGGAGAAGTTCTAGACCTTAAAGAAAGAAAGATTAATGAACAATATACACACTGGTCCACCTTATGAAGCTTGCCTTTAAAAAGTAACATCTTAACCCACAGGTTATTTTTTCAATGTGTCAGTGGCTTACATTGTTTCTTGTGGCAGAGGGCCCTGGGCTCCTTCTGGAGCCGCAACTGTCCTTCTACCACCAGAGGTAGTGAGCCAGGGCTGGGCAGTGAGTGAGTGGTCGGCCTCTGCCATCTTGTGCAGGTCCTGCTTCTTGATCACCCTCACCAGTTGTGGAAAGCCTCCAGCAGCTCATATGACAGCTTCCCGGACACCACCATCCGCATTTTCTTCTCCTTGCACTTTGTAACCATCCCCCTAGAGGCCAGGAAGCACTTCACTGATCAGCTAGCGACACAGGGACCCAGCGGAAAAAGCTACCCTTGAGGACAGGTGCCAGCCCATCCCAAGCTCACAGTTCTTCAGTACTTGGTGGAAAGTAGTGTAGGAGTTATGTTAGACAGTTGCCTGTAACTCTGCAGAAGCAGCACGGTTCTTCTCAAATTGCTTCCTTTTTCACAATTTCCTGAATCTGTGCCCTGACGATTCTGGCCAGAACTTTGTTTCCTTCCAAATCATCCAGTTGATCAATTACTGATCACTGGGTCTCCAAACACAGAATTTACCTATTTTCATTGCTGGGGCAGCTTTGATGAACTGACTCTTCCTGAGGTCTCACTTATACCTCCTCCTCAGTCGGTTCTGCCAAGGGCTTGTGGTCATATCCTTGGGAACCTAGGGTTCCTTTATTCAGTTCTCTGGCAGCTCCACTTGGTCTGGCTCAGCATCTTGCATGCCCAGTGACAGGCCCCACCACACCTACACGGCCTTCACTGTCGATAGCCGTGACGGCTGATCTAATGCTTTCGGCTTCTTCAGTTGATTTAATTTACAAAAATTTTCCCCTTAGACTACTACTTTGGCCGTATCTCATTTGGCAAGTAATGTTATGTTCTTATTTTTATTAATGCCTAATTCGTCTTTAAGATTTTTTAAATTTTATTTTAATTTCTTGTTTAAGACATGATCTATTGAGAGGAATGTTGTATGCTTTTATCTTCTAGATAGAGTGGCTATTTTTTCTACTTTAGTAAAATTTATGGACCAAGAATACTATTGCCTTTACGATTTCTAGTTTATGGAATTTATGGGGAAATTTTTTGTTACCTGTACATGATCAATTTTTGTTACTATTTAATGGACTTTTGAAAGAATATGTGCTGTATTATCTGTTTGTTATATAAGCACTATTAATTCTGTTATATGTATTTTCCATATCCATAATTATTTGCTCACTGATTGAAAGGGCATGCAAAAATTTTTCATTTATGATTTTATTGTTTTATCAAATATTTCATTTCTGACAGATTTTGAATTATATATATCTTATATATATATATCTTATATAACATCAATTAGCGTGTAAAGTTACCTATTATATTTTCTTGACTGTGTCTTTAATCAATATGAAATATCCATTTTTGTCACACTCAGTGGGGTTTATTTTAGTTTTTTGGTGGAGCTGGAATATTTTAGAATACAATATTAATATGTAACATTTTCATTTTTTTCATACTTCATTGAGATGTCTTTGCCCAGCTCTCTTTCAATCTTTCTGTCAATTATGTCTCTTATAAATATTATGTAGTTGGATTTTGTTCTTTTATCAACTGTACATATACTTGTTAATTTACCAGGGACATTTAATTATTTTCCTTACAGTGATCTATTTTATTGGTCTTTATAATATTTAGAGCTTGAATTTGCTGCATAATAGAATATGTAATATCAGTCACTTTGAAAAACAAATGAGTGGCCAGTTACTTAAAAAAAAAGAAGAATGGGTATTGGCACACAACGAAGAGCTGTCACAGTCTGAGTTCCTTATCTCACTGGAAAGGCAGAATTACATGGTAATAGTAAATTTTGAAACATGGACTCAAACATTGGCTCCTCCACTTTCTACTGTGTAATCTTAGGCAAGTTAATTTTTCTAAATTGGATTTTATTCATGTAATGTGAATAACCTCCTTTAAGTTTTGTAGGGAGAATTATGTATTACATGATAATACATGTAAACCATTCAGAGTATAATAAGCACTGATCATTGGCTGAGATTTCTGTTTCTGATTTGTTATTTTTTATTACCTTTATTTATTTTTTTACATCTTTAACTTGGATAATTCCATTTTAATAGAATACTGTAGGTATGTTAGATAAATCTAATTCAAAACATACTTTCCGTTCTGTATTTCTCCATGTATCTCTGCATGTTTTATATATGTGTCCTCCTCTTGCATGAAATCTTTGGCATGTTTTTCCTCCACACCATCCCTCCTTCCTTCCTGATTGTTGAACTTAGGTGAACATTCAGTTCTAAATTATTGTTGTGGTTTTGTTTGCTTGTTTATTTGTTTTTAGCATTATACATTTGGTAAGAATTTTTTACTTAATAATTCCTTCAGGGTTAAAAATTGCACTATTTTTACCTTTTATCAGACACCACTTTTTCTTATGTATTTTAATTTTCTGAGTTCTTCTCCTTTCTTTTTTTTTTTTTATTTTTTTTTATGAGTACTTCCCATATTCATTTATTAGGGAAAGCGTGAACGGTATACTTTCTGAATCCTCTAATGTCCAAAAAAATGATTTTTATTTTTCTCTCAGATGTGAACAACAATTTGTTTGGGTGTAGGATTCTTTGCTTGCAATTTTTTTTTTTTCTAAAATCTTAGTGAATGCTGTTTCAACGTCTTCTAACACTTAAGGCTACCTGCTAGATACTAAGCTCTTGTTTCTCGGCTCCAGATTAACCCTGTGTGATGTGAGGCCAGTGCTCAGCAATTACATATCTCTTTTGTCAGCTCCCTTATTAAGCTCTGCCAACAAGGGGGTATAAGAGGAGACAGGAGGCCTAGAGGAGGGGAAGGGAACTGCTCTTTTCATGTTTTGCATCTCTGTTTTTCAGCCTCAGCTACCCAATGGCTTTTCATTTCTGTAGCAGTACTTGGATCCTGTTTCTAGTTTCTTCCCAAAACTGCCAGAACCAGGCTCACAGCATCAACTCAGAGGCACCATAACCAGCCAAGCCAGGGTCCCCACTCCCAGATCTTATTCTTAACTCCAAAGTGCACCTCTTATAAAATGCGAAGTGTTGGTAATCCTGACCTCTTTTTGTTGATCTCTCAGCCAGTGCTGGGATGTAGCTTCTCGCAGGTACACCTCTTTGATACCTTCCAAATTCCCTTTTTTTTTTTGCCTTTCTAATCCTCCAATACTATTTAATAGATTTTTAGAATCTCATTTAGAATACTAATAGTAATTTTTTAAAGTTTAATTACATAGTCTATGCTAACTCTTTCATTGGAGGTCTTTTTATCTATTTTCCCTGTCTGATCCTCTTATTTTCTCACACTTCCCATATAACTGTAAATTTTCCATTATCTGCTCATATTCTTAAATGAAGAGTTAGAGTATTCATAATACCTCTTGTTAACTGTGTTGGCTTCTGTTTGTATTCTGAAGACACCCATAACTCTCTACCAACTAAACAGAAAGCTTTAATCCCCACTGTGGAAATCAAAACATCAATTGACTGTGTGTTTTCCCACAAAGACAAACCTGAGGGATAATGCTGTGGCCAAAAACAACTCTGCAGACAAGACTCTCTCAGGATCAGGTTCCAAATTTTTCAGTTTATTTTTCTCTGACTGGTTTGCAAGGTGTTTCTGAGAAAGAAGCATTGCTACTGGTTAGGAGGTTCCTTCTGGATGATAGCTTGGCCTCAGAGCATCTCCTGAAAGGTCCCTCTGGCTTTGTTGCTCCATCTTCAATCAGCACCTCAGGGGGAGAGCTTTCTACTGCTGCCAAACAGCCCGCACTTCTGGATTTTTCCCTGACAACCCAAGAGAAATTTACAGGTCCTCTCAGATTTATCTCCCATTTTTACTTGACTCATTAAACAGTGTTCACAAGCTTTTAGCTCCCAGTAACTTTTTTGGGTTTGGAATACATTTTAATTTTTATTATATGTTATTTCTGGATATTATTCTTTAGGTTTGTGGCACGAGATTGGTATTATTCTTAGTGTCAGTAAATCAAAACTTTTATTTTTTTGTTAATTTCTATAGTTTAGAGGGTGTAAACTTGTCAATGTATGAAGAATTTATACTTGAAGAAACACTTATAAAGATTTAGTAAGGGATAAAAATAAGATCATATGTAAAGAGAAGAAAAAAGATTTCATACAAACTATTTATTAATAATTATCGATATGCTGATACACATACACACAGACAGACACACACACACACACACATATAATCTCCACATATCCACTCCTAAAATTTTTCTTGAGCTGCAGATTACATTTCTAACTGAATCTCTTTGAGACTCACAAACTTAGTAATATCTCATCAATATTTAGATGTTAAAATGTAACATAGTAAGAGCTGAGACCCTAAGAGAATAGATCTCAGTAACAACTACCATGTTGTAAGTGAGCTGCAACACGGCCACTTAAAAAGAAATTAAAAGAAAACCAGTTGGAGGTCTCAATATCTTACCCTATCACACATAAATGAGGGTATGCCGGAAATAAAAGAGGATTTTTAGAGCAAATTCTGTTATGGCAGAGACATGGGAGGGCTTTTCTTTCATGTCAAGTCTAAGGACTGAAATTTAAGAGAGAGCACTTAGAAATTTCGATTTACATCTCTTTGAACTTTGGGGACACGGAGGCCTGACATCTGGTTCATTTGTGATAAGGGACTATCCAGCTAACAGTTCTATGACAGAGAATTTGTTACACTGGAGATATTCCATCTTTCCAGTGTTTGTTGGGGCAAAGAACGCTTGAAGTGATCCATGGGCCAGATGTGGGTGCAATGCTAGAGTCTTCTCTTACCTGCTTAAGAAGGCATTTGGAGGATAAGGAATATAGCAGAATACAAAAGTGTGAGGTGTACTGAGGAAAGATTTGTGAGCAATTGGTGAGGGAATATGCTTTCACCCAACTCCAGGGAACCACAAATGGGACACTTAGCAATTAAATATGACCAAGACTGCAACCCTTCTGTCCCCTCTCCTTGCATTCCTGATCCCCTTTATTTTGCTCTATTTTTCTAGCATGTATCTTCTAACATAAAAGTTATGTATTGATTATCTTTATCGATTGTCTAGACTCTAAGCTCCAAAAAGGTGGGATTTTTGTATATGTTATTCACTAAAATGTTTCAATCGGCAGAATAATATTTGGATTATGATATGTACTAAAAAAATATTTGTCGAATTTGAATATGAATTGAATTGGAATCTCCAAAAAGCAATGAAATAACTCATGGACATTGACCTACAATTCTGGAGAGGCCTAGTCAGTAGGAAATTAGGATTAAAAGCTCAAAAAGAGGTTAATGAAGAAGAAACTGACCACTTTTCCAAAATACATAACCTTTCCAAGGAATACCTGAGCTAGGAGGGAGTAAAGCCCTAATCATTAATAAAATTCAGTTTTATTATTACTACTACACTGGACTGAACACATTAAAGAAACAGATGGTTTGGAAACTAGAAATAGCTGGAAGAATGTTCACTTACCTAAAGTTGACCTGAAAAGTCATGGGGCTGTGGAAGATTTCATCTAAATGCATCTAGGGTTTTGAATAGGTAAAGTTTTAATTATATTCTACAAGCTCTGCTTATTTTATAGACCAGATACATTGGTAGGTTAAAAGCACTCATTTTCTTTTTTTCACTTGTAGCATTTTTCATCCTGTCAAAATTCTGACCATCTTTTAGACAGTTTCTTCCACAACATCATGGACAATGCAACTCCAAAGTCTATATGCAGTAGCCATCATTTTCTAGCATGTAACAAAATATATAACACATATAAAGCACTTAATAAATGTTTGATGTGTGAATGAGTGAATAAATGGTAGGACTTCTTGAGATCAGAAAGCTTTAGGAGTAGCAGGAAGAACAAACTCGTTATTATGTAGTGTGTGAGAGTTAAAATTAGGTAAATAAAAATGGGTGGATATATGTTCATTTGTTGAATACCCAGTAAAGTTCCAAGAATGAATGAATAAATGAATGAATGAATGCTAACATAAATGAAATGTGTGAAAAAATGACTACATATATATAGGCAAAATGAAAACAAAAACAGGTGTGTTTATTCATCTATATTCATGTCAATAAAATAGATTTTTACATTCATCTCTGTTTTCTTTTCCTCAGATGATCCTTGTCTTTCTACTAAGCATCGGGTCTCTTGTAATCTATTTCATCAACTCTACTGAGTGAGTAAAATCCCTATTCACCTTTGTCTGAGATATTGCATCATTAGGTTGCCAGCTAATTTTGAATTTTCTGTCAGGAAAAATGGTTAATACACTTTCAAATATATTCATGTACACAAGCTCATAATAAAAGGATAAGTGTTTAGTTCTGACCCAGGAAGCACTAAAAGCAAATCCACAAAAAAATATGTGAATTGTCTCTGCATCCTGCCATGCTACATTGCTAGAGACTAGGGTGCTATGCACAGATCTACTCCTCAAGCCTCGGACTACAAGCTTCCAGCTGCCATCTCCTCCCTTGAACACTTATGAGGGCTTTGTTTGCCTTTGAACTCTTTAGGTGTTGAAGCAGAAGTTCTGTAGACATTTCAGGATTTCTCACAGGTTTCAAACAACTTAGGGTGGTCTTGGGAAAGGAACATGCTTGACCTTACCTGCGATAAAGGAGCAAATTATAATCTCCTCTTCTCTGAAGGTATTCCCTTCTTCTATGCCAAAATGAAGACAGTTTCTTGGGCACAGCCCAGTCTAATCTGAACTCCATGATGATTCTCTGAGAATTACTTTGGATTTTCATCTGAAGTAAAATTGAGATTGCAGGGCCACAAGAGACAGGTATCTTTAGGAATTCTAGGAAAACTGTAGTCTTTGCTTTGTGAATGCCTTACTGATTTAGGAAATTTTCTTTGAATTTGGCTTGGGGTCAGTCCACTTGACCTAGAGTAGCTCTATATCAAAAGGGTATAGAAGCTAAAATGTCCTGCCTGGGTAAATGGTGTGGAAATCAAAAAGAGCTACATAATCTCTAAGCTTCTGAATCCATGTTTGTAAAACAGAAATAGAAGCAATACACTCTATGAAAGGAAGAGCAGGTATTTTCCTGTTATTTTCAGCTCCATGCACGGTCTGGTGGTTTAACTCCTACATACCTCTGCTTCCAAGAGGAAAGAATTTCCTTGAGATGTAAACTTAAGTGTCTGGATTGACCATTTATGATGTATAAATAAAAAATTGCCTACCTTTTTTTTTATTTGGTCCTATATAGACACAGCTTTTAAAATGTACATCTTTATAAACTGTCCTTGTTTCTTTTCTAGCCCAGTTGGAAGCTGTTCTTCATACCAAGACAAAACCATCCCTATTGATTTGACTTTCAATGTTTTCTTTAGTTTCTATTTTGGATTAAGAGTAAGTACCTACTGAAAGTGGGAGTAAATAGATAAAAACAACTGGTACAAAATAAAGAGATCTGTGTGTGCCTCGGTCATGCAATTGGCCTATGTTTTCAGGCTGTAAAGTTAGAGTGTCTGTTCCCTAAATTGTTAAATGTATAATAAGATGTAATAACTCTCTCCTGCACCTGAAACTGTAAACCAGGCCAAAAATGCCAACACAAATGAAAATGATTTCTTTTGTAAATATCATCATCCTGTCACGCTGTCCTCCTTATTGGCTTCTCACCTCCCACTGAGAAACTTGTCCTAACAATCAGTCACAAGTTAGCAGAACCTGAATAACAATCCTCTGAAAATGTAATTGGCTCCACTGATGGCATATGTGCAATATAACTATATAAAATACTTTTATATCTTTGTTTCATTTCTGTTTCACTCATATATTAAATAATTTTTTCATTCCACAGTCCTTTATTGAGGACCCATTCTAGATCTAGATTTCAATGTATTTATCCATCCTACTTTTGTGTATACATATAAAAATATACTTTTATATATACTTTTATATATACATATAAAAATATGTCATATATATATTTAATATATATTTCCCTGACCGTCCTTCAAAACTGATGATCAAAATCTTTTTACAGCAGAATCTTCCTTCTAGAAATGCTTCCTTTCTTAATCTAAATAGGGATGTTTATAAACACAGGCCTTGGCCAGCCAAACTTCTAGTCAGCCATACCTTTTCCATTAAAGACCATCTTAAATCATATCCTTGTTGCTCACAAATAGGGAATTTTCTCTCTCTCTCTCTCTCTCTCCGCCCCCCCCCCCCTTATCTAATGTTAGAAAGCTCTAGGAGCAGCATGAAGGTTAAAGTGTTTACTCTGAAGCATGAGAGTTGAGTGGCATATAAAATGGGTTCATGTTCATTTATTAAATACTTACTAAAGGCACAAACTTTATATCTACGTAAATATATGCATATCTATATATCTACAGAAATATACACCTAGATGGCTATATAAATATATATATGTGTGTATATATGTATGTATATAATAGAATGAGATCAAAGATTCAGTTGATGAATGAACTGTAGCCAAATAAAGCCACTCTTGTGTTCACTTTAGATTTCTTGAGGATAACAGAATTTGGGGTCTTTTCTTTCCGTTTCATAGTTTTTAGCAGCTGATGACAAGATCAAGTTCTGGATGGAGATGAATTCAATTGTGGACATCTTTACCATCCCACCAACCTTTATTTCTTATTATTTGAAGAGTAATTGGCTGGGTGAGTATATTGTGGGAATAAGCAACAATCTCTAAAAAAGCCTCAACATTCATTCATAAGTATCCTTTATTTTCCTTAAATGTCTAAATGCCATTTAAAAAAAATTCTCACTGTAATTGTATGGTTTTATAATATATTATCAGAATCCTTTTTTAAACATCTCAGTACTTAGCAATGCAGTGTCCCTGATGCACAGTCGATGTCAACGTTCATTTATTGCTAATGGACTAGTTCATTCACAGCTTAAGAGGAAGGCCCCAGCATCCCTCCCCCTATGGTACCTTTATGCTGGGATCCCATATGGACTTGGCAGAGAGAAAGAGCCTCCTTTAGTCTTTAAAAGCTATACATCATCATATCCAGACATGCTGTAACATGTTAGAGATTTACTTAATTAGTAACTTAGTCTTTAAGGTGGGTGTATTGACAGTGCATGGACATTTTTTGGCTTTTATCAGTTTTTATGTAATTATATATTATTACTTATTATCTATAAAATATTCCTTGCCTTAGTTATTATCAAACTATGTAAAGTAAAGCATCATACAAACCCTCAGGAACATATCATAGAAATTCTACAGTCAGGAGTTTAAGTAGTTAATGGATAATTTGCTTTCCATTCTAAAGAAGAGTTTAGTAGTGCTTATTATATACTTTATATTAGCTCAACAACCTTATGAGGTAGGTACTATTATAATTCCCATTTTACAGATGAGGAACTAGAGAAGTTGAAGAGATTGCTTTAGATTACAACAGATACTAAGTGTCAGGGCCAGGATTTGAACTAGAGCACATACTTCTTAACCTGTGATATAATATAATATAATTAAGATAATAATATAATTAATATAATATATTTGAGCATTTCAGGAACACATTGTAAGTAGTCCCAATTGTGTTACAATTCAGACCACTCCCTGGAGTAACCCCCTCTTATGGCAGCTTTCTCCTTTCAATTGCTTTGTAGGTTTAAGATTTTTAAGAGCGTTGCGGCTGCTAGAACTCCCTAAAATCTTGCAAATTCTGAGAGCCATCAAGACTAGGTAAATGCCAGCCTCACTTACTGGTTTGTATTAGAATCTAAAATGTTAACTGAACCTTGAATTCAACTCATTTCTTAGAATTCCAGTACAGAAATCTTGAAATCCCACAGCTTCCAAGATGTAATTTGCTCACTTTTTCCCCCATTGTATTAACATCGCACACTGAACAGTTTGCAATCATTTTGAAGCTTTTGTATCTTCTTTGTTTCGTAGAGCTACAGTGTGTAAGTGCATTTAGGCTTTAATTCTCTCCCTCCCCAACCACCCAAATGAAAAATCAAAGCAATTCAGAAGCTTTGGTTCTATACATTTACTATTATATCAATTGTGTCTTCCCCAGCTAGGAATGTTAAGAAAATTTCTCTGAACAGGAGAGCTGCCCAGTGTCAGCAATGAACTATTGCTTACAGAAATAGAGCAATTCCAATGTCTCAAGAAACAAACAAATAAAAATCCAAACCACCTTCGAGCAGCAATACTTCTAAAGTTTTAAGCAGTTTTGTCTTAAGTTACCTACTCAAAATCTCTATGCCTCTAACTTTCTCACTAGAAGCATCAAATATTGCAGGCCAGGGAGATTTCATTGCTAAATGTTTATGCATGATGGAGAAGTCAAGATGGGAATGTGCGATTCTTGTGTGGCAGGTGGCCCTGCCTGAAAATCACAGAAATTTCAGCTAAACTCTAGGGCTTTATTTAGGAGACAGGAACTTGTCTGATCCTCTTCACACAAAGATCCTGGTATGAATTTAGCAATATGAGACCACATTTTTGTGATCTCCTCAAAATTTCATTTTGGAAGCCCATTCTGGATTTTCAGGATACTGTATTTGTACTATTACTTAGATAATGTAGCAATCTATGAAATTTATTTTGTGATGATACACATATATTTTGCAAAGCAGTATAATATCAAGCTAGTGGATATCATAGAAAAATTTAAGCTTTTGTACAAGTGTGTGTAAGTGGGTGTGTTTAAGAGATGCTCAAACTCTAATGTGTATATAAATTAAGCAGAGAAGCTTGTAACACTGTGGATCTGTAGATAAGGGGTGGAGCCTGGGATTCTGCATATCTCATATACTCCCAGGTAAGCTTATCAGTGCTTCAGGGCTGTGAACCACACTTTGAGCAGCAAGATTTTCAAGGTGAGATATTGAGTTGTTTTGGAACCTGCCAGAACCCAGCAGTTCTTTGTCTTTCTTCCTCCAGCAATTCAGTGAAGTTCTCCAAACTGTTATCAATAGTTCTCAGTACTTGGTTCACAGCTGCAGGATTCATTCACCTGGTAAGCATCTCATCAAACATGATAATTTTGTGGGCCAGCATGAATGCCTTTACGAAATGGAGGTAATCCTCATGAATGCCTGTCTTCATCAGTGTAACTAATGTGAGATTTATCTTTTACTTCCCTTTTCTGGATTTTTCTCCAGCTTCATATTTCTGACAAATAGGTATCTCCCATACTCTTTTAGCTTTCAAAACCTTCTCATAGAAAGGGATCTAATAAGCAATAGGAAAAATTTATCACTATATCTTCTTAAGAGTTTCAACATTTTAAAAAAAGAACATAGAGTCCAATAAACAAAGCCAAGGAGAGAATTTCACACTTATAAAAACTGAAGAATTGTGTGGTGGGTGTTCTTGAGTTGCAAAGGAAAAGCTTTGAGGCTTTCTTGGTTCTCCTGAAATTAATCTGCATGACACAGCTGCCTCCTTTGCCTATAGGAAAGCCTAGTTTTTAGTCCACATTTATCGGCACTATAATAAGTGGATTTCAGCAGTAGGAAAATCCTAGACCTTATTGTCAAGGACAGTTGAGGAGCAGTCATTAGAAAATGCAGAAATTGAAATGGGATGTCAAAAGACTACACAGTCCTTTGAGAAAAGAAAAACAAAACAGACAAATTAAAACAATAACAAGAAAAAAGAAAAATTATCAAGCACCGAATGCAAACTGTGGTACAAACCTCAATGAATCTGAAAACAGCCAAATGCCTTTCTCAGCACTCAAGCAAGAGAGATTTTCCTCCTGAAAAAAAAAAAAAAAGTTTCAGAGCAGTAGAGTCAAGGCCTGGGATCTAGAGGATTGGACCTTGGGGCATGGAAGTAACGGGGGAAAAGCAATCATCAGTGTCCTTGTAGAGACCTATTGGCTATCACAAAATAGTAGGAAAGAGAATGCTAAAGGAGATACCATGGTAACAGGACGTTTTTTTAACCTTCAATAGCAGTTCCAATGAGGAGCTCCCATACTAAATGTGGCCTATGGGTATATACATATATATATTTTTTATTTCTATGTGATTTTTATTTATTTTAATTAAATTTAATACATCATATGTATATTGCCTTGTGTGCTCACCCCCCAAAGTCAAATCTTCTGTTACCGCATATTTGACCCCCTTTACCCTCATCTACAACCTCCCCTCACCTCCTTTCCTCTGGTAACCACTAAACTGTTATCTGTGTCTATGAGTTTCTGTCTTGTTCATTTCACTTAGCATGATAATTTCAAGATCCAAGATGCAAATGGCAGTATTTCATCTTTTCTTATGGTTGAATAATATTTCATTGTATTTTATTTGAACTAGTAGTGTTTGTGTTTTATTTTATATTTTTTGACTGCTTGCTAACTTTTATGGAGAACTCATATAAAACCCCTGATTTCTAGATTCTTTGGGAAGATACAAGGTTCTAGCAACATGCTCTCCCAAGGCCACTAACAGTCCTAGTTGAAGACTAGCTTCTCCCTATAAAAAGAATGTGCTCCTGGGTTGGACACAGTCTCTGTAAGGCCTGTTTGAATCATTAAAGATTTTTGCTTGACCCTTCTAAGCATGTGAATATGTGTCTTTGTTGGTATAATAACCAATCAGGCAAGGAGACTTGTGACTTAAAGGGATCCAGTGTGAGTCATCTGGAACATTAAAAACATAGAAGAGCTATATCCTAGAGCAAAGAAAATATCAGATTTTGTTGAGATGACATTTGAAATAACAAATCAAAATAAAAGTGATAATTACCCCAAATCACTATGTTTCCATACTTACACTGTCCTTCCGCTAAAAGTTGATACCATTTAAAGGTGAGTATTAATCAGAAAGTAGTAAATATAGTGCTATCCTTATATTCTGCCAGAAATAACAAGAGGGTATACTGGAGAGCAGAGAGACATCTGTATAACAACAGCTACCTACTATAACAGTTATAAGAAAAACAATTACAAGGTAATTTGCCCAATGAAACAAAGGAAAAAATTAAGAAAAATCCCTCCTTATTTGAGAAAAAATATAAATAAAAGGCTTTAAAAACTGAAAACAATAATTCAAACAAAATACATAAGATTTTAAGTAAAAAGTTCTTAAACAGTAGCAAGAGTTGAAAATGAGCTGAAAGATACCAGAGAAAAATAAGAAGAAAGAAGTACTGGAGAGCTAAAAACCACAGGGGAAACCAAAATGTAATAAATGTGACAAAAATGTGTTCAGGAACATGGTAGTTAAGACTGAGTGAAAAATACTGACATAGAAAAGAACAAAGGTACTCTCAAATGACTGTTGAGAAGAAACATGGAAGATGGGCAAAGTCAATTCAGCATATTATAAAATTAGTGTCCTGAAGAAAAGAACACAGCAAATGGCACCAGAAAAAATATTTAAAATAAAGTTTTGAATCTATAGATTAAATGGTATACTGTAATCCAAGAGAAAAAAAAAACTAAATTATTTATTTCAACCATATTTGGAGCAGTTTACTGACCTTTGAGGATAAGGAGAACAAAGTGAAGTCTATAAAAGGGGGGAAAAAATCAAACTAGCCTCAGATTTTGTGAACACATCAACCAATACAGGAAGATGATAGAGTGGTGTCTGCAAACTTTGTGTGAAAGAAAGTGTAACCTACCCTATCACTTTAAGCATGCAAGAGAAACTAGCACCCACGAGCCCCTTTTTAAAAATGCATCTTGTTGATAAAATCCAACCACAGAGAAGATGAATGAAAACTAAGAACTGAAGAATGAGGAAACCATGATAAAAAGTAATAGTAGTGCTTACCAAATTAATTTAAAATAGAACTAAGACATAACTAAGGAAATTATGGTTATGGACTGGAACACACATGTGCAATGTAAAAATAATATAATACAAATGATGAGGTAAGAGGAGCTGGGAGAATATCTTTATATCCTCCTCCATAATATATCTAATATAAAATTAAAACATAAAGTGTAAAAACATTAAAATTCAGTTTTGAAATAGGGAGTTAAAATTAGATAATAATTCACTATTTTAACATTAGTCCATAACCCTTTATTTTAACTTTAACTTACTTCCCATCTGGAAATGAGTAGTAGATACTAACATGGTTAATAGGAAAGCAAACTGGACAGTAGACCCTCAGAAGGCTGCCATCTCTTCAGTGCTGAAAGAATACCCCCAAAGATAGTGCATTAAACCTTAAAGGGTTATTTAAACTATTGTGAAAGAAATTTCCAAGTTGAAATAAATTTAGTTTTAGTTTGTATAACATGTTATGCAAGGATATGATTGAAACCCTGTGCTAAGATGTTAAACACACTGAAGTTTTAACATAAATGAAACTCCCAAGCAACTCTTGTATTCCTGCAGGGAGAGGGGGAATATATATATGTATATATATTTAAATCTGTGTGATTTAAACTTGGCTTTCTTATAGTACAATAGTCTCAGGAGGTAGTGAAGACTCTAGAAGTCAGCAGAAGCAGATTGGTATACTTTACAATATAATTCACTACCAGCCATGGAAGTTAACTGTATATGTACGATCTTTTCTTTTTTTGGAGTGAGGTATTAATAGGAGTCCACACTTATAACCTATTCATCAAACTTAAGAAAGCTTCAGCACTGGGCACATCACTTTTAAAAAGTGATTACATACCTGAGCAAATTATTATTTCTAATTTCCATTCCAGTTCTTAACGACAAAACAAAAAATCTACTTGCCCCCACCATCTCTAGCATTTATCATTTTTGTGTTAAATAGCAGTGGAAAATGTATAGGAAATAAGTAAGCTATTTGGAGAAAATGTCTAAAAATGGAAAAATAAAGGAAAATTCATATATTCTATATAATTCTTATATGTTTTTATAATGATATATGATATATATCATATACTTATAATAAATGTATATATGCTATAAAGTATAGTACCATTGACTAAGTTACTCTTTTCATTCAATGTAAAAAAGATAATCTGATGAATTTATTTTCCTTAAAATGTGGAGACTTAAGGGGAAAATCAAAGGAAATATTTTTCAGAGTTTTAACTCAATCACTGAAAAGATTTTTGTGGAGAGTGGGGGAAATAACTTGGAAAACTTGTTTGCTTTTCCTCAGACACTAGCATTCATGTGAAATGCTCATTTGAGTGCTTCTTTCTTTAATGAGAATCCTGTTCTGGTGAAAAATGAGAATAAATAATAATTGCTCAGTCGGAGAGCCTTTGGAGTCTCGTAATGGTTCTAGTATGTGGTGATGTGCCACATGAAAAGAAAAAGATATGAGCAGCCACCCCACCCCCACCCCATGGAGCATTTCAAAGGTGGTCTCAAGCTACATGTCCCCTCAGATTTCAGCAATAATCACTGTGAAAGAAAACAAGACTTCGCAATCACTACCCATACTTTGCAAACCCTTCACAGCAGCCTAGGAATCATTTAATATTTCTCTTGAATTGAATTAGGTGAAACAAATCCAATATTTTGCTTGTTCTTTGTAAGCTTTTCCTTGGGTTCCATTCAGAAACCTTTCCTGAGTCTTCTCTCTTTGGACAGGTGGAAAATTCTGGTGATCCCTGGCTCAAAGGTAGAAATTCACAGAATTTATCGTATTTTGAGTCCATTTACATGGTCATGGCAACAACGTCAACTGTTGGCTTTGGAGATGTGGTACCCAAGACATCCATAGGACGGACTTTCATCATGTTCTTCACCCTGGGGAGTTTGGTGATGAATATATTTATCTTTCAAATAGATATACACAAACCAAAAACATTTGGTTAATGGTGAGAAATAAAGCGATATAGGTTTAAGAGTGAATGTTACATTGTTCAGAGCAGGTGTCAAATGAAAATGAAGATATACATGGATCCTTTTCTCCCAGACTGCATCCTCTGGAGCATGTGATGTAATTCCTTAGTTGCCAAGGATGAGGATGGTTGACAAAGGAGAGCAGACTTTTCTTATTAGCTTCCACATTGATTTGAGCAATCCTATCTTCTTTCATCTTTTGCCCATCAGATTAAAATCTTTCTTTTAAAAAGGAAAGGCATTTGAGATTTGGTCTGAAGAAAGTTCTGTTCTTGCCAGCCCAAGTGAGTAAGCTCTCTTGAAACTAGCATTTTACTTTGGATAAATTAACATCTGTGTATGGTTCAGGACAAAGGCAGCCTCCTTTTCTTTTAGTTCCTAATTTCAATTCCTTAAAAACTATACCAGAGTTCTTCACACCTTTCTGATATTCCTCTGTCCACATTGTTAGGTCCCTCATTTAATTTTATCTCTGTCTCATATGCTTTATTTTTCCAAGTTCCCAAATAGTATCAAGTCAAAGTCAGAATAGTAGTTTGTAGTAATGAGGGAACAAAACAGGCAGGAAAGTTCCCTTACTGCTTGTCCTTTCTTTCATCATTTTCAGCATTTTGAATGCTAAAAAGCATTTTATTAAATTTTAACCAAATGGAAAGGCTGAAGTAAGGAAGAAAAATGGTCTTCCTTTAAAAATGTAGTTCACAGCCATTCTTCTCCTAGATGAGAGAAAATTTTATGTACCTTCTTTCTCTGTCATAATCTGATTTTTCAGTATCCTTGAAAATAGTGAGTCCTAAGGTTTATTTGCTGATATTTTAGGTACTATTTGCAAACTATATCCCTGAGATGGTGGACCTTTTTGTTAACAAGAGGAAACACACCAGTTCCTATGAAGTACTCAAAGGAAAGAAGTAAGTATTTTTCAAGTATAATTTCTACAGTTTGAGATATTCTACTAATCATCTATCTCTTTCTAAAACCCTATCGACAGGCCTAGTGAATATATTGGCAAGAACCTTCATTCACTAATGAGGGTTGTGCTAGAATAAATACCATAAAAAGATAATATTTGCTACTTGATAAAAACTACTATATCGATGCTCATAAGAGCATTCAGTCACCTAAAATGACAGATAATGTTGTCATTCACTATCAAATGTTGATTGTGGCAATATTTCTACATTCATTATCACTAACTATTCTCTTATATCCATTATTAAATGTCTAATTCACTTTGATCATGTGGTTAACCCATGGATAATTTCACATAATGTATCAAATTAAAGCCATGGTTTGAATTTAAAATAATTAATTCAGTTATCTTAGCCAAAACTCCTCTAAACTATGTGGGCTCATTCATGGACAGAGGTTTGCTAGAGTGAGAAGCGATTTCAAGCTCTTTGCCAGTACTTCATAGATTTGTCCGTGCTATAGCTATTTGTTCCCAGAAGGGAAATGGAATTGTTTTTACCCTATTCCTCTGTAAATATGTGTTGCTTCAGTTTCCATTATGCTTTTTTACATCTAAGAAGAAAAGAATGAATCAGAGATCTTAAATTTGAGATCTTTGTTATTTATTCTCTGTCTGCCGTAGAGGAAAGAGGCACAATGAAGATACATTCTTTTAGACTGGTCTTTTAATGTAATTCGATGAAAACCAAAATTAATCTAGGACTATGAAGAGTAATAATAATAATGATGAAATTAATGAAAACAATAAAATAAACTAGACAAGCCAAAGTTTGATCTGATTCATTTCAGGAAAAGGATTATGTGACACATGATAAATCAGCCCATAAGGTCTGGAAAATTTAAGGTAAACTCAGGCTAAAATTATGCTTTCCATTTCCTTAAATGACTATTGGAGGAAAAAAATAGCTTCTTTGTATATTCAGCCTAAAGAAATTGACAGCTATTTTTTAACATAAAAGTTACATGCTTGGATTTGTGCTTCTAGGTGTCTCTCCATTATACATACTTTGTTGTGACTAGTAGATAAATTTGTATGGAGCAGATAAACTGAAATAACCTAGAATCTGATGCTACTTCAGCCATAGTCTTCGACTATGGGAAAATCAGTAGAACATTCTGAGTCTCAGTTTTTCCTCAGTGAAAAAAGACAATATCAGCCAATCAGAAATCAAGTGGAAAGCCAAATCAAAGTACACGTTAACACCCATTATAAGTTATAAATAACTATTAAAATCCTAGCAATTATGATAGTTATTGTTGTATTCCTAAAAAGCTATGTGTGATTCAAATGTGTGGAGTCGTACTCTATGTGAGATGAACTAGAGACTACAGAAATCTGATGCGTCTTCTGTATAATAGAAATCCAGTCCTGGGTGTTTCTATTTTTAAAATCTGGGTGATTCAAATACCAAATTTATTTGAAGCTAAGTTTAAGCTAATTGTCCATTGCTAAATCTAGACAGAAAGATACTTCTGTCTCTCAGATGATCCGCCTTACATGTTCTTGCCACCTAGGTTCATTGTGGTCTGTGGAAACATCACAGTTGACAGTGTGACTGCCTTCCTAAGGAATTTTCTTCGCCATAAATCAGGGGAAATCAACACCGAGATTGTTTTTCTGGGAGAGTAAGTGTATCTGTGTGGCTCACGGGCTCTAAATTAATACTTAAGTTATGTGGGAATATTTTTTAATGGAAGAAAATTACCCTTCTAATATTCATAGAAAATTTAGGAAATAATCATAAGCAAAAAGAAAAGAAGCAGCAATCTTATGACCAGAATTAACCTCTAAAATATTTTGGAATATATCTTGCCAGATGTTTTTCTGTATATGTACTAATATTATTTAAGTGATCCCCTATCATTTAGGATATTCCATACATATTACTATTATATATGACCATAATTTTGAGCACAAGTCTGGTACACCTCATAATTATTATTCTAACTCTTGGTAATGTGAAGTTCAAATTCGTGCACAAAAGATTGTCTTGATAATGTTTTTCTTCTATGCAGTTTACATTTTCACAAGCAAAATCTGAGTCAAGTATTATATGAAAAACTGGAAAATGCATTTTTAATACAAAAAAGATTTTGAAGTAGGCAAAGTGGTTTCTAATTATTCTTATTTTATTTTATGACTTTGGTTCCTAGTGAGATTGAGCAATTTTTGTGTTTTGATGATTTGCTCTCCTTTTTGAAATTCTTCTTTCTTTTATCCTCTTTTCTATGGGGCTTATTATCTGTTTACTGACTTTTAAGCACCCAATATATTTTGATATTAGCTATTTGTGTCATATTTTGTAAATATTTTTTTTCTCTCTTTGCCTTTTAATTTTTGTGTGCTTTTATTTTAATATAAAAGCATTTGATTTACATGCACTTCAGTACATATACTTTTTGGATTTTTGCTTTTACATTCTTAAGCCTCTCTTTTTTAGAATTAAGTAAACATTTCTTTATTATTTCTATGCTTTCATATAATTTTTTTTTAATATTTAAGCTCTCTGGAATTGATTTGATTTAATGTGAAGAGAACTAACTTCTTTTTTTAAAAAATAGTTAATTAGTTATTTAGACATTACTCACTAAATAAGCCAACCAGATTTGAAATGACATTTTTATCTTATATAGGAATGTATATAGATCATCGTGACCTTTACACATTTTATAGTTAAAACTCTGTAGTTTTTATATTATGACATCTTCAATCCACCATAACTTTGGACTGTCATATATGATCTAACTAATAAATATTTTGAATTCCTCTAAGGTACTACTGATGGATAGTCAACAGTTCTGTTTCAGTATCATTGTCATGCTTGTTTTTTTAGTAATTTGTTTATTGGAATCCTTACTTAAAAAATAGTAAAAAAAAAAATTGCTAAAACTGATGATAAGAAGCTAATGTAATACAACTAAGACAAAAGGAAATCATTAGATGTATGGAAAGCAACGTGTTTCATTCATGTTCTGCTGTGTTTTCATAAGTATTAGTCAAGATAATGATTGAAATTTTTATATGGTACAAAATGTTGGAGATATCTATCTAAAGTTTTGCCAATTGCATCTATACTCTGAAGATCTCAAAATTCATATCCTCCAGCAGACATTACTTGTAGCTCTGTATTCACACAACTAATTACTTACTGGATATTATGCCCCCCTCAAGCGTTAGAAAGCCCTCTTAGACTCAACATTTTCAAAAAAACAAATGGATCTTTATGTTCCCCTTTCCATCTCACATGTAAATTTAAAAAATAGGAGAAATAAAACAGCAACAGTAAAAAGAAATAGTAAAGGGGATCTCATCAATACAGTTTCTTAAAACAGAAAACTAAGCATTGTCTTTGATACTCCCGTCTCCCTCGGACCTTGTGTATGCTTTCATCAGTGTCATCAGTTTGTCCTCTAAATAAATTCTGTTTCTGTTTCTACCATTTCATCTTCAATATCGCAACCCTGTTCAAAATTAATGTCTTGTCTCTCCTGAATTTCTGTAAAGGCCACTTTATTGATTGATTCTTTTGGCTCAGAAGTTCTTCTCTTACCCTTATATGACTAGTCTATTTTCATCCTTCAGCACTCAAAGAGACCTTCTCAATTCAACCTATCTAGATTAGTTTCTCTGAATCCTTCTATCTCTTTACTCTATTATATTTCCTCTAAAGCAATTATCACCATCTGTAATTGTGGTAGATTTGCTTTTAATATAGCTATTAACACTTCTTTCCCTTACTGTACATTCTTGCTATTCTTCTCAATAAAAGATGGAGTCTCCTTTTCCTCCCTTTGAATCTGGACTGGTCTGTGACTTGATTTAATCATTAGAATACAGCAGAGGTGACACTTTGCTAGTTTCAAGCCTGGCCTTTCAGAGGACTAGCAATTTCAACTTTAACTCCAAGAGAGTCCTAAGCCATCACATAAAAAGTCAGGCTGGCTTGCTGAGAAGGCCCAACTAGCTCTCAGCTACTCCAGTCAAATAACTGAGCCAATGATCATGTGTGTCGTCATTTTGATCATTCCAGCTCTCTGATGAATGTACCCACACGAATGACCACACTCAGCACTATATGGTACAGAAGAATTACCTTGCTGACACCAGCCAACCATAAAATCATGAGAAATAATTTGTTGTTTTAAGTCAATAAGTTCCAGAATGGTTAGTTTGTAGAAAGAGATAACTGTTACAAAAATTGGTACTGCAAGTGGGGTGCTATTATAACAAAAGCCAAAATATGATCTTTCCCTTGGAACTGGTGGCAGGCAGAAGCTGGAAGTGTTGCATGGAGACTCTTATCAAAGGCCAGGAAAACAATGGGGCAGTTGCTACTGGAAGAGGAGCAGAATTTTGGTAACAACATCATCAAAAGTAACATAGAAGATAGAAAATGTATGTAGGGAAATTGTGAAACTGGCTAAGAAGTTGCCAAAAGAATATTGAGTGTCATTTGCTCTCCTCTAATCATGTATGATAAGGTAAGAAACTAGAGCCGAAGAAGAAAGTCTTGAGTTTTCAAGCAGCACATAAAGGAAATATAGAAATCTTAGAACAGTCTCTGCAGCTGGCTAAAAAAAAAAATCCAAAGAAGAAAATGACCTCAAAAGGGAAAAATAAAATAAAATCTGGGTTTCTACCTATAAAATACGACCTCAAAGTCAAAGGTCAAGATTCAATCAAGGATGCAGCTGTATGACCCCCTTTGTTAAGACCTCAGAGAGATTTAAGGTTGTGACTTATAGATGCTTCTCTCAGTCAAGCAAAGGGTTTCTAAGAAACTGAAGACATTCTTCCCAGAATTCTGACATTCTCAAAGTAGAGAGAGAACTGCAGAGGAATCATGGACATGACTTTTGGAGGCATGACATGAGCCTAAATAATATTTCTAGAAATTCATCAGCGCTTTAAAGAAATTTTATTGGTCAAAGTACTGCCAGCTTTGAGTAAAAGTGGCAGAGAGAGTTAAAAATTAAAAAAATAATAATAATAAATGCCTCTGGGCTTCCAAACTAGCATAGGCAGGAAACAAGCTGAGAAAGCTACTCAAGGACAAACATGGGCAATTTTTTAGGGAAAAGGAAAGATGATTCAGAGGGTCAGAGGGCAGAGACCAGAATCAAGAACAGTGGAGGAGTTCATAAGAACAGAACGAGGCTCTCATCAAAAAACACATTCTGTCCTGGAGAAGGGGGCCCTAACGATATGTGCTCAGATAGATTTCAGAATTTCTGTGGACCAGTGATTTCTATGTGCCCTCCATTACCATCCCCACCTTTTCTGATTTGGAATGTCTCTTGCAATTTTCCTAACCCTGCCTTATCATGATATTCTGGGTATTGAGATGAGGATAATAAAAGTTATCTATCTAGTTCATGGGTCTTCAGATGAGGAGGAGCTATACGTGAGGAGGCCCATCCGCATCTAGACCTGACTTAAGATGACAAGATCTAGGACTTTGAGCTGATTGCTATAAAGAGATGAGAACTTTGGGTGAGAACGTGAGAGTATTTTGTATAAGGGAGGTATGTGAATTCTTGTGGCCAGAAGACAGTGGTAGATTGTTTTAAAAGGATGGCTGCCAGCAATTTCTCCCAATGTTTACACATATTCTATTCCTTTACCAAATTAGACCCAAGCTTTAAGCCCATCCCTAGAATTAGGCTAGTGATGTGGATAAATGGAGTATAGATGTTTTCCAAGAGGAGATTAAGGGTTCTATTAATTGCTTATATAACAATCTCTTAAGCAAAGTCAGTCATCTTTTGCTGTCTTCGATACAACATTCTCTGTCCAGGTCTCCTCCTTCTTTGGAATTGGAAACCATATTTAAATGCTACATGGCGTACACAACTTTTGTTTCTGGATCTGCACTGAAATGGGAGGATCTGAGGCGAGTTGCGGTAAGAACTATTTTTTTTTCTCTCCTTATAGTTACCCTAACCTACAGCAATTAAGATGACAGGTCGTATTGTTCTTTCAAAAGCATTACTCCATACCCTTAAATTAAAGAAAATATGACTTCCTCAATTTTAAAAACTGGTCATAAAGGAAGTGTAGTAATTGATCTCCAAATCCTCCTTGATAAATATCAAGCAGACCTCACTGTTTACCTATACTTGTTTTTAAATGATTTATTTCACTAAATTATCTATTTACCTAGAACAATTTTATTTTCACAATCTAAGAGAGCTGGAAAAATTACGGATAACAATAGTGTGTTTGCTCTCACCATCCAAATAGGATTCTTACCAGAGGACAGGTTTACCAACTTCTAAACATACTGATACGCCTTCTGATAGGAGAAACATGAAGGAAAATAGCAGAAATCCCATTAAGGTTAGAACTAAAAGCAATGATTAAAGGCCAACCCTCTAGACAGCTTTCATTTAAGGTCAAAGCCAGTTTTCTCTCATTTTGTAGGTTTCATAGAATCATGTACACAAAAGTCTTCAATTTTTTAAAGCAGAGATCTATAGCGTTAACATGTAGGCAGTTGTTTAAAAAGATGTTATTACTCATCACTAGGCATAAACTAATGGTTAGGATGATAGGAAAAATATAACTATGCACTTTACCCATTTAAAGCAATCTAGTTTCTATGCTGGAGACCCTGTGCCCTAGTCCATCTACTGTAGCCTTCACAGCCCTTGCAGCATTTGTAGGACTATATTCTGATGTAAATTATCCTTATCACAATTTCTTTCTAAGTATGTTCTCTCTTGTATTGGAAGTTTTATGACAAAACCATAAGAAAACCAAAAAGAGGAACATGTAATGAACCTGTATTTCCCATGTAATGAACAATATGGTTGCTGTTTTTAATCTTGAAGAATAGGTGGACTCTGCAGAAGCATGCCTGATTATAGCTAACCCTTTGTGCAGTGATTCACATGCTGAAGACACTTCAAACATTATGAGGTAAGAAGCTGGCATTGCGTTTTTTGTGCTCCAATGATGAATTTATTGCTACTTCTTTTAAAATAAAGCCCAGTGCATAGGACTAAACAGAAGAAGATGTCATCTATCACAGCACTAGGTTCATCATATTCCAGGTTTCTGCCTATTTTTCTGCCCCTCCCCCAGAGAATGTGCAGATGTATGAAAAAAAGTAATTTAGTATCCTGAGTATCTATGTGCTCCTCCACATAATTTCCTGAAGTTTCATATGGATAATAGCTATCTAAATTTAAAAAGCAAGCATTTAGATAACTAATAGCTGTTCAGATAGCACCATTATAAGTAACATTTTCCCTTCCTCAAAAATAAAGATATCATTGGTTATTTGTAAACCTTATTAGTAGACTTAATTTATTGTGCTTTTTACCCCAGTAGTTCTGGTGAAAGATTGTGCGTGGTTTAGTATGATGTGATTGTGACTATTGGCAAGTATTTTCAAGATGGCTAGAATAGTGCTATCACCTTTAATTGTGAACTATCTATGAGAAGGAATTTGACTCGCAGTAACAGATTCGAAATGTGATGGCAATGGCATCGTGCCTAACCCAGATGATTTTCTGACCCTTGGAGCTAATTAAATATACATAGCTGAAGGTGATTCTACAAGTTGTAAAAAAAAAATAGCTAAGAATTTGTACCATGCATAATACAGTAAATATGAGATAGGCTTTAGTTTCTTAATTTGTAAAATGAGAAAATTGAATAAGACGGTCTACGAGCTACTTACTTCAAGTTACAGACAACAATTCAATCTCTAGTTTTTCTTGTAACTCGTGAATCTGAGTTCAAAGGCTAAAATATATGAAACTGTTTATTTCTTCCTCATGAATTGATCTCAAATGACCAGTCTCTAATACCAAGAACTGACCTTTCCATTGATTTATTTTACTAAGTCACTAAAACAATAGCACCCTCCAATTGGTATGCTATTAAACAGAACATTTTGAGATAACAGCATAACTATGAACTTTATAATATGCCATTTTATTATACTTACCCACACATCAATTTAACTCTGAGTTGAATTGTATCGCAAAGCCATTGTACGTGGCACATCACTGATGAGTATATTTCTTGTCTATGTAGGGTGCTCTCTATCAAGAACTATAACCCTAACACCAGAGTCATCATACAGATACTTCAATCCCATAACAAGGTACCGTAACTTTCTAGCTTCATCTTTTAGTCGGTGGAGCTAGCTGAACTTAGTTCATCTAAATGGATGAATTTATTACTTTCTAATGATTTTACTTTCTAATGATATTACTTTTGAAAAGATTTTGCCAATTTCAGGCAAAATTTGGAGTCTCATTAAGATTGTTAATCACTTAAGAATGTAAATTCGGAAAGAGGTATAGTCGTATATTTTAAAAGCTTCTGCCTGAGGCTCTAACTTCCAATCAACTTGAATCTAGGTACTAACTGAAATTCTTTGCTTTGGGACAGTGACAGGTCTTGGCACACTCTCAACTGCTGGAAGCCACTAAAAAGAAAGTAGGCTGATTAGGCAATCATTAAGGTTTGAGAAACAACCAAGAGCTAGGTCAAGGTTGATCAGTAAGGTTCATCTTCTACACAAGGTCATTCCTTAAGACTAGGAGCAGTCGAAGTTTTTTCTAATGCATGAAATCCAATACAGAGCGTCAAGGAAAATGAACAAATAGAAATATGTTTTCTAAATAAACAAACAACAACAACAAACTAAGACAAAGCCTCAGGAAAAGATGTTAATGAAAGAGAGATAAGTGATTTACTTGACAGAGTTCAAAATAAGTGTCATAACAATGCTCACTGAACATGGGAGAAGACTGGATAAAGAAAGGAAATATTTCAACAAAGAAAAAGAAAATATAAGAACTTACCAAATAGAAGTCATACAGCTGAAGAATACAATAACTGAACTGAAAAATCAAATAGAGGGGTTCAACTCAATCTAGAGGAAGCAGAAAGGGTCAATGAACTGTAATATAGGCAGGGTAGGGGAACTCACCTAACCAGAGCTGCAAAAAAGAAAAAGGAATGAAAAGGAGTGAAGATAGCTTAAGAGACATAGGAGACAATATCAAGTGGACCAACAGTTGCATTATAAGAGTCCCAGTTGCATTATAAAAGTACCCTGGGGAATGTTCCATGTGCGCTTGAGAAGAGTGTGTATTCTGTTACTTTTGGATGGAATATTCTGTATATGTCTGTTAAGTTCATCTGGTTCAACTTGTTTTTTTGTTGATTTCTTTACATATGACTTATCCATTGATGAAAATGGAGCATTAAAGTTATTATTATTGGGTTATTACATGATGAAAGTGGGGTATTACAATATTATTATTTTATTGATGTCTATTTCTTTTAGGCCTGTTAATTAATGCTTTATATATTTGGGTGCTTCTGTGTTGGCTGTATAAATATTTATAAATGTATTATCCTCTTGTTGGATTGACTTCTCATTATGTAATGACCTTCTCTGACTCTTATTACAATCATTGCCTTCAAGTCTATTTTGTCTGATAAGTATGGCTACTCCAGCTTTCTTCTGGTTTTTATTTGCATGGAATATTTTTTCCCATACTTTCACTGTCAGTGTATGTGTGCCCTTATATCTGAAATGAGTCTCTTGTAAGCAGTGTATAGATGAGTCTTATTTTTTTTTAAATCTGTTTGGCCACTCTATGTCTTCTGATTGGGGAATTTAATATATTTATATTTAAAGTAATTATCAGTAGGTATTTACTCATTGTCATTTATTAATTGTTTTCTGGCTGTTTTGTAATTCCTCTGTTTCTTTCTTCTTTCTCTCTTCCTTTGTGATTTGATAATTCACAGTGGGTCTTAGATTCCTTTGTCTTTGACTATCTACTACTGGTTTTTGCTTTGTGTTTACTTTGAGACATATATATAAAAATAACATTTATAACAGTCTATTTTAATTTGATAATAACTTAAATTTGATCACATTTAAAGCTCTACATTTTTACCCACCTTCCAACATTTCGTTTTTGATGTTATAGTTTACATCTTTTTCTCTTGTGTGTCCATTAAATAATTATTGCAGTTATAGTTATTTTTACTCCTTTTGTTTTTTAATCTTTATACTAGCTTTGTAAGTGTTTAATCCACCACCTCTTTTATAACATTAGATTATTCTAAATTTTACTGTGTATATGCCTTTTATATATATTTGCCTTTACTAGTGTAGTTTATACTTTTATGGGTTTTCCTGTTAGTAATTGTCAACCTCTTGCTTCAGCTTAAAGAAGTTCTTTTAGCAATTCTTGTAATGCAGGTCAAGTGGTAATGAACTCCTTTGTTTTTATTTCTTGTAGGAAAATCTCTCTCTCTCCTTCAATTCTGAATGACAGCTTTCCTGGGTAGAATATTCTTGGTTAGCGGTTGTTGTTGTTTTTTCCTTTTAGTGCTTTGAATATACTTGGTCACTCCCTATGGTCTGGAAAGTTTCTTCTGAAAAACTTGCTAGTAGTCTCATGGTGGTTCCCATGTACAGGACAAGCTGTTTGTCTCTTGCTGCTTTTAAGATTATGCTCGCTCACGCTCTCTCTCTCTCTCTCTCTCTCTATATATATATATATATATATATACACACACACACACATACACACACACATGTGTATATATATATACACATATATATGTACACACACATACACGCACATATACATACACACATATATACATATATACTGAAATAATATTCAGTTATAAATAAAGAAGGAAATTTTGCCATAGTGACAACATAATTGGAACTTGAGGATATATTCTAAGTGAGATAAATCAGACAGAGAAAGACAAATACCGTATGATCTCACTTATATAGAGAATCTAAAAATAAATAAATAAACCCTGAACACATAGATACAGAGAACAGATGGGTGGTTGCCAGAGGTGGGTATGGGAGTGGAGAAAATGAGTGAAAGAGGTCAAAAGGTACAAACTTTCAGTCAAAAAATAAATAAATCATGGGGGTATAAATATATAGCATGGGGGCTCTAGTTAATAATAATTATTACATATTTGAAAGTTGCTAAGAAAGTAAATCTCTAAATTTATCATCATAAAAATAATTTTACAACCACTATGGTGATGAATGTTAACTAGTCCTGTTGTGGTGGTTATTTTGCAATGTCTAACAAATATCAAACCATTATGTTGTACACCTGAAACTAATGTAATGTTATTTATCAATTATACCTCAATAACCTCCCCCCCACATCCAAACAAATAAACAAAAAAGATTGTAAATTCACAGTAGAATCAGAAATCTAAACCGCTTGACCTGCTTTTGCAACTCTAGCTTTTCTCGTTTTAAAAAGTGGGGCAGTTGACCGCTAACTGCTTCTAAATGTTAAATTCTTATCATTTCTGCTGACCTGAGCACAATAAATGCTTTAAAGTAAAATAAAGATATTCATTTACAAAGAACTCTCTCAAATTATAGTTATTCCTAATAATTGACCTACTTTTTACCATGATACAGGTTTTTCTGCCAAAGATTCCCAGCTGGAACTGGGCTACTGGAGACAATATCATCTGCTTTGCCGAATTAAAGCTTGGATTTATTGCCCAAGGCTGTTTGGTGCCAGGCTTGTGCACTTTTCTCACATCTCTATTCGTTGAGCAAAACAAAAAGGTAAACTTGTAAATTGATGTTGAATCTTGGCTCTATCCCCAGGTTCTCACATATCAGGATTAGAAATAGGTATAAAAATTGAGAAGAGCAAGGAGGCCCCAAGAAATGAGATTTGACTTCTATCTGGGTTGGGAGAGGATTGAGAGACCTAGATTGAATTCCCAGGTACTGCATTGATCTTAAAAAAGTTACTTATCTTATTCTTGCCTAAGAATGTTTATCTGAAAAATAGAAATTATAACCCTGCTTCCTTCATGCTCTGTGATGTTATGAATATAAATGTATTCATAACTATAGAATTGCTTTGAGTTGGGGAAATCATGTATCTAAATATAAAGTAAATGAAAAATAATCAACATAATAAGAATTATATTTATCAAATGAAGATATAATACAAGTAATAATTAAAATCTAATTTTCAATGTTATTTTTGTACATTCCATGCAGTAATAATAACAGTGACCATATATTGAATGCCTACTATGTGTTATGCATTTTAAATACATTATGTTTCTATTCAGTAATATTTTAAGGTAGTATTCCAGTAATGGGTCAGTGAAATGAACTCTGTCATACAGTAAGTGAGTAGGAAGGTTAGAATTGTCCTACCTACAGTCTCACTACTATACCCTATGTTTCTGGTCTTTGGGTATATATATATACTCATAGTCTCCCATATCACATCTCATGATACTTTTGTCTGAGACAAAATAAGCAGATAAAAGGGACAATTGGAAAGAATTAACATGATACAAATTAAGGCCCTCCAAATGCCATTCTGATGAAATACTCTAAGAAAAGTATTCTAACTCTAAGCTGGGCCTGGTATCCTGTTGTCCAAACTCCTCCAGAGAGTAAGTGACCTTTCTCTCCATTTAATTGTAAATCCACATTTGCCTTTTCTTACACTCAATTTCCTTCTTGGTCTCTCTTTGAACTTTTATTTCCTTTGTTTAATTAATTCAAAAAAATTTTTATATCTTCTCAGATCCTTTTATGGTGCTGTTAAGGAAAAGCTAAAAGAGAGTGAAAGATACTCTGGCCAACAAAATGCTAACTGGAGCACACAGAATTGTGTAATTCCTTCTGTGCATATGAGGAGATACCATATACAGATAAATAGAAATGACCATCAGGCAGTAGGAAATGAGCTTTGATGAGGCCACGATGAACATGCTTTAGGCTTCACTTAGTGGTACTGTGTATGGCTTTAGATATGGCTTGTAAGGAAATTGTCTTTGTCTGTATCATATGCTCAGAAAGTGAAAGATAACTGCGATATCTGTTGTGATGATTGTGATTTTAATCTCCAAGGCTGGAGAAAATAAAGGGAATGAGAACTCTAAGTCTAAAACTCACTTTCAGAAATCCTAAACTGAGCATAATCAGAGTGAGGTTCTTTAATGCTGTACTCTGCTCAAGTGCTTTCGATTCTATAATAAACTGTTAGGTTTAATGGCCAGACTCCAGTCTCTTATGTTCCGTTTTTCTCAGATTAGATAGACATTTACTTTCTCTGTTAGTTTCTGCATCTAGGAATGAGAGTTATTATCTTGATTTTCCCAAGTATTGTGTTAAACCTTCTGAATACTCAAATTAAAAGTATCAATATCATGTCTTTTTGCTTGTTTGTTTGTTCATTACTATATTCTATGGTGGGAAATTGTAGTCTGAAGAGCATTTCCAGTTGGTTCTAGGCACAGAACATTTCCTTACAGTCTTAAACTTAGATTGGGTATAATCCATCTGATTGAATCGAGCTCCCTCCTTTTACTATCCAAATCCAAAATCCATCTTGCCTTCCTGTTTCCCTTTTTCATCTTTTAAAAATAAACTCTTATCCATCCTCCTGGTTATCACTCTTTACCCTGTTTCCAAAACTGAAGTATTTAGATTAGAATCACTAAACCAATTTCTTTAATAATAGGGGCTTAAATAATGGTATGAACTGCCCAGTGGAGTACCTCTCCTCAACAGAAACATTTAAGAGAGTGGGAAAGAGCAGGAGATTCAGCTGAATTTTGGAAAGAGGTAGGAGGTGCCTGGAATGCCTGAAATAGTGGTCCTTTTTAGCTGGGGAAAAATTGTTGTTTGTGTGTTCATTTTTGTTTTTTTGATTTTTGTTTTTCCTAAACTGCAAGATGGCCATCTGAGGAACATTTCTGAATTGGCTTTAACTCTCCATGGCCACAATATTTCAGAGTTAATAGAAATTCCAGACTTTCATCTGATATTATGGGCTTTAAGGGGGCTGTTCTGCCATGTCAGAGCTACATGGAATATAGTTGCAAGAATACCTCAGAGATATTGTGAGTTTGGTTCTAGATCATCGCAGTAAAGTGAACGTCTCAATGAAATGAGTCATTATCCTTTTGCTGATGGAGGCCCTTGCCTTTATTTTTATTTATTTATTTTTAATTAATTATTTTTTTACAGTGACATTGGTTAATGAAATTTGGTAAGTTTCAGCTATACATTTTAACAGTAAGGCATATATATATTTACATTGTGTGTTCACCACCCATAGTTAAGATTTCTTTCTGTCACCACACATTTACCCATTATACCCCATCTACTTCCCTCCTTGGCTCTGGTAACCACTAGTCTATTGTCAGTGTCCATGAGTATCTGTTTGTTTGCCCTGTTCATTTCTTGCTTTTAGGTTTACATCTCACAAATAAGTGATATCATGTGATCTGCAACTTTTTCTGTCTGGCTTATTTTACTTAGCATGATTATCTCGAGGTCCATCCATGTTGTTGCAAATGACAGTATTTCATCTCTTCTTATGGCTGAGTAATATTCCATTGTGTATATGTGCCATAGCTTCTTTAGCCAGTCATCTGTCATAGGACACTTTGGTTGCTTCCATGTTCTAGTCACCGTGAATAATGCTGCTATAAACATCAGTGTGCAAATATCTTTTTGGTATGAGTTTTCAAGTCTTTAGGGTAAATACCCAGTAGAGGGATTGCTGGATCATATGGTAGATCAATTCTTAGTTTTTTGAGGAACCTCCATATTGTTTTCCATACTGGCTGTACCAATTTGCAGTCCCACCAGCAGTGTATGAGGGGTCCTATTTCTCTGCAACCTCTCCGACTCTTGTTATTACTTGTCATGTTGATAACAGCTATTCTAACAGGTGTGAGATGATATATCATTTTGGTTTTGATTTGTATTTCCTTAATAGTGATGTTGAGCATCTTTTCATATATTTCTTGGCCATTTGTGGGGGCCTTGCCTTTAATTCATAAAAATTACAACATCTGTGAAGTGTGCAATAAGGTAAAGCACAATAAAATGAGGTATGCTTGTTGTTAGTCAGTAGAAAACTAATATGTTCAAAAAGCCAATCTTGATCAGCCATATCTAAGGAGAGACAATTTAGATTCTGTATTATTGTTCTCATCTCATTGTTGCTGACTCAAAAATCAGTGTACTTTGCTGAAATTATTGGGAGAATTCTGATTTCCAAAAAGGTGTCTTGGGTGCCATCTGGGAAGAAACTAGGTCATGATGCTTCCACTCATTCTGAACTCTCTAGTGAAAATAATTAAGATATATGTTGGAATTTTAGTTTTTCTTTAGGCTTTTATCCAGTTAAGCACTAGGACATATCTTCTTTCTATGACCTAAATGCAACAGGTACTGGTTTGCTGCTTAGCAGAATAATAACTTGAATTATAACATCTCTTATATTTTTTTAACAACTCATATTCTATGTCAAGTGTGTTATGTGGCATGATTGTATATTCCAGGTTTCTCTTAAAAAGCCCTGGCAAAAATATTTTTTAAGTAGCCTGAAGAACAAAATCCTGACTCAACGTCTCTCTGATGACTTTGCTGGAATGACTTTTCCTGAAGTTTCCCGGTGAGTTAAAGGAAATACTTTCCTCTATTTTCATGCAATGACATTCCTTCAATAACATTAATTGATGGCTCACCATAAGCCAGGTTCTAGGACAAGCACTGAAGATATAAGAATAAAAGATGTAAGAGTAAATAACTCTGAGTCTTTGCAACCTGGGAGTTGTGGGACAATTTTATCTCTGTCCTAGTTGGCACATGGGCTATAAGTTACTTCAGGAAGAAAATTATCAATTTGGGAGGCCCTTCCTCTCCTGAGGTGCCGGTGTTTTCCCAGGTGTAGAGCACAGTGTTAATCTTATTATTGGCAACTAGTGTCCTGCTGTCTTCTCTTTCCTCACAATTGCTTTTTTTCTTTCCCAGGCTCTGTTTTGTGAAGATGCACCTCATGCTGATAGCCATCGAACACAAATCCATGTTTTCCAGTTATCGGTACTAATGGGGCTTCAAATATCTTGAGTTTTTTTTTTTTTTTTGAGGACAATCTTTATGATTAAGAATTTCCCAAAACTATAGCCATATCTAATCTTTTTACCATTAATTGAGAGTCAGTTTATTGGGCACCCAGGCTGCTGCAGTGCATGTATTAATATCTCTAATGATTGCGGTTAGAATCATTACCCTAGTGGGTAAACAGACCCTTTGCTTTTGTTACTATGACCGTGCCCCAATTCCTTCTAATGAGCAGGGGAGAGAAGAAATAGTCACCTTCTCAGATCTGTTCCTCTTAATATATAACCAGATCTTCCAAGTGTTGACCATGAAACCATCCTATGAAATTGAATTATTTGTAGTAATAATGTTTTCTCAAACTCCATTCTTAGAAACAAATATGAAAAATATGGCAAAAAGGGAATTTGGCCTACTACATAAAGTCTACTGTTGATAGGGTAAATAAAGGAAAGAAGTAACATTATCAGACCACCAGCATTTCCTGAGAACACATATTGAATAGCATGAGAAGTAAGAGAAGTTATCATGTAATCAAGAAATAAAATCCATGACAAATAGAAAGAGAATTAGCTACAATGATAAGGAGAGAAAAGATACTGAAAAATAAGAAAAAGTGGGGGGTTAAATGGATGGGGAACATGAGAGACATTGACTTATGTGTGGTTTTTAGTATAAGGCTAACTTGAACAAAATTGGAACCAACACCCTAGATTCTGATCCTGATTATTATTTGCTAGCACTATGGTCGTGGAAAGGTGTTCGTCAGCTGTAAAATGAGGAAATCATGTTAATACCCAAAACTCCATCCAGATATAAAATTGATATTACCAGGAGCCCTGGAATTACAAGGAAGCAATCAAAATTCAATAATTTTGAGTGATAGCAGATGGACTACAAAGAAATGATTTTATATGAAAGGTTGGAAAGATCAACAGATCAGTGAAGTAGAGAGAATACAGAAGGAATCTGGGCAAAAGAAATCAGTGGGGGTACTTTCCAAAGCAAGTCATTAAGGAGAGAGTAACAAATAGTATTGTCTGGCTGGCTAAATTCTGTTTAACAATCCTACCATGCTAAAAACAAACAAACAAACAAACAAACAAACAAACAAAAAAAAAACCTCAAAATCTAAACCTATGCACAAATGGCCTTTCTACTAAAAATAGATCATGGTAAAAAGGATGGAGTCTTAGTATCATAAACCAGGCTGTTTAGGTTTCGGACTGGCCCAAAGCTTGACAAACTTTTAGCATCTTTAGCTTTCAGCAACCTAGGCTATGCCTCAGAATTATTTTCAAAGTTTTAAAGACACATAGAGTCCAAAACCCCATGTCTGAACTTTACAAAATCAAAATCTCCAAGGATGGGGCCTAAAAATGTTGTAAGTCAGTTTATTCACTAGCATTTGGAAATGACTGGACCAAATGCTTTTAAGATCCTTTTCAACTCTGACATTCACCATTATTAGGGTGACTATTAGAACATCATAGACCAAAAGCATGAATATTCATTAAACAATTAATTTTCATATATATCAGAGAGGTCCTGGTGTTATTTACTGTCAGGTATGCATCTACCCACAATAAAAGAGGAACCTGCTCTAACATAGATTTAATTTTGATTTCTCATCAAAAAGTCTGGTGAATCAAAGGAATTAAATCCTGATTTGGCAAGACATTGACAATAGAAATTTTTTTATATGATTGCTAGTTCATGATAACCATGCTGTAAGCATTTTATTTATGTTATCTCTTAAATCCTCACAACAGCGCTGTGAGATGTGCATAATTATTAGTCCCATTTTACAGAGGAGGGAGCTGAAGCCCAGAATGGCTAAGTTATTTCCCCAAGCTCATACCACTCCCGAGTGGCAGAGTCAGAATCTGAGCTTAGTCTGGCTCTGAGGACTGTGCTTCTGATCATCAAGTTGTACTAAATCCACCACAGCCATCTATAAAAACGGAAGAAAAACAGGGCATCTCAAGGGCTGGGCTTTAGGTGTGTATATTGAAAAATGGGGAAACCCTCTTTTACTCACCTTTTATTTGTCTCTTTTAATTGATACGCTTAAATATACTCTAAGACTTGCAAAAGCCTCAGATAATCATAAAGATTTGTCTTAGGGAATAATTTGTCACCTGCTAAAAGATAAAGCTGGATCTGACCCAGTCAAATAATGT